>NC_037328.1:56107906-56440949 GCF_002263795.3 Bos taurus | reverse complement strand
AATGCAAAGAAATAGAAGAAAACAATAGGATGGGAAAGACTAGAGATCTCTTGAAGAAAACTGGAGATACCAAGGGAACATTTCATACAAAAATGGGCACAATAAAGGACAGAAATGGTATGGACCTAACAGAAGCAGAAGGTATTAAGAAAAGGTGGCAAGAATACACAGAAGAACTATACAAAAAAATCCCTTAATGACCCAGTTAACCACGATGATGTAGTCACTCACTTAGAGCCAGACATCCTGGAGTGTGATGTCAAGTGGGCCTTAGGAAGCATTAATATGAACAGAGCTAGTGGAGGTGATGGAATTCCAGTCAACTTATTTCAAATCTTAAAAGATGCTGCTGCACTCATTATGTCAGCAAATTTGGGAAATTCAGTTGTGGCCACAGGGATGGAAAAGGTCAGTTTTCATTCCAATCCCAAAGGGCAATGCTAAACAATGTTCAAACTACTGCACAAATGCACTCATTTAACATGCCAGCAAGATTATGCTCAAAATCCTTCAAGCTAGGCTTCAGCAGTATGTGAACTGAGAACTTCCAGATGTGCAAGCTGGATTTAGAAAAGGCAGAGGAGCCAGAGATCAAATTGCCAACATCCACTGGAACATAGAAAGAGCAAGGGAATTCCAAAAAACCACATCTACTTCTGCTTCATTGACTATGTTAAGGCCTTTGACTGTGTAGATCACAACAAACTGTGGAAAATTCTTAAAGAGATGGGAATACCAGACCACCTTACCTTACTAGGAGCAACAGACTGGTTCCAAATTGGGAAAGGAGTATGTCAAGGCTTATACTGTCACCCTGCTTATTTATCTTACATGCAGAGTACTTCATGAGAAATGCTGGGCCGTATGAATCACAAGCTGGAATCAAGATGCTGGGAGAAATATCAGCAACGTCAGATATGCAGATGATACCACTTTAATGGCAGAAAGTGAAGAGCCTCTTGATGAAGGTGAAAGAGGAGAGGGAAAGAGCTGGCTTAAAACTCAACATTCAGAAAACTAAGATCATGGTATCAAGTCCTTTCACTCCATGGCAAATAGATAGGGAAAATGTGTAAATAGTCTCATACTTCATTTTCTTGTGCTCCAAAACCAATGTGGACAATACTGCAGCCAATAAATTAAAAGATGCTTGCTCCTTGGAAGAATAGCTATGACAAATTTAGACAGTGTATGAAAAAACAGAGACATCACTTTGCCGACAAAGGTGTACATAGTCAAAGCTATGGTTTTTCCAGGAGTCATGTATGGATGTGAGATACACACATCTTTGGGCCATGAAGATGGCTGAGTGCCTAAGAATTGATGCTTTCAAACTGTGGTGCTGGAGAAGACTTTTGAGAGTCCCTTGGGCTTGCAAGGAGATCAAATCAGTCAATCCTAAAGGAAATCAACCCTAAATACTCATTGAAAGGACTGATGCTGAAGCTGAAGCTCCAATACTTTGGCCACCTGATGAGAAGAGCTGACTCACTGGGAAAGACCCTGATGCTGGGAAAAATTGAAGGCAGGAGGAGAAGGGGACAAAAGAGGATGAGATGGTTGGATGGCATCACTAACTCAATGGACATGAGTTTGACCAAACTCAGGGAGATAGTGATGGACAGAAAAGCCTGGTTTGCTGCAGCTCATTGGGTCACAGAGTCCAACATGACTTAGCAACTGAACGACAACAAGATAAAAAATATTAAGAACAGACATAAAAATGAACATGTCTTTAAATGCTAAAGATGTTTATAGCAGCTTTTGTAGGAAAGCATCTTGCATTACGACTCACTTATTTAATGTTTATGAATATGGCAATAAATTTGATCTGAACAGGCTGCAATTGTGCATATTAAAATAGGTCTGTGGCCTGAGCTAAGAACATACTTATTTGCAAAAGTATGTAGAGAATTGAGCCTGATGGTTATTAAGTACAGCAAAATATCTGTTAAAAAAAACCAAAACACCCTTAGAATCCTTGGGAAAAATCTCATTGTCCCTTGCCTGTCCACTTTAATTACTTGTATGTGATTCAGGTCACAATCTTTTGTCTGTGAGCTCACGTGACTTAACCATGAAAATTTAACTGCTCTTTGCCCTGTGCTGCTTGGAACACTGGTGGTAATTATCTCCACGTCTGTCACTGACAGCTGACTGTGAGATTTTGAGGATGGGGATCATATCTAATTCATGCCCATATCTCCATACTCAGTAAGTTTCTGGCATATAGTAGGTATTAAATACATGTACTGCAGATGGTGACTGCAGTCATGAAATTAAAAGACGCTTACTCCTTGGAAGGAAAGTTATGACCAACCTAGATAGCATATTCAAAAGCAGAGACATTACTTTGCCAACAAAGGTTCGTCTAGTCAAGGCTATGGTTTTTCCTGTGGTCATGTATGGATGTGAGAGTTGGACTGTGAAGAAGGCTGAGTGCCGAAGAATTGATGCTTTTGAACTGTGGTGTTGGAGAAGACTCTTGAGAGTCCCTTGGACTGCAAGGAGATCCAACCAGTCCATTCTGAAGGAGATCAGCCCTGGGATTTCTTTGGAAGGAATGATGCTAAAACTGAAATTCCAGGACTTTGGCCACCTCATGCGAAGAGTTGACTCATTGGAAAAGACCCTGATGCTGGGAGGGATTGGGGGCAGGAGGAGAAGGGGATGACAGAGGATGAGATGGCTGGATGGCATCACTGATTCGATAGACATGAGTCTGAGTGAACTCTGGGAGTTGGTGATGGACAGGGAGGCCTGGCGTGCTGCGATTCATGGGGTCGCAAAGAGTCGGACACGACTGAGCGACTGATCTGATCTGACACAGACAAAGTGCAAGCATGCCTGTTTGAGTGAACAGCTCTTTAAAGGCTTGCTGAAGGCAGATGAGCCTAGATCTCCTCATCCTTTCCCAAACTTCTCTTTGGTCCATCCATCTTCTTTAAACAGGTAGAGTTCACTCTCTGCACCTTCCCTCCCCTAGCACCTGAATGTCCCCAGCTCCATTTATCTCTATGTGTCCTTCTAGCTTGAGTTATCTGGGTCAATGAAGAGGAATGTGTTAGAAAACACAGAGGACAGAAATAAACCAGAACGGATGATGAAAGGAACAGCTAGAATAAAATATGGTATTGCACAATTTAAAAGAAAAAGTCCCAGAGAGTAGATTTCCTGCAACTTAAGCTCATGTAAATTATCTTTTAATAACATCTCCTTGGGGCTTCCTATCTTATGTACCTAAATTAGGTCCTTGGCGGAGGGGTGGGGGGGGCAATCCACATTTATAGAGAACTTGATTCCATTCTGATAAGGGTGGAAAGGCTGAGGCATCTTTAGGATATACAAAATAGAGCCAACACAGATCCGAGGTTCATGATCAGGGGACTGCTTAGCAGTTTCCCAAACCAATGAATAATATCTTTAAAGCTTGCCAACCCAATGGGATAAACTTGATCCATCATACTTGATCATCTTCCATGGGGCATGTGGGAGAGTATTAAAAATAACCATTATACTTTCAGCAAAACTTGAGAGGGCCATGTAGCCAATTTAATTTTTAATCAGTTGCCTATTTAATTCATATTTATTTACCATGCAAAAAAGCAACTGTGTTTTGAAGCAAGGCAGAACATTTGGAAGCAGAGGACGTAGATCAACATATTTTTCATGTTCTGAGAAGGCAAAGGGCATGCCATCATCTAAGAACAGACCTCAGTCTGGGAATCCAGAGAGCTGCTCCTGGTCTAGCCCAAGTGGCTTGATAAGCTAGAGAAAACTGAAATAAATCAGGGGTTCTCATGGTGCTTTCAGACCTGGAATGTTGTCAAGTGAAATATTTATATATAACAACAAATGCAAGTAAAGCTTCTCTGGTTCAAAGGCCTGTCCAGACAGTCCCACTTCTGGCCTGGAGATGTCCTTGTGGGGCTCAAGGGGGAGCCAAGCCTCCTAAGAACTCTGCAGGGGATCAAGGGAATTCATTGCCTGAGACAGTCTCCAAATATCCTATGATTTATGCAAGTCAAAGTGTTTTTCAATTCCATGTATGGGAGGCATTTTATATAGATGGGTATCTATCTTTCTTTGAAAGACTTTCTCTTCCTTAAATGTCCATTAGACACTAATATCCAAATAAGATATTGTAGAGATAATTCATTAATAAGAAATTCTTCCTCTATCTTGCTAATTACAACGCCGCTCTGTCTCTGAACAGATGGCATACTTTTTGGTGAAATAACACCTCACAAGGGGCACTTGGTCATGCTCTGATGAGGCTTCTCAGTTCTGGGATAATCATACTTTAACAACTTTTCCTTTCAACACAAAAGAAAGAACAATATGAAGGTTTAGGGAGAACAGGAAAATGTTCAGAGTAGGAGAAAAATTAGATTAAATACTCAACTGCAAAATTCTCCCGCTTTTACTAAGCCTCCTGGTGTAACCCTAGATGTCAATGTGTAAAATAAATGGTATTTGATAATGTGGTAATGTAACTATTAATAAAAAGTTTCCATTTCACAGTTGGTTTGTGGTGCAGTACACAAAGCTAACTTTCCCTCTCCCACTGCAAGCTGCCAACATGGTAGGGGAAAGAATGAAACCAGAAATGACAGAATTCTTACAGAATAAGCAGAACAGTAAACAAGTTTGGGAGGGTTGCGAGGGTCACTTATGTATGACTAGAAGTTCAGGATAGCTTTCTTGAAAGCAAAATTTTAGTTGAAATCTAAATATGTATACACACACACACATATATATAAATATAATGGTTCAATCCTTGGGTTGGAAAGATCCCCTAGAGAAGGGAATGGCTACCCACTCCAGTATTCTTGTTTGGACAATTCCATGGACAGAGGAGGCTGGCGGGCTACAGTCCATAGAATTCCACGGTCAGAGGAGCCTGGTGGGCTACAGTTCTTGGGGTTGAAAAGCTGGACATGACTGAGTGACTATACAGTCAAATCACCTTAACATGGCTTCCAAGACCTCTCGGCATCTGTCACTTTCCTCCTGGCCCCCTCCTCTTTGCCTACAGTAAACTAGAGTGAACTATCTGGGTTTGTTAAATGGGCCATTTTCTTTCTTCAAGGTCTTCACCCATATTGTTTCATCTCCTAGGATACTCTAGCCTTATTCCTCTTATCCTGGGGGCTTATTCTGATGTGTTCTTCAGGTTACAGTGTATTCATCACTTTCTTCTGGGGATGTCCCTGTCTCCCTGTTAAGATATCCCTGCTGTATCAACAGCAATCTTTACCTCCCTCATCATCTTACATAGAGTATTGTATTATAACTGTTTGATTAAATGCCCATTTCTCCAGCTATATTGTAAGTTCTCTGAAGGCAGGAGCCATGTCTGTATTGATCATCACTGAATCACCAGTGCCCAGGAGAGGACCTGGCATATGGAAAATAATCAACACATATGTATTAAGTAGATTGAAAGAGATAATGAATTTCTCATATTACCCCTCAGCAGCCCTAATAATGAATGGGTCATTTTGTTTCTCTTCATCCTATGCAGTTATCTTAGGGTTTCTAATCCATTCCTGATCAAGTCTTTAACTAGCTGCTTTTTTGCCTTTGGGATAACGTTTAATGTTTCATCTTGGCATGACACATAAGGCTCATTAGCCTACTTTCCAGGCCTTATCTCCATTACTTTGTTTAAATGAAATCGATGCTTGGGTTTCCTCAAGGAAACTTTATCTCCCAGTCCTTGGTACCCCTGCACTGCATCATTCTTCTCTCTACCTGTAACAACTGGATACACACTCATTGCTCTTTATACTCTTTGTATCAACCCAAGGGTGATCTCCTCTTGGAAGTCCAATCTACCAAGCTTTCCTCCTCCTACCAATAACGTGTTGGTTTTCTGAGTGTTTTTGTGCCCTGTGTATTTTTATCCCTAATGTTTGAACTTTGGCTTTCTACTTTTATGATCAGAACTTCATCAAGAGCAGAGAGAATAATCTTATTTATCTATCACCTAATTTAACACAGTACCTGACACAAAAGGGCCACTTTATAAATATCCTTTGAATACTTTCCTTCTAAATAAATAACTTTTAAAAAATACAGGTAATGAGAAGCAAAATGAGCAAACAAGCACCAGTAATATTTTTTAGCTAAACTGACACGATGTGCTCATATTATTCCTATGAGGGTCTATGCAGATACCTCCTGCCACGGCAATCTCTTAAACTCAAACCAGGGAGGAAGGAGAGAGGAAGGGAGGGGAGAAGGGAGGGAGAGAATAGGGAGGGAGGAATGGACGGATGGATGCTGCCTTCACCTTTATCTGTTCAGCATGTGTTTTTGCCTGGCTTCAATACTTTAGCATATTGCTTTCAGTATATAAGCCTTCAGTCTGCCAGAGTCTAGGATGTCCCATTCTCACCATCACTGCAGACACCTCCAAGCTCCAAGACATTTGCATTATAAGGTACAACTGCTTCCTATTTTTTTTTTTTTTTTCTTTACTTAGATTTTGTTAGGTCTGTACAGAGGAAAAGAAAGTACTGATAGAATATTCTCTGAGAAGACATAATGCCCTCCAGCCAATAGTTCTAGAATAATTGGAAATTATTTTTCAAAACCCTGTTATTCTCTTAGAAAATGTCAACTGCTTAGTAGCCAAGGAATCCAAAAAAGACTGTTGATGTCTCATAGATAACACGAGCTAGACATCCCCTGAGAGTGGTATAGGGCTCTGTGGCCAACCCACGTGACCTGGGAGCTGCCCAGAGATCTACTAATGCCATCCTCCCAGGGACTGTTTGAGCCTCACTGGCATTCAGCAACCTAACTCCCACATTTCTATAGATGTGAGAAGGTGGAAGAACTCCTACTCACCATGTGTGTGTAAATACTCAGACAGATTTAGTCACAGGTCTCCTACACCTAAATTTGGTTCTTGACGTGTGTTCAAATTCTTTTCACACACACAAATACACCCACCTTTTACAATTTCTATAAATAATCCCTCCTCTGCAGGCCGGGTATGAAACTCTAATAAGGGTTAGTCAGCATTTACAAAGTGGTTTGTGCTTTTCTCGAAGGCAAAGTTACAGGAGCTAAAGCACTTCACGACCATTCCCTCTAGTGTGCATGTACCTAAAAGCCCTTAGAGGTCAGGGAGAGTTGTGGAGCCAGCCTGTCACATGGAGCAGAAATCAGGAAAGAGCCCATGTCAGAAACCAAATCCCCAGCCTCAGAAGCTTGTCTGAAACAGTAGCATGCAGGTGACAGCAGCAGGCTCACAGGATATGAAATGTCAGTGGGCATGTCTTGCAGGATTTTTAGAAAGGGGAAGCAATAGCAGGCACTAGAACTGGGGCTCCTGAGGGTGAGGCTCAGGGCATGGCTCAGTGTGTGTGCACTGTGTGTGGGTGTGGTGATGGGTGGTATGTGTGCATTTGCATGTGGATGATGCATATGTTTGGAGGGATCAGGAAGCCTTCCACTGCCGGGGAAGGTGTTATAAAATACGTAAAAAGATTTGTTTAAAGGAAAGCATTTTGCAATATTCCTACTCTTCATCTGGTGATAAAATGACTGGGTTAGGAGTGTAAGTTCTGGGGCCAAGAGGAAAGCAGAAGCACATTTAGCAACATGGTCAAATTTTCCCAAAGGCTTTGGATGGCTGGAGATGACAAAGTTTGGGATAGGGGGATAAAGTAGCTGAAGAGGATTTCTGGCTCTCTTGATCTGTTCCCCACAGACTGCATTTAAGACTCCTTTGATACTCACAATCTGGGCTACCCACCAGGTAGCCTTCCCTTAACTCCAAGTCCCCTTGAAGGGATGACCATTCAAGTTACCCTTATGTGGTCAGAGAACATGGAGCCACATGGCTTAATTGGAAGGTCAACCCCTTAACAAGACAGCAAATTACCTGAAGGAACAGACTGCATTTTACAACTCTTTTTTGCTGTCCATTCCCAACACAGGCTTTCAATAAATGACTACCGTGACTAATTTTTTTTAAAATATGCATTATTTTGTGACAGATGTTGTTCTTAGCATACTCTATGAATTTATTTAAATTCTCAAGTTAACCAAATGAGGTAGTGCCACTATTATCTCTGTTTTGAAGAGATACTAGTGAGCATTGAGACAGGGAGAGGTTAAGTAACTTGCTCAAGGTCACAATCATGAGGGGCAGAGCTGGGATTCAAACCCAGACAGTGTGGCTTTAGCATTCATACTCCAAACCAACCCGTGGTTCTACTTCTTAGATATGTGTGATTCCTAAATTTCTTGTGGCTTTCATGTGACTGGGGCAGGGAAAGGATCTCAGGAAGTGATGAACTTTCTTAGAAGAGAAACCTACTAATACAAACACTAAATCACAGCCTTTTTTATTCCTCACCATGACCACCTGGAAGAAAAAAAGGAAACACGATGGCAACAAAAACGTGCTCCCACTTAAGATACGATTTTGGCTGTGTGTGATTTTTTTTTTTTTTTTCTTGATTGGGTCAGCCCTGGTAGATTCGCCTTAGTCCTTGGTTTTCCACAGCCCCCGATTCCACAGCCTCTGTAGGCAGATGAGTCTCTTCTAGGGCCAGCTCATGGTTTGTGATATCCCCAGAGTGGCACCAACATATCCTTCTGGTTCCACAGTGGATCTTGCGCCATTTTGGGTCCCCATCCCGGTGAGATGCACCAGACCTGATCCAACTTCCAGATGCAGGACTGGAGTAATGATTCCCTCTGTTCTGCTCTCATAGGGATTCTCACATGTGGGAGGTGAGTGTGGGGCCACAGGAGAAGAGCTACAGAAACTGCCAAGTAGTCAAAGGCAGGACTGCATAGGAAAAGGACAGGATTCCAGAAGGATGAAAGAGGAGAGGAGGGCATATCATCCACCAGGTGAGAGCAGAGAACGCTCTGGGAATTGAGGGCAGTGAGGTCTGCATGAGGGCTGGTGCTGGAAAGGGAGAGGCTGGGACACAGGCCAGGTCAGTGGAAGGAAGGGGAAGAGTGAACAAGAAAGGAGAGCAGGCTGAGGCTGCAGCCACACTGGAAACATGAGATGCTCACATCTGAACAGGGCAGAGGGAAGACAGAAAGGATTCGGGGTGAAAGAACTGTTCCCGGGGCAGAGTGACACCAGAGACCTGCTTCTGATCCTGCAGACCATCTGACTCTGACTCAGAATTTCCATGGCCAATGCGGCTCAGTGATGAGCCTTATCTCGAGCTACAGTAATATTGTGCAAAGATAACAAGAAACCGATTGGAAAATATTCAGAGTGTTGCATACGGCATTCACAGAAGGTGAACCTAACCTATCCGTTCAGCTTAGCTCTGATCACAGGTGAACATGATGGGGGCTGCAAGCCACTTCTCCAGAATTCTTACTGTCCTGTTCCATGCACTAAACGACTGACTCAATGGTTATCAGTGATGGAGCTGCTATCCTGTGCTAGGACTTAGGATTGTAAAGAAATAAGCCATATTCTCTGTACGCAAGTTGTACCCAGATGATGCGGAAGAAGATGGATGGAGAAGTACAATGATAAAGATGTTAACAAAGCCTTCCTGAGGGGCAGCAAAGGCAGTCCTCTAGCCATTTCCCTAATATACCTACATTCCTAAGCTTAACTGCTTTATTTCAAATGGAAAGCTCTCTTCCCTACCCTGACCCCCCCAGGCCATATTTCTTGAAATTCTGACCATTCTTCAAATTCCAGGTCAAATGTCATTTTTTTCAAGAAAGTAGTTTCTATTCTTAAAAGCTGAAATTAATCTCTTCATTCTATGTGCTCAGTCATGTCCAACTCTTTGCGACTCTATGGATTATAGCCCACCAGTCTCCTCTGTCCATGGGATTCTCCAGGCAAGAACATTGGAATGGGCTGCCATTCCCTTCTCCAGGATATCTTCCTGACCCAGGGATTGAACCCCGGTCTCCCACACTGCAGGCAGACTCTTCATCGTCTGAGCCACCAGGGAAGACCTAGTTGCTACTCTTAAAAGCTGAAATTAATCCTTCCATTCTATGTGCATCTGTAACACTATTTACATCTCTGCTTTAATATTTAACCCAATTAGTTTTTTAAAATTGTGTATGGTGGATACACGTGTGTGTTTGTGTGTGTGTGTGTATGTGTAAAATCTCTAAGTTGTAAGCTTGTTTGACAGTAGGATTGATGCCTGATTCTCCCACAGGCCTGAGCATGAGATTTCTTTAAATGTACTCAGAGTATGTACAATTTGAACTACTCTACAGTCTGTTTTATGATGCTAAAGTGAGAAGACTTTGCTTCATTCTAGCAATTGTGAGTCCTTGTCTGCACATGCCAAAAATCATTTCTTGTTCTGAATTGGCATAAAAAATAACCTTCACAAAAATGAACTAGTCATTTTTCTATGTTTGTAGGTGAACAGGCAAAAAAAGAAACAGAAAACTTTCAAACTAATCAAAGAATTTTTAATTTGGAAAGGACTCTACCCTGGTGGCTCAGTAGATATAGAACCTGCCTGCAAGGCAGGGGACTCAGGTTCGACCCATGGGTCAGGAAGATCCCCTGGAGAAGGGAATGGCTACCCATTCCAGTATTCTTACCTGGAGAATTCCATGGACAAAGGACCTGGCAAGCTACAGTCCATGGGATTGCAAAGAGTTGGACATGACTGAAGGGTTTTCGCTTTCAATTTCTAAATTTCATTTAATCCAGCATCTTAATTACAAATGAGGAAACTAAGACCTAAGAAATTCAGATACTTCTACAGTATCAAACAGCCAGAATCAACAATATCAAATTTCCAGGCCCTTATAGTCAACGTTCTTTCCAATAGACCAAATATATTATTTTTTTAAAGAGAGAAAACATGGTTTCTTAAAAAAGAAATAACACTGAAATACATAGAGAAGAATTCATTGGAAACCACAGACATTATAGAGAAAAATTTTCCTATCAGTCCATTGTCCATAGAAAAAAATCATGCTTTCACTAACACGAACAAAATTGTTTGTAGAGTTTAAAGCTTTAATTAAAAAATCTGACTTTTCCAGACTTTTCACCATTAAGGTCTCAAATTATTCTATGCAGTTGGCAGGGAGAACTGTTTTGAGGTTCTCCAAGATAGGTCAATATGTCTGGGTGAAACTGGTCATTAACAGGTGTTCTTAACAGTTTTGGGCACAAAATAACACATCAAGGCTTTGCTGAGAGATGCACGTTCACACTTGTTCTCTCCCATCGCGATTTAGGCAAATGCAATAGATGCACTCAAATCTGACATAGTGAACTCCATCCCAGTTCTTCTATTAAGGTCAGAACCCCCGCCTTTTCCCTGCCCTTTCCCATGTCACTGCTGCCCCACTGCCACCCTGACAGAGCTGACCCATAGTACAGACACCCTGAGTTGGCACACACAAGCACATGTGCACATACAGAATAGGTCTAAGCACTACATTTGAATTTAAAGCTTGCTGGATTCCAGTTCCAAATGGGGATATCTTACTGGCTTCTGTTTCTGGACAGGGATATATATGGGGCTTCCCAGGTGGCTCTGCGGAATCTGCCTGCTAATGCAGGAGACACGGATTCGATTCCTGGGTTGGGAAGATCCCCTGGAGAAGGAAATGGCAACCCACTCCAGAATTCCTGCTTGGAAAATCCCATGGATGGAGGAGCCTGGCAGGCTATAGTCCATGGGGTTGCAAAGAGTCAGACATGACTTAGTGACTAAACAACAACACACACATACATTAGTGTGTAACCTAGACAGCATATTAAAAAGCAGAGACATCACTTTACTAAAAAAAGTCTGTCTAGTCAAAGCTATGGCTTTTCCAGTAGTCATGTATGGTTGTGAGCTGGACTATAAAGAAAGCTGAACACCGAAGAACTGATGCTTTTGAACTGTGGTGTTGGAGAAGACTCCTGAGAGTCGCTTGGACTGTGAGGAGATCCAATCTGTCAATCCTAAAGGAAATCAGTCCTGAATATTCATTGGAAAGACAGATGTTGAAGCTGAAACTCCAGTATTTTGGCCACCTGATGTGAAGAACTGACTCATTGGAAAAGACCCTGATGCTGGGAAAGATTGAAGGTAGGAGGAGAAGGGGACGACAGAGGATGAGATGGTTGGATGGTATCATCAACTCGATGGACATGAGTTTGACTAAATTCTGGGAGTTGGTGATGGACAGGGAGGCCTCGCATGCTGACGTTTATGGGGTTGCAAAGAGTCGGACACGACTGAGTGACTGAATTGATATATATACATATATATATATATATAAAATAGATATATAATATGTATACATATCTATGTATATATCTAGCTAGACAGTGATATATAATTGGTCAGATAAAAAAATCAGCCAGTTTTAAAAATTCTTTCATTTGTTGCAGAGGACAGTCTGAAAACTAGTTTTCAGTTACAGAACTCTCCCCCTTCCCTCCCTCTAGTTGCTCTGAACTTCCCAGGGCCTCCTTAGGGGCACAGGGAGAGTGCATGGGTTTTGGAGCCAGCTACATAGGAGCTTAAATATTACTTCTACTGTTTGTTACTTGTGTGATCTTGAAAAAAATTACTTAATCTCTCTGGACAATAATTTTCTTATTTCTAAAATGAGGTTACTACCCATCTTGGAGGTGTAAGGGTTTGAGGTAATATATGCCAGAGAGTGCTGTGTGCGTGTGCTCAGTGAATAATAACTATTATGATGAAGGTGACGATGAGGGAAAAGGAAAAGAGGAACAGGGAGGAAGATGGTGGCCTCCACTTCCCGAATGGCTGTCTATATTCCAGAATCTCTCAACAAGTCCTGGCAGAACTCAACTGCTAGTCCTTAGCTGGGGAATATGAAGCTCAAGGTAGACAAAGGAGAACCAGCATCGAGGCAGGGGTGCAGGGGCCGGGGGAGGAGGGGGAAAAGGTTCACAAATGGCTAGCATTTAATATGTGATTTTCGTCTTCTGAGCTTTATATTTTTGCATACACTCATGTCCCATCCGCTGCTGGGAAAAGGACATTCACAACATTGAGTTCAGTATCTTTTGAGCAGTCAAGGACACTTTTTTTTTTTTTTTTTGCTTAGAAGGACAGGACTTCACAAAGCAGTGGCTGAACAAATTTCTATGCCCCCTCGGTGGATAACCACAGAATTTCCAGTTACAGCAGAAGGCCCCACTATTTGCTAACTCTGGCAATTCTAGTAACTGGAGAAACCCTACAGATTAAGAACAAATGCCCAGCTCCTTTCTGGAGTCATAGGGTCAGAGTACCTAGCCACATCATGGGCAGAGTTGCTGCTGTGGTCTGAACCGTCAAAAGTACAGCAGGAAGTACAGCCTACCCGGACATGCCCCAAACGACAGAGTCATTTTGTGCCTGCCTAAGATGCCATTCTGTTTGCAAACACATTCTATTTGCTGTACCACCTGACAAAACATTCCATCAAAAAGCCTAAAGACAAATGACTCATGTTGAAAGAGGCCTGTGCATCATTTCAGCAATGACTCCACAGGCGTCAATTAAACAAGGAAAAGACCTGTTCTGAAGCACCACCGTCTGATATTTCCCAGAGAGCCATAGTCAATGGCTGATAAAACACAAGTGATCATAACCATAAAGAGATTTAGCAACCCTCTCCTTGCTCAAAAGCACCAAGAGCCTATGAGGACGATGAACCTGGAAGACCTCCAAAAGAAGAGGCGACTCAGGGAAGGCTGCACCTGAAGCCGGCACAACTCTTCCTCATGCATAGAAAGCAAAGGCCTGGGGTTGCATGAGGTCATCCTGTCTGCCACCAAAAGGCAGACTGCTCCCAGGGATGTTTGGGAGTTTGCCTGGTAGTCTAGGGATGAAGGCAATTGTTATGTCTCCAGGTGAGAGAAAGGATTGGCAGTGGTCCACTCCCCTGCTCCTAGCAGTGCTTTCCAAGTATCAGAATCTAGACCTTGCCCAGCACACAATACCAGGATTACTGTAGTCAACCTCCTTCCCTGGAAACCCAGCTTCAATCAGCTTTTGGATGGAAGGAAAAGGACAAATCTAATGAGAGTGTTGTCACAGTACAAACCCCCCAAGGAGGGAGAGCGGCTGGTGCAGAAGTGGGTTCCAAGCCTTCAGTTCTAGATGAGCCAGGCAGACACCTGTGTATATATAGACAAAGCTTCAAACACCACTTCTTCATCACACCTAATGACTAGCTGTGACAAACACCTGTGTTCTCTATTTCTGGCTTTTCCAACAACAATAATATGTGTTTGGATACTCAGTCCTAGTTCTGAATCTCTTCTTAAATGCTAATCTGTTTCTTGTTTCTCCACTATGCAAGGTCAGATAAATGAGAAAGAAAACACTTTACAGTGTTAATTTTGATCCAGATCTAAAATTGTTCATGACTTTTTATTCATTACCTTGATCTCTCCTTTTTGTTTTGAGTGATTCAAGGAAACACATCTCTCACATACCCTGGCCCCAACACTAAGAAGGTAATGTTCTTAGAATTAGTCTATTCAAGAACAAAACAAAAAGACCCAGACAAACAAACCAAAAATGGGGCTTCCATTCTCAAGTCCCTTTTTGCCAATGATGCAGTGTACTTAAATCTCTTTACAGGAGCTGCTTCAATGTTAAGCTTTTAGTTGGAAATAAAAAGAGGTTTAGTTAAGGTCAGTGACAATTATTTTCTCAGCACAATAGAAAGGCAGCCCAACCCATTAACCACACTAAAATGGCAGAAACAAACAGAGTGGGTACAAGTAGGAATAGAAGAATACCTGGAATTGCCAGATTGGAAAGGGGGACGTTGTGGAGGTGAGAAGGAAGTGAGGCCATCCAGTCGGCATTGCAGACCTCCAATGTTTTTGTCCCGCTGGGGTTGGGGGAGCAGATGGTCCCCATTCTGAGTTTCCTTCTTACCTTCCTAAATGCTAGCATCCCTTTCTGTCAGTCAGCTGTTCAAGCTCAGCCCAGTGCCACTCATTCAGCGATCATCATCGCCTAGGTTCTCCAGTATCTCCAGCCACCTTTGTCACGCCAGTCTTGCCCGAAGGCCTTCGTGCCCCAGAAAGACGCGGGGCAAGGACGAGATTCCTTAGCCCCCAGCACCCGCAGTCCCCACGCTCACCGACCCAGCCGCTGTTCCCTTAATCTGATCAGACCCAGCTTCCTTAAACTTCTTACGCTCCCCCTCTGGACCGGGGGAACGTTAGGCCCCTCGAAATAAATCTGACAGAAACTGAACGTCCTACGAGCAGCCACTCCTGGAGCCACTCACACGACAGGTGCCCACACGACACATAGACACGCCGGTGTGTCTATACACTCGTGAGCGCCCGGACGCACCATCCTCAGCTTGATTTACGCTTTTATGAGTGCCACTGGGTTGGCAAATAAGCTGGACCTGCCTGATCTCCCTCCTCCGGCTCCTCCGCACTGCTCCCCCTGCCCTGTGGCTTCCAGAAGGCGCTCAGAAGTGTAACCGGCGGCACCCGGACTCCCGGCGGCCCCGCCCGGCAGTGCCGGGCAGATTTGCCGGGCAAGGCGGCTTGTGATTGGCCGCTGGCAGAGGGCGCTCCGATTGGCCCGCGCCCTCACGGGCTGCCCCTCTGAACGGCGCCCACCCCTCCGCTGCCCGCCCCGACCCCCACATTCTGTTACTCCCGCCTTCCTTCGCTTATAGCAGCCGCAGAGACTGCGGGCAGGGCAACATGCACGCTTGGACGAGTCAGAGCTTGGATCGGACAGGTCTTTCCGCTGGCCTTTTACACTGTCAGCACAGAGGTTAAACGCAACCACACGTTGCCCTCCTTCTTTCCCTTACACACACACACACACACACACACATACACACACGCACAATGACAATTACCCAGGGAGTATATAACATTTCCAATAAACCATACAGGCAGCAGAAATATGAGAGATAAAGAGGCTGAGAAAAGAGCACTATATCATATCTGAATGACAGTATCAAGGATGGTTTGTATTTCAACCATTACCTAATTAAGATTCAGGTACACACTGCTACTGCTAAGTCACTTCAGTCGTGTCCGACTCTGTGCGACCCCGCCCCTAGGATTCTCCAGGCAAGAACACTGGAGTGGGTTGCCATTTCCTTCTCCAATGCGTGAAAGTGAAAAGTGAAAGTGAAGTCGCTCAGTCGTGTCCGACTCCCAGCGACCCCATGCACCACAAGCCCACAAGGCTCCTCCATCCATGGGATTTTCCAGGCGAGAGTACTGGAGTGGGGTGCCATTGCCTTCTCCCAGGTACACACTACGTATTCCCATTTTGCAGAAATGGCAATAATGATACTTTACATTTGTATTGCCTGTTGTTTGGAACCTTCTTCCAAATTCTTTGTCCCATTTGCTCTTCACAGTATCCCTAAAAGTCAGGCAGGGTTGGTGGTAGGTTGGTGGTACGACCCCCTTTTCATATTCGAAATGAAAATCCGGGAGCCTTCTGGGAACAGTTCATGTGGCGGCCCTATTTGGAAATCCCATTTTGGAATAAGATCCTTGAGCCCAGAGGCTTGTGGGCACAGAAACCCATTTTTGTGCTTTCTTCAATATTCCCTACACTCTCAGATGGTCCTTTTCCACGGTGTAAACTATAGGGCCTCTGTAATGATGAGAACTTTGTACATAGATAACCACAGGAACACCCTTGGCAAATAGGCAAATGGAGAAAAACAACCAGACCTTGATGGTGGGACCCTGGAGGGTGTCAGGCCAGGCAGCTCCCCAGTGACTCCGGAGGGCTTCCGGGAAAAGGAAACAGTAACTTCTGCCAAAAGCAGACAGAAGGCTCCTGTACAAACAGACCTACAGGTCAGCTGACACTTAATCACTGAATGGCCGCACCTCCTCATCTCCAAGGTAACTACACAGCAGCAAAGCAACTTTCTGTACACTTAACTCTTGCTATATAGTGCCCCCTTTTGACATTTTATTAAATTTCCTCTTCTAGCCTATTACTAACATTCGTTTAAACCTGCTTTTCAGCCTTTTGAGCTGTGTAATAATACCAAAAGTTTTGTTTGTTTCCTGAAGGAGTGAGTGAAAAGTGAAAGTGAAAGTCGCTCAGACGTGTCCGACTCTTTGCAACCCCATGGATTACACAGTCCAGGGAATTCTCCAGGCCTGAATACTGGAGTGTGTAGCTTTTCCCTTCTCCAGGGGATCTTCCCAACCCAGGGGTCAAACCCAGGTCTCCTGCATTGCAGGCGGATTCTTTACCAGCTGAACCACAAGGAAGACTTGGTAATGAAAAGAAAGTCTACACTATTTATCATGCAGCTTCTGATTTTTAGAGAGCACTTCAGTGTAAGTGCTGTACATGTTGGGAATGACTGTCACCTAGCAGTTTTAGTCAATGAAATGCCCCCTCACCCCCACCCCATATTCTTGAAGGAGTATCCCAAGATTTACTTTTGAAATGTCATCTTTTCTGGGCTTCCTTAAATGTACAATTAAAAAAAAAACTCAAACAAAAGCTGCCTAAAGAAAACAAAAAGTGTTCTTTCAGCTTTACCTGGAATGTTAATTTCAATGACTTTTCCCCCTTATTTTTGAGCTCTTAGTGGAAAGAAGGAGCAGAATAAGAACACATTAAACCTTAAACTGAGAGATATCACTGAGAGAGAACAAGAGAAGAGGAACCACTTCAGAATGAGATGTTTTGCACCTCTGGCAGTTTTCAGTCAAAACTACTTAGATCGTGTAAGAAAACATTCAAAAGAAGATAGCGTGCTCTCCATATATTCTTGAGTCAGTCCTGGAAGACATTTTGCAGGTGAAGACACAGCCTCTAGTACAGTACTTGGCATGTAGCATGTGTTCTATAAACATTTGTTAGAAGGAAGGAGATGCTCAGTAAACATGCCCTGCTGGGTTCCAGGTAGTACCTTAGAGCAGTGCTTTTCAACCTTTAATGTGCAAATCAGCCATATTCTGATTGAGTTGGTCTGAGACAGGCCTGAGAGTCTTCATTTCTAACCAGATTCAAGCTGCTTCTGCTGCTCCTGGTTCAGACCACGCTTTGAGTAACAGGGCGTTAGGAAATAAACTCATTTGCTAGGTGGGAATATGCACTGCATTTTCACTCTCTTTTCTGAGGTTTTATAACATTGTAATATCACTTTTATAATGAAAAAATAAACTTGCATTAAAAATCCCAGCTAAGAATTTCTAAGTATTAGAGAATAATTTTTCTGTCATACTGTCTTGGAGACCAAATTACAAGTGGGATTGTTATACTATGCCACATTAGCTTCGGAAAAACCAATTTTAAAATATAGATTAATACCTAGAATATGAATAGTTAATATTTTGTTACATACTATATTATGAAAAAAATTAAGCAGCTGCTTCTGTTGCTGCTACTGCTGCTAAGTTGCTTCAGTCGTGTCTGACTCTGTGCGACCCCACAGACGGCAGCCCACCAGGCTCCTCCGTCAATGGGATTTTCCAGGCAAGAACACTGGAGTGGGTTGCCATTTCCTTCTCCAGTGCATGAAAGTGAAAAGTGAAAGTGAAGTCGCTCAGTCATGTCCCACTCCTAGCGACCCCATGGACTGCAGCCCACCAGGCTCCTCCATCCATGGGATTTTCCAGGCAAGAGTACTGGGGTAGGGTGCCATTGCCTTCTCTGAAATTAAGCAGAGAGGAGACTAAATTAATAGGAGGATTGAATTTTAAAGCAAGTCCATTTTAATTGACAGTTACAACCAAGGGAGTGTTGATCCTGTGCAAATCATTTTGATAAGTGCTAGGAATGGAGGAAAAGTTAAAAGCTGGCATATGATGAACGTCAGATAATATATAATCCAGAAGAAAAGAGAATCAAATATGTGAATGTCAAAATGTAATGTGAGGCTGAATGAGGGGTAATAATAATAGAGGTGCATGTGGAGGACAACTACATTTTGATGGGGGAAGGGCCAAGATTTGCATTAAAGAGAAGGTGGCATTTCAAGCCAGGTCTGGAATTCTGAGAAGAGTTTCTACAAGTGGAAAATGGGTGGAGGGCTTTGGTGCATGAAACAGATTGTATAGCTGGGAAAACATAAGCAAAGCTATGACAATGAATGTGAGATATGAGAAACAGATAACACTCGAGGGATACATGGAAAATAGAACTCATTTACTCTCATTGGACCATCACAAGAGCTCAATGAGTTAAATACTCTTCCTAGCCCCATTTGACAAAGGACACTGACGCTTAGAGGCTACATAGCTCTGCCCTAGAGCTCATAGCTAGTGGCAGAACTGTGACCCCAGTCTCCTGATCATTGTGCCAATGGCTTCTCATCATATGTTACCTATTATTATTGCAAACCTGGTAAAGGATGTTTAAGACCACAGTATGTTAAAGAGTTCGGACTTCCTTTTTTACAGATAAAAGGGGCCATTGCAAGTTTTTGAGGAGAGAAAAATGATCCATACTGTATATAGAAGATAAGGCCAGCATAATGAAGAATTGTTAGAGAAATACAGTCATTTGGGTAAGTTATTGAAATCAGTTATTTAAGCAGGAAAAAAGTGAAAAAGCATGCAGAAACTCTGGTGCACAGAGCACCTTTGAAACTTTGGTGCTTGTTTCTTGGTTCTCACTTCTTATCTCCAAGGACCTATAACTCAAGGGCCACAGTAGACAGCCTGACTTCCTCTGGGATTATTTTCATCACTTGAAATTCTCATCAAAATGTTCATCAATTAATCAAACCTGTTTCTCTGAATACATCTTTAACTTTTATTTTCTTTTCTGGAATTGTTTTTCTCCATTACTTGATTAAGGACCCTACTGAATTCCTGAAGAGGTGACTGCAGGCTTTGTCCTGTCTTGGAGGCTACATTATTTTGGAAATGTTAAAGACGGTTCATTTTCTTTGGAATCATTTCAAAAGTGAACACTGATGGTCCCAGAGCAAACGGCTTGTCCTTTGGATATGCCTGGTTGGCAGGGCAAGATGGCCTGGGTCTTGCTTGACTGAAGGCACCCTAAGAGCTTCAGAGGAAACATGTCAACTTAATGATGCTGAGGCTGAGGCTGGCTCCGGCCCCCACTTCCAAGACCCTGTGTTACCTTCTCTCTCAGGCTGTGTGCTTAATGGGAAAGGAACGGCCCAAAGAGCATTACAACCAGGCATGTGTTTGTTCCAGGGACATGGTCTGGAGGTGGGAGTTTGTACGATGCTTTGAGTTCCACAGTGATGCCTCATTCATGACTTTTTTTCCTGGCTGGAGGATGTGGTGAGGGTGAGGAATTGAAATGATGAGCCAGATAAATGAAAGAGGAAATGGAGTGTAAGCCTGCTTTGCTTTGCGCCTTATACCAGCAGTTTATCTCTAGTCATTCTCAGCCCCATTTCCCCAATACAGTCTCCCAAAACAATGTGATAAGGATCAGAATAGAGTGAAGAAATGTCCCCAATATGGGCAGTGCTGGGGACATGATGACAACAGCAACAATTACCTTCAGGAAGAGTGACATCATTGTAGCAGCTCGGGACATTCAGGAGCCTCTGTGGAGAGTCGTCACGAAGCACACTGCCTTGTGGACGTGTATGATACACCTCAGACATTCCTGACATGAGGAATGAGTCAGGACCTGGGGGTCAGTCATTTTGTTGATTTGGGCTAGAGCCAGAGACCTCGTGGTTGTGACCCAGACCCAGGTGAGTGTCTTTAAGAACTTGAGTAAGGAGCGGCAGCAGCTTAAACAGGAATTGTCCATATGTGGCTCCACCTTGTGCCTACCTGGTATTTGTGGTCAACAACCAGGATTCTGTAACAAGACAAGAGTGAGTGTATGTAGCAGTACCAGCCCTGAGATTTTTCCTCCAGATGTGAAAGCTTGGTGATCAGGAAGAGCCTCTGAGCCTCTCTGTCTTTTTTTTTTTTTAAGATAATTTTACTTATTTATTTATTTAGGCTGTGCTGAGTCTTTCCTGCTGTGTGAGCTCTTTCTAGTTCTCTGGCTGTGAGGAGTGAGGGTTATTCTCTAGTGCAGTGCATGGGCTTCTCATTGCCATGGCTTGTCTCGTTGCGGAGCGCAGGCTCTATGATGTGTGGGCTCCACGGCTGTGGCACACAACACGGGTTTAGTTGCTTCGTGACATGTGGGATCTTCCAGGATCAGGGTTCGAACCTGTGTCTCCTGCGTTGGCTGGCAGATTCTTTGCCACTATGCCACCAGGGAAGTCTGCATCTCTGCGTTTTTTTATTTACTAGACATCAAGTGTTTCTGATATATTTAAATATTTCCTTTAACAACACATGTTTGCTATAATACTTTTGAGAGAAGCTAAATAACAAATGATGATTGCAAAATTAGTTCAATGTCCATTTATTCCTTCTAGCACACCATATTCCTGCAGCCTCTTCCATTCTCCCTTCCCACCCACCCCTTTCACTAAAAAAAAATGTAATTGAGGGAAGCTCCACATCTTTATCTTTCCAGTTAGCTTGTTTTTGCTTAGCCAAGTCAATGCTTTTTGTTAGCTAGTTAGCTATAAAGTGCCTGATTTAATATGTTATGGAGCCACCTTCTGGTAGTAAAGGCACACTTCATGCGTATAGTAAGTTCCCTTTCAGTTACCCTAAAAAAAAAATGTCTCCACATCACCAGCACCAATAGAACAGCTGGGAACTTACTAAATACAGACTCCTGGTTCACACTCCAACCCTACTGAATCAGATCCCCTGGGGGTGGCATCTTTTTTTTCTGTCTTTAAAAAAAGCTCCCCAGGGGATTTTTATGTCTCACATGCTTTAGATCAACACTTTGGCATATCAATCAATTTCTTAAAAAAAAAAAAAAAGTTAGGATAGGTAGAATGGCAGTTCTTACCCACGTTGTGTATAAGTTTAAGTGATTAGTGAAAAATATTTCGGTTTAACTGGCAGGAAAACCATCCGCTATCTCTACTTACCCCACCCCAAGGTTCTTGGAATTATCCAAGTGGCATCAGTTGTTAGCATGTGTGTGCACGCTGGTAGGCATCTTCATCATCACTTGACCTTCCATCACAATTAGTATGACCTCTGTACATTTGTTATTCATTTGGCAAATAATGACCTGATTCCACATTTTGATTTGCTGACATCATTTGGAAATACCATGTTGCCACATCACCTGAATGGTAAACAACATGTTAATTGACAGCAGATATTATCATTCCCTCCCAATCTTATTATTAAAATTATAAGTTTACAAAAACAACTTCAACCAACACAAATAAACCTTTTTTAAAAACAAAGTAAATAAAATAACCAATCGTTAGTATTTTCCCCTTATCCACTCTCTCAATATTAGGTTGTAGTCAAAACTCTTAGTATGTTTCTTGGCTTTTTGAAGATTTGGTTTCAGAGAATTCTGATCTGCAGAAATCTCTGCAGCTAACCTTCCACCTCAACTACGTCTTGATGCACCCTTCCTAAACTGTGCCCACAGCTGCTGCTTCCTTTTAGTAGCAAAAATAGAGAAAGTAAAATTTACCTCGCACGTTTTTCTGTTTCATGTGTGCATGCTAAGTCACTTCAGTCGTGTCCGACTGACCCTTGGATTGTAGCCCACCAGGCTCCTCTGTCCATGGGATTTTCCAGGCAAGACTACTGGAGTGGGTTGCCGTGTGCCCTCCTCCAGGGGATCTTCCCGACCCAGGGATTGAATCCAAGGTTCTCATGTCTCCTGCATTGGCAGGGGGATTATTTAGCACTAGCACCACCTGGAAAATCCCTTTCTGTTTCAGCCAAGTCAGAGTTCTCGAAGTCAGAGTTTGGCATAATAATGAAGTAGGGAGGAAATGAGTCCCTAAGACTGGAAGCATCCAAGCCAAGTTAACAATAAGACAGGGAGGTGGTGAAAACTTCGATGGAAGATTGAACTACGTGAGCTTTATGCTCCTTCCAATCATATTCTGCTTTTCCCCTTCTCTGAATATAAAGCTGTATCTTTACACACTGAAGCCATTCATCCCTCCCCTCTTTATTACACTGTTTTACTCAAATCTTTTACTTCTTTTGCTGGACTTGAGACTACTGGAATATCTTTTCTAGAAATATGAAACCAAAGTTCTAAAATCATGCTGCTACCAGCATAAACTTGAGTTGTGATTTGGGGAGTGGTTTTATAATAAAGTCTTTATATTAGTTATACACTCTAGCCTCTGCTCAAGGCCAAAACTCAAAATTTTCTCTACTCCTTCCCCATATTCAACACCTAGGATGAAATGCTCTGATCTCAGGAAGCCAGTCCTAGAAAATACTTAGTGAAGTTCTCAGCATGGGGAGTATGAATGGCCAGGATGGGAGTCATCTCTGGTGTTTCCAGCGCCTCAGTCCTGGTGGGACTGGTGTGTGTGTGTGGTCCGAGGGCAGAACTCCTCAACTCTTCCACCTGAGGTGCCCTGACCCTAGAGAAGGGTATGTTCATACTGCCAGAGCCCCTGTGGTAATCATTCATCCTGGCATTTCTTTCAACTTGAATGTTTTTTTTTCTTACAAATTCATTCAAATTTTGCATATATGAACAGCTAAAACAGCTTAATAACAACAACAACAAAAGCCCAAAACTCAATGAACAAAGAAGGGCAGAAGACTTAGGTAGATCTTTGTCCAAGGAAGACACAGATGGCCAATAAACACATGAAAAGATGCTCAACATTGCTAATTACTAGGGAAATGCAAAATAAAACCACAATAAGGAACCACCATACACTGCTCAGATTGGCCATCATTAAAAAATCTACAAATAACAAATGCTAGAGAGGATGTGGAGGAAAGGGAGCCCTCCTATACTGTCAGTGGGAGTGTAAATTTGTGTAGCCACTATGGAAAACAGCATGAAGATGTCTCAAAAAACTGAAAATGGAGCTGCCATATGATCCAGCAATCCCACTCCTGGGCATATATTCAAAGAAAACCATAATTTGAAAATACACATGCTTCCTGGTGTTCACTGCTGAACAATTTTCAATAACCAAGACATGAAGCAACCTAAATGTCACTAACAGATGAACAGATAAATAAGATATGGTGTGTGTGTGTGTATATATATATATATACACAATAGAATATTACTCAGCATCACTGACTCGATGGACATGAGTCTGAGTGAACTCCGGGAATTGGTGATGGACAGGGAGGCCTGGCGTGCTGTGATTCATGGGGTCGCAAAGAGTCAGACACGACTGAGCAACTGATCTGATCTGATCTGATCTGATATAAAGGAATGAAATAATGCCATTTTCAGCAGCATGAATGGACCCAGAGATGATCATACTAAGTCAGAAAGACAAATACCACATGATATCACTTATATGTGGAATCTAAAATATGAAACAGATGAATTTATTTATAAGACAGAAACAGACTCACAGACATAAAGAACAGACTTGCAGTTGCCAAGGGGAATGGGGGTGGTGGAGGGATGGATTGGGAGTTTAGGATTAGTGGATGTAAACTATTACAGATAGAAGGGATAAACAACAAGGTCCCATTGTATAGCACAGGGAAATATATTCAAATTCTGTAATAAACCATAATGGAAAAGAATATGAAAAAGACTATATATATGTATATAACTGAATAACTTTGTTATATACCCAAAACTAAGACAATATTGTGAATCAACTATATTTGAATAAAAAACTGATTTTGTTGTACATCTATTCAGATCAGATCAGTCGCTCAGTCATGTCTGACTCTTTGCGACCCCATGAATCGCAGCACGCCAGGCCTCCCTGTCCATCACCAACTCCCGGAGTTCACCCAGACTCACGTCCATCGAGTCAGTGATGCCATCCAGCCATCTCATCCTCTGTCGTCCCCTTCTCCTCCTGCCCCCAATCCCTCCCAGCATCACAGTCTTTTCCAACGAGTCAACTTTTCACATGAGGTGGCCAAAGTACTGGAGTTTCAGCTTTAGCATCATTCCTTCCAAAGAAATCCCAGGGCTGATCTCCTTCAGAATGGACTGGTTGGCTCTCCTTGCAGTCCAAGGGACTCTCAAGAGTCTTCTCCAACACCACAGTTCAAAAGCATCAATTCTTCAGCGCTCAGCCTTCTTCACAGTCCAACTCTCACATCTATACATGACCACTGGAAAAACCATAGCCTTGACTAGACATCTATGACACTTGAATAAAACTGATGATCTAGTTTTCTCTGGTGACTTTGAATCCCTCTGGCACACATCCGTATCAATGGGCATTCATGACCCCTAACATGAGAGTCTCAGGTCTGAGGGAAAGGCATGAAGAGTCTTATTAGACATAGCAAAGCTCTTGGTTCCCTCATGCTCTGATCCAGTTCAGCAAGGTGGAAGACTGTTGCGTGGATTTCAGACAAAACTGGAATTAGTATCCATCCGCCCAAACTGTGGGCAACATGGAGCAACAGCAGTTGGAGAATCAATGACATAGGCCGAATTTCTCTGGCCATTAGAAACAGGACTATCTCCTTAAAGTAAGAGAGGACCAAAAATTCCTACCTAAGACTTAACTCTTTGCTCTTGATCAGGAAAAATCTTCACTTGCAGAATTCCCAAGACTATTCTTTGATCTCTGTTCGTTTCCAAGGCAAACCATTCAATATCACAGTAATCCATATGCCCCAACCATTAACGCTGAAGAAGTTGAAGTTGAACGGTTCTATGAAGACCTACAAGACCTTTTAGAACTAATACCCAAAAAAGATATCCTTTTCATTATAGGGGACTGGAATGCAAAAGTAGGAAGTCAAGAAACACCTGGAGTAACAGGCAAATTTGGCCTTGGAATATGGAATGAAGCAGGGCAAAGACTAATAGAGTTTTGCCAAGAAAATGCACTGGTCATAACAAACACCCTCTTCCAACAACACAAGAGAAGACTCTATACATGGACATCACCAGATGGTCAACACGGAAATCAGATTGATTATATTCTTTGCAGCCAAAGATGGAGAAGCTCTATACAGTCAGCAAAAACAATACCAGGAGCTGACTGTGGCTCAGACCATGAACTCCTTATTGCCAAATTCAGACTTAAATTGAAGACAGTAGGGAAAACCACTAGACCATTCAGGTATGACCTAAATCAAATCCCTTATGATTATACAGTGGAAATGAGAAATAGATTTAAGGGACTAGATCTGATAGATAGAGTGCCTGATGAACTATGGAATGAGGTTCGTAACATTGTACAGGAGACAGGGATCAAGACCATTTCCATAGAAAAGAAATGCAAAAAAGCAAAATGGCTGTCTGGGGAGGCCTTACAAATAGCTGTGAAAAGAAGAGAAGCGAAAAGCAAAGGAGAAAAGGAAAGATATAAACATCTGAATGCAGAGTTCCAAAGAATAGCAAGAAGAGATAAGAAAGCCTTCTTCAGCAATCAGTGCAAAGAAATAGAGGAAAACAACAGAATGGGAAAGACTAGGGATCTCTTCAAGAAAATCAGAGATACCAAAGGAACATTTCATGCAAAGATGAGCTTGATAAAGGACAGAAATGGTATGGACCTAACAGAAGCAGAAGATATTAAGAAGAGATGACAAGAATACACAGAAGAACTGTACAAAAAAGATCTTCATGACCCAGATAATCACGATGGTGTGATCACTGACCTAGAGCCAGACATCCTGGAATGTGAAGTCAAGTGGGCCTTAGAAAGCATCACTACGAACAAAGCTAGTGGAGGTGATGGAATTCCAGTTGAGCTATTTCAAATCCTGAAAGATGATGCTGTGAAAGTGCTGCACTCAATATGCCAGCATATTTGGAAAACTCAGCAGTGGCCACAGGACTGGAAAAGGTCAGTTTTCATTCCAATCCCAAAGAAAGGCAATGCCAAAGAATGCTCAAACTACCGCACAATTGCACTCATCTCACACGCTAGCAAAGTAATGCTCAAAATTCTCCAAGCCAGGCTTCAGCAATACATGAACCGTGAACTTCCTGATGTTCAAGCTGGTTTTAGAAAAGGCAGAGGAACCAGAGGTCAAATTGCCAACATCCGCTGGATCATAGAAAAAGCAAGAGAGTTCCAGAAAAACATCTATTTCTGCTTTATTGACTATGCCAAAGCCTTTGACTGTGTGGATCACAATAAACTGTGGAAAATTCTGAAAGAGATGGGAATACCAGACCACCTGATCTGCCTCTTGAGAAATCTGTATGCAGGTCAGGAAGCAACAGTTAGAACTGGACATGGAACAACAGACTGGTTCCAAACAGGAAAAGGAGTACTTCAAGGCTGTATATTGTCACCCTGTTTATTTAACTTATATGCAGAGTACATCATGAGAAATGCTGGACTGGAAGAAACACAAGCTGGAATCAAGATTGCCAGGAGAAATATCAATAACCTCAGATATGCAGATGACACCACCCTTGTGGCAGAAAGTGAAGAGGAACTCAAAAGCCTCTTGATGAAAGTGAAAGTGGAGAGTGAAAAAGTTGGCTTAAAGCTCACCATTCAGAAAACGAAGATCATGGCATATGGTCCCATCACCTCATGGGAAATAGATGGGGAAACAGTGGAAACAGTATCAGACTTTATTTTTCTGGGCTCCAAAATCACTACAGATGGTGACTGCAGCCATGAAATTAAAAGACGCTTACTCCTTGGAAGGAAAGTTATGACCAACCTAGATAGCAAATTCAAAAGCGGAGACATTACTTTGCCAACAAAGGTCCGTCTAGTCAAGGCTATGGTTTTTCCTGTGGTCATGTATGGATGTGAGAGTTGGACTGTGAAGAAGGCTGAGCGCCGAAGAATTGAGGCTTTTGAACTGTGGTGTTGGAGAAGACTCTTGAGAGTCCCTTGGACTTCAAGGAGATCCAACCAGTCCATTCTGAAGGAGATCAGCCCTGGGATTTCTTTGGAAGGAATGATGCTAAAGCTGAAACTCCAATACTTTGGCCACCTCATGCGAAGAGTTGACTCATTGGAAAAGACTGTGATGCTGGGAGGGATTGGGGGCAGGAGGAGATGGGGATGACAGAGGATGAGATGGCTGGATGGCATCACTGACTCGATGGACGTGAGTCTGGGTGAACTCCGGGAGTTGGTGATGGACAGGGAGGCCTGGCATGCTGCGATTCATGGGGTCGCAAAGAGTCAGACACGACTGAGCGACTGATCTGATCTGATTCTTTGATCTGCTGAGATCTGTTCAGACCATGGATCCTCACCTGGCTAATTGGTGTTTTTTTTTTTTTTTTCTTCTTCTTCCAGTTTTCCTGAGATAATTGACATATAATATTGTGTAAGTTTAAGATGTACAGACTTGATACATATATATGCTGGAAAATGTTCACTACAATAAGGTTAGTTTATACATCCCTTGCCTCACATAATTACATTTTGTTGTTGTTGTTATGGTGAGAAAATTTAACATCAGTTTCTTTTAACAAGTTTCAAACATGTAATTGCTATACGGTACTACATAAACTGGACTTCCCAAGTAGCGCTAGTGATAAAGAATCCCCCTGCCAATGCAGGAGATGTAAGACATGTGGCTTCGATCTTTGGGTTGGGAAGATCCCCTGGAGGAGGGCATGGCAACCCTCTCCAGTATCCTTGCCTGGAGAATCCCATGGACAGAGGAGCCTGGTGGGCTACTGTCCATGGGATTGCAGAGTCGGACATGACTGAAATGACTTAGCACGCACTGCATAGTCACTCTGCTGTTCTTTGGATTCTCTAGAACTTACACCTCTTGTAACTGGAAGTTTGTGCCCTTTGACAAACGTCTCCTCATCCACGCCCCTCCCCTCCCCTGTATACTTATTTTGGTGTCTGTATACTTATTTTAGTTTTCACTGGTTCCCTGGATCTGGCTTTTTCTCTGCACCTGTGGATAATCTGACTGATTACACCAAAGAGAAACTTTAAAACTGACCCAGAAACCTATTCAATCTAAAGCATCAGCCAAACTACCCAGATTGAAGCTCTGGTCTCCTCTAATCTGACAATAAGAACGTTTTGAAGAATGTATTTTTCAAGTGGATGGTGTGAGACATGGAGTAAAAAAATCCCATAAATCTCAGCCCACCAGATTGAGTGAGAGACTGTCACTTGTTTTAGCTTAGTTCTCTGTTCGGCTGACATTTTTCTTTCTCCTCTTCGCTCATTTGCCACCTCCTGTCACTTACTCATACCATATGTAATTGAGCACTAACTTATCCCAGACCTTGCCCTCGCTCTGGGGTTGCTGAGCTGTGTAAAGTAACCTCACACTCCTGAGGACATTCCAGTCTAACAGAGGAGTTCATGGCCTGCGTTTCCTTGACTGCGAGTTTCGATTTGAACATGCCACCAAAGCAGTACAACAGACTAGAAAGTTTGGTCTTGGTGAGATAGAGTATCTTTACGTATTTATTGACTAAACATACAATGGTCCAGCTGTTTACTAAAAATTTGAGACATGGATAAAGTTCTGTAGTAGGAGGGGAAGTGGCTGCTGGGTCTTCTGCTTGGGGAGCCTCCAGTAGGAAGGCTGAACGGGAGCTGCATCATCCCTCACTGCCTTGTGTGCGGCATCTTGCACAGGGACTGCTTTGACTTTGAACTGTTCCCACGATTTCTGCTGAGGTGTCAGCAGAAAACACTGCTTAAGGGTTTAGTAGGAACCAAAGTTTCTCTCTTCAGTTGAATTCTTCAAGGTGAATTTGGGAGAGACAGCTTAGTCTCTTTTGATATAAAGTGGTTTAATGGTGAGAGGAAAAGTTTACCCTGGAGTTCTAGGGAAATAAAAGAATTCTATTCATTTCCTTAAGAAAGAAAAATTGATTGAAGTTTTGGGGGCTCCCAGCCAGTACCTAAGGCAGAGTAAGCAAGCCCAGAAATGCAACAAAAACACTGAATTTGCAGGATGAATCCTCATTGATATTTGCCTGAACTTTGAGATTAAGCAACATTTAGGAATAGAGAAAGAAAACTCCCTCGAATAAACAGATCTTTGCATCTCGTCATATTGTCTAAGGGTTGCCATGTTTGAAAAAATAGGCTGGTTTTGAGTCAAATCAAGCATTATTTATGTGTGCTAAGTCACTTCAGTCGTGTCTGATCATTTTTTAGGGTCTTACTTAAGCACTTTTTTCTTAAAACTTTATATTTGGAAATATATTCAAACTTCAAAAATGTTTGCAAAAATAAAAAGAGTAAAAAAAAAAAAAACCCACATATCCCCTTTACCTCGATTCATCTATTGTTAACATTTTTATCATCTGCTTTTCTCTCTCTCTGCATATATAGTACATATGCATGCATGTATCTATGGATATATGCATACATATGCACGGACCCACTTGGGAGTAAGTTATATATACTTTATGGCAGTTTACTCTAAATACTTCAGTGTGTATTTCCTGAGAATAGGAATATTCTCTTACATAACCAGAGTAGAGGTATTGATACTTTTATCTAGTCTTCTGCCCATATTCCAATTTTGTCAGCTGATCTGGCAAATGTCAGCTCTGATTTTCCAGATTTCCTTTGTAGTTTTAACCCCTCCAGAAAAGGATCCAGGCTAAAGTTGTGTGTGCATGCTCAGTCGCTAGTCGTGTCCAACTCTTTGCGACCCTATGGACTATAGAGCCCACCAGGCTCCTCTGTCCATGGGATTCTCCAGGCAAGAATACTGGAGTGGGTTTCCATTCCCTTCTCCACGGGATCTTTATTCTCGGTCTCATGTTCCTGCATTGGCAGGCGGGTTCTTTACCACTAGCGCCACCTGGTGGCAATGAATTGCCATGTCTTTTAACATTTGTTCTGGGATATTTTTAAAGCCCCTTTTTTGGCCTTTAGACATTCTCATTTTGTGTCTATCTGATGTTGCTTTGTGACTGAACTCAGCTTATTCATTCTCTGCTTTAATGCTGCAAAGGGAATAGTGTGTCCCCCCAAGGGTATAAAATCTGAAGGAGCAGATGTTCATCTGTCCCTCACTGAAGTTAATTTTGATCACAGGTCAAATTGTTTAATTTCTCCACTACATAATTGCTGTTTCTTTTTCCTCTCTTGTAACTAATAAGCATACTTCAGGGAGACCATTTTGAGGCCATGCAAATACCTTGATTATCACGAAAATATCCTCCTTATTTAGTATTTGTCAATGAATCTAGCCTGATTTGATCTTTACCATAATGATTACAAAATAATGACTTTCCAACTCCAGCGCTCTATATTTACCAAACAGTTCTCAGCATTCTACTGTAGGCAAAAGCTCTCTCTTTCCCCTTCCTTCCCCCCTCCCTCCCTTCCTCCTGTCTCTCTAGATCTCTCTCTTCCTATGTATCTGCTATAAGGATTTATGAATTCTTACTTTTTTCAGTGGCTTCTAATTCATTAGTATACGTAATTATATTGGCATTCAAATTGTCCTATGTCTGTAGGAGTAGGAGACTTCAAGCTGACTCCTGCATCCTTCTAACATACCCTCCAACATTTTTTTGGAATGTGTTATTTTCTGATGTAAGACATACCAGTCATACATTACATCTATTTTGCCCTTAAGCAAACATTTCTCTGAAAGTTCTGATTCCTTTCAGCATGAAATTATAGTGAACAAGATCTGAGTGTCAGATGTGCTACTAGAATACCTTTGCTTCTTGGTTCATTCAGAAGACAAATGTGGGAAAGACAGGCATGCATAACTACTTACAACACATGCACAATCAAAATTACCACCACCAATAGGGCCAGGTGGATATCATAATATTAATCTACAAATTGTATACATAAATAGTTATACAGACACATTCCTCCCTTATTTTTCCTTCTTTCTTACACAAAGGTAGCATATTATATACTCTTTGCTTTCTTCCCTTAATGATGTCTCCTGGAAATCACTTCGTATTAGTCAACAGACATTTTCTTTCTTGATTTTACAGCTGTACAGTTTCCATTTTTTAAAAAATTTACTATCGTTTATCCTTTCAATCTACTGTTTGGACATTCAGATAGTTTTTTAGTACTTGGCAATGACAAATAATGCTGTCAAGAATTATCTTGTGTATATATAGTTTGATATTGTTGGAAGTTGAGCTTCAGGATAAATTCTTAAAGAGAAACTGCCAAGTCTAAGATAAATTAATATGTAGTTTGGTTTGATACTGTCAGTTCCTGTCCACAGTGGTTGTTCCATTTTGCATTCCCTTCAGCGACACAGGAGAGTGCCTGTTTCCCCACTGTCTTGACAATAGAGCATGTTGTCAAACTTCTCAAATTCTTGACAAGTGAATGGGAAGGAATAACGTCTCAATGAAGTTTTAATTTGCATTTCTTTTAATATGAATGAATTTGAAATTTTTTTCAAGTGTTCAAGTGTTATTTACATATCTTTTTTTGTGAATCATTGGTGTCATATGTTTGACCCATTTTTTTCCCCACAGAATTTTTCGGCTTTATTATCCTCACTATTTGTAAGTTCCTTATCATTTTGCAAATTATTTATCATTCTTTATTTGTGATTTATGTTGTGGATATTTTCACCCAGTTTATCATTTGCCTTTTCACTCCTCTTTATTATCTGCAAATTGTTTTTCTTTAAGTAGTCAAATTTATCGATTTTCTTCTCTTTGCATCTGGAAATATATATATATATTCATACACAGACATAGTTACAGTAGTATGTATACAACAGTGATATAGGACATGTGTATATATATATATATATATACACTATAGTATATGGATATATATGTTTAACTATATAGTACTTTATACTATAACTATATATATTAGTATATATACAAGTATATATACTATAGTATATGTGTGTATATGTTTAACTATATAATAATATATACTATTACTGTATTATTACGATATTTAACTATATAGTAACATTATATAATACATTATACATTATATACATTGTAATAATAGTCTATATATGTATTATACAAATATAGATACCAGATCAGATCAGATTAGATCAGTTGCTCAGTCGTGTCCAACTCTTTGTGACCCCATGAATGGCAGCACGCCAGGCCTCCCTGTCCATCACCAACTCCCGGAGTTCACTCAGACTCACGGCCATCGAGTCAGTGATGCCATCCAGCCATCTCATCCTCTGTCGTCCCCTTCTCCTCCTGCCCCCAATCCCTCCCAGCATCACAGTCTTTTCCAATGAGTCAACTCTTCGCATGAGGTGGCCAAAGTACTGGAGTTTCAGCTTTAGCATCATTCCTTCCAAAGAAATCCCAGGGCTGATCTCCTTCAGAATGGACTGGTTGGCTCTCCTTGCAGTCCAAGGGACTCTCAAGAGTCTTCTCCAACACCACAGTTCAAAAGCCTCAATTCTTCGGCGCTCAGCCTTCTTCACAGTCCAACTCTCACATCCATACATGACCACAGGAAAACCCATAGCCTTGACTAGACGAACCTTTGTTGGCAAAGTAATGTCTCTGCTTTTGAATATGCAATGAACCTATACAGACATATAATTATAACCCTAAGTCCAAACTTTAAGTTTCACTCTTGATGTACCTTCCATGGGTTTTGACTGATGTATTATAACAGGAATCCACCAGTTTCATATAGTTTCACATGCCTAAGAGATGTTAACTCTTTACACAGTTGACGGGTCCATCATCAAATTTCCTTTCACAACTCATATGACTGTTGTTTCGTCCACTTCACTTTGCCTTCCCAGTGCCTCTGAGTATTTTCTGGTGATAGGTGAATGGCTTTAGTGCTATGATCAGTTTCGTTTGGTGGTATGACTTTTTTGGACAGTAAATGGGAGTTGTCTGACAGAATTCTGGGCAGACAGATTCTGGGTATTTATCAAGGGTAGCTTAATGAGGCCCGACCTGTGTTCTCTTTTTATGTCGTCACCTTGGGTTTGTTACTCTTCTTTATTTCCCTCAGTGTTGCTCCTTATGATCACAATCCCACAGAGCCTTTGAGCTAATATGAGGGATCTGAGTGAGCAAACCAACAAAAAATGTAATCGAGGTTGTTGTTGTTGTTCAATCGCTCAGTTGTGTCTGACTCTTTGCAACCCCCAGGGACTGCAGCATGCCAGGCTTCCATGGGGTCACAAGGAGTCAAGACATGACTGAGCAACTAAACGACAACAACTTTGGTTACGTTCTTTGTTAGTTTGCGAATTCAGGTTCAGTTCAGTCGCTCAGTCGTGTCTGACTCTTTGCGACCCCATGAATCGCAGCACGCCAGGCCTCCCTGTCCATCACCAACTCCCGGAGTTCACCCAGACTCACATCCATTGAGTCAGTGATGCCATCCAGCCATCTCATCCTCTGTCGTCCCCTTCTCCTCCCGCCCCCAATCCCTCCCAGCATCAGAGTCTTTTCCAATGAGTCAACTCTTCACATGAGGTGGCCAAAGTCCTGGAATTTCAGTTTTAGCATCAGTCCTTTCAAAGAAATCCCAGGGCTGATCTCCTTCAGAATGGACTGGTTGGATCTCAGGAGAGTATAAAGATGCTGGTTGGGGAGAAAAATTTAAATTCTATTGTTCTCATTCCTTTGTTAATTTGCACCCAGCCAATGCCTAGAGCCATTAGAGAAGCACTAGACAGGGGTTAAGAGTAATTTCAAAAGTGTTCCCTGGTCCTGATCTAAAGTCAAGTTCTTTTGCTGTCTAGTTGCATCTCCCTGGCTGTAACATTTAGCCTTGTTAGCAATCAGAGAATCCAGGGAAAAAAAAGTTGAGAAATAAAGAGTTCTGTTCCCATCATTTTACTGTGTGGTTTTGGCTGGAACCTCAGCTCATTTCTGCGAGTTAATGTCTTTTTCTCCTATCGTGGTAACTTCTACTCACCATTTCCGATGTCTCTGCTGGACATTCAAGCTTCATCTGGTGGGCACAGCCATGGTTGCTGTCTTCAAAAACTCAGGCTATGTCTACAAACTCTCAAAAAACAAAGTTTCTGTGTCTCTGTTGATTCAACCTTCAAGTTCAAGCCCAAATCATTCTCCGAAATCAGAGTGCTGAGAGGGCTGCCTTCAAGAACCTCTCCCCCTGCTCAGAGCCTCTGAAACAAGGTCCTTTCTTTCATCTCCAGCCTTAGTTAGTTTCTTTAAACTTCTTTCCAGCTTCTGATCTTGATTATTTCTTTTCTCTTTTCATTTCCTAGTCATTTCTTTTTCTTTCTTTTTTTTTGCACACTTTCCTGGCCATCTTACCCCAGGGCCCAATTATTTCTACTTTCTTTTTTTTCTATCAACAATTTTCAGAATATACTACCTTGGCATTAGAAAAAAATCAATATTTACTTAAGTGCACAGAAAATAGCTCTTGTCTATAGTAAAAGGAGATACCAAAGAAATTAAATATCATGATATAATGGAGACTGATCACATTCTGGACTGGAATTCAGAGAGCTGGCTCATCATTTTGGCTCTATCACTTTTAATTATGTGACCTTGGGAAGTCGATTTCACATACTCTAACTCTTTATTTATAGTATGACCTCTAATGCCCAACATGATCATATATTTTATGATTTTAAAGATCTACACTGCAAAGTTAACTTGGTCAAGCCAACCATATGTTCATTAGCTAAAACAAAACTTATGCTGAATCAAGGAAAATGATTATTTTGTTTGAATTAAGTTTGACTTTATCTCTTACTCTAGTACCTGAGAAAGACCTAAAATATGTCTACTTCTGGACTTATGTGTATAGATTAACTTTTGCTATAATAATGATGAGTAACAATCAGACTCTTTAATAATGCACATTTGAGTTAGGTTGGAGATTGGTTTGTCTCAACTGGGCCTGGTTTGAGTGTTTCTTCTTGGAGCTAACAGCCTATCCTGAAAATGTTCTTTTTATGATTATGGCAGAGAACAAGAGAGTGAGTCCAATCACACAAGCAACTTTCAAGTCTTGGGTAAGTCAGGTCCATGATATTCCATTGTCCAAAGCAAGTCATATGGCCAAGCCCAAGGTCAAGATGTGCTCATGATGCAGGTGAGTAAAGAAATGAATATTTCTGAACAACAGTGTTATCTAACACACCATCCTTTGGGAATGAGTGATTAAAAGGCTTATGTATGGCTTCTTCTTAGTGAAAATTAAGTCAATAATGAAGGCATTCAGAAATCTTAGGGATTAGGGTGCAAAGTTGCTACTTCTCCAGTGAGACAGAACTAAATCCACTTGTAGAGAGAGGAGCTGCTGGTTTGAGACAGGCTCTCTGAACTTAAAATTTTTAAGGTGCAGGTGAAAGTGTCACTTTAGTCAAATGAGGGAGGTCAAGATCATAACACTGCCTGAACAGCGTCTAGAGTCCTTCTGTTTTGCAGAAAAATTCCTCTAAATCACAGAATGAGTATCCCTCCATGAATAAGCAACTGTTCACTCTATTCAAGTTGGAGATGAATTTACAAATGTTGACCAGAACTTATTTATAATAAAACCAGAAGAGAATATTTCAAAGAGATGGCTAAGACAAAAGCAGCATAAGACACTTGTTATATGATAGACTGAAAATTACATGACTTATTGTACTGTACAATTGTCTATCCCTTTACCAAAATGATCTAAACATCCTCCAACTCTGCCAATTTTTACCCCAATACTTCTACTACTTGTATTCATGCCTCCTAATTGAATAGTAAAAATAAAACCATAATGACTTTTATACAAATCAATGGTGATTAAGTTGTATTAAAAATAACTACTCATGAAGCAATAGTCATATATGTATATATGAAGTTAGTCTTTCTTGAGAACTAATGAGAAATTGAGGGTAATTAAGGCAGGCAAACATTAGTTTATTTTTCCATTTATGGGACTGTATTAGTTATCTATTATTCTGTAATACATTATGTTGTAGTTTAGTTGATAAGTTGTATCTGACTCTTTTGCAACCCTATAGACTGTAGCCCACTAGGCTACTCTGTCCATGGGATTTCCCAGGCAAGAATACTGGAGTGAGTTGCCATTTCCTCCTGCAGGGGATCTTCCCAACCTAAGGATTGAACCTGGGTCTCCTGCTTGGCAGGCAGATTCTTTACCATTGAGCTACCTGGGAACCCAAACTTATTAAACAGTAAGTATTTATTATCTTACAGTGTCTGCAGGTCAGAAATTCAGATGGGGTTTAATTGGGTAGCTCTGACTCTCATGAAGTCCCCGCCAAAACATCAGGTGAGGTTGCAGTTACCTAAAGACTTGAGTGGGGGCTGGAGGATGGGCTTAACGACCTCGCTCAATCAAGTCTGGCTGCCTGCTACTTGCCGCAGGAGGTCTACGTTCCTTGACAGGTGGACCTCTTGGTAGGGCTGCTTGAGTGTCCTCAGAGCATGGCAACTGGCTTCTTCCAGAGCAAGTGATCAAGGACAGATCAAGGCAGAAGCTACAAAGTATTTTATGACCTAACCTTAGAAGGCATATTCTAGTCATTTCTGCAGTTATCTTCTTGGTTATACAAGGCCTGCGACTGGTACTCACTCACAAGATAGTGCAAGTCTATGACTGAGTGTGAATCGCTCCTTAAATTTTATACCCTGACTGTCTTAGCTACCAGATATCTGGTTGTTGGCTTGTTATCCTTATGCTCTTTCCTCTTCCTATAGGCAGGAGCCTGGGCTGAGCATGATGGGAGGAAGAGTGAAGGAAGATTAGAACTGGGGTTCTTATGCAAGGTATTCTGTTTTCCTCCAGTGAAAATAAACAACTGGATTTCCATACAAAGACTAATTGTATTTTCCCATTATATGGAACTCTCATTGAAACTTTCACATTTTCATCGTATAATTTTCCTGGGGAATGCAAGACACCCCAGGTGCTGAGTTGCTCAGTCATGTCTGACTCTTTGTGATCCCATGTGACCTGCCAGGCTCCTCTGTGTATTATCTGGATTTTCCAGGCAGAATCCTGGAGTCAGTTACCATTCTTTTCTCCAGGGTACTTCCTGACCCAAGGACTGAACACATATCTCCTGTGTCTCCTGCATCGGCAGGTGGATTCTTTATCTCTGAGTTACCTGGGAAGCCCTCCCTCAGAGATGAACATAATTTTGGCTAATAGTTTAGAATGTTGGCAGATGCCCCAAAGAGCAGATCTGGTATGGACATAAGTTTAAAACCCTTGTCATCACCTCAGGGAATTAAAAGTGAAAAATAAAACACTGCAAGCATTTTTTTTTTCTTTTTCTTTTTTTTAATGCGGCAGCCTAATTTACACTTCTTACATAAGCAAGAAAATCCTTGTAGACTGCACTGGTGGAACGCTTCACATCGCCTCTCAGTCTTGTTTAAATTTCTGGCATATGCAGATTAAAGAGGATCAGCTTTTGGGAAAACAGGTCATACACTTCTGATATCCATTTCAGCTGCAGAAGAGGCTTGGCTAGAGGGCGATTATATTAATAAAGCACGACATCTACTTTTTCGACAGGATTCTAGCAGAATTTTGTTGTGTGTCAAAGCCTCAGAGGACTAGAGTGTCTCCAGCTCATGACAAGGCAGATCACTTCCAATGGACTCCTGAATGCAGGTGTACTTGATGGGAGGTGGAGGTGGCTTGAAAGGTGGAGGTCTTTGCATGCTAGGAACAAAACATTGCTCATTCAAGGCTAAGAAGGTTAGGGGTGATGTATGTATGCATAATATATTTTTAGAAGGGAAAAGAGAAAGTGAAAGAGGCATGCTTCCCTGGCTCTCTGTTTTTTTCCCCTGGCATAACCTGCTTGCTAGTCCTGTTAGTATCATTAATTAATATTTTTGTGATATTTTATAATTTGTAAACCATTTTTTATCATAGAGTTATATAATTTGCATTTAGGAATTGGGTATTATTGCCACCATTCCACAGATAAAACTGAGGCTCAGAGGTTTTAAGCAACTTGCTTAAGAGGAGCAGACCAGCAAGTCAAGCCTTTTAAACAGAGCTTACACTCTCCATGGCAACTGCCTCCTAATAGAGGAAGTGTTTCTCTTATGTAGGTTAAAGCATTCCTCCAGAGAAAAAATTTTCAGATTCTGGAACCAAAGATGGCAGTTTTTCTGAGTCCCTTTGCTAACCTTACCCCCAGCCCTCACCACACACTCATTGTGTGTGAACCAGGGGGAAGGTTGGGGGTGGGAAATGAACTTGCCTGAGTCCCTGAGTTGATGGATGGCACCCGCATCCTTTCTGTTTGTATCAGGGAACACTCTTAGAGTCATCTCTGTATAAAGAAAGTACTGGTCTATGTTTGCACAATTCATCTCTTTGTCTAAAGTACATAAGCATAAGGTGAGTGTGGGATTTAGCTGTACAAATGCTCCAGCTCTCTTGCTATCAGGAAATAGAGGCATATTTGTGGGCAGACTCAAAAACCTCTACCCCTTATCTATCAATCCACAGTACCTTAATTTTTCCTTAGCGGGAGAGAGAAGGAGAGAGACTGAGAAAAACAGAGGGGGGTTGTCTTTCATCTCTATATAACACAGACATTTGAATATAGAACAACAACAAAAAAATCAATTCAGATTTTCAGATTCCCGTTTTCTCATTTTAATATAAAAATCCCCAACACCTATTACCTGGTTTTCTGGTGCGTTAGTGGTGACAATATATATTAAAAAGTGGATAGCATTCTAAGAAATTTGCAATTCTGTTTTTTTCTGGGGAATTAGGAATTTCTTAAGGTCACATGGTGGCCAAAGTGTAGTACCTGGACAAAAGTCCAGAATTTCTGATTTGTGGTTTGGTGTTTTATTCACCACGGAACATCCCCTGCACGTGGTTAGAGTCTTCAAGGATACACTAAGTAGAAGGCAGGCCACACAGTCAATATTATCTGAGACAGCAGTAGTAAGATATGTGGAGGATCAACTTTGTGTATTCTGAAGATCTCCTCTAAGCATGGCCTGAACCAGACCGATCCAAAACAGCCAAGTCAGAAAAGTGAGCCTTAACATTCCACGCCATTTCAGACTTCTCAGTGGAGGGAGGAGAGTTCTGGAAACCATTTCAATAAAACAAAAAGACTGCTTTCTTTTCCCCATGGGGAGAAAGGATAAGGGCAGTAAAAGCCCATTTTGCTGAAAAGCAGCTGGAAATTTCTTAAAATTACCTTTCTTACTCAATTTCACACTTCAGTATCTAGGCTCACCTGGGCCCGGGCACTTCAGAGATGCATGAAAATGAAAAGAATAATGAAGATTAAAAAGAAAAATCAGTTTCAGTTTTGAGGTGATGGGAGCCTCCATTCTCATTTCGTGCCCACTGATGTTCCATCCAGTGAGTGCTTCAGCCTGAACAGGTAGAGGTGCACCAAGTCTGAAGTGCATCTCATTCCAACTGTGTGGTACTGGGGAAGCTGGGCAGCCTCTCTGAGCTTCTCTAAGCCTTATTTCCTCAGTTACATAGGAGAGAAACACTACTATCTAGGAATGATATTTAAAGTGTTGAGTGAATATTTTCTGCTGAAAAAAGTAACTGCTCCTGCATGTCTCCATACTATACTCACATTTCTTTTTGGTACTGACACCATTTTCTCACTCCAAGACCAAACAATACGAAACAGGAGAGGAGCAAAGCTGCCACAATCACCGGCCAGGACATTCCATCTTTGGGCTTACTGATCACAGTACCTGAAAAGGGCATAAAGAGAGATGAACTTTAATGCCAAAGTTTGGCAACTGGGAAGCAGGATGAATTGAATTAGTTTGCTTACCTGCAACATGCATTTCCAAGGGCCATGGGGTGTTCATTGATCACAATCGTGCTCTGGGATCATTTTTATGACTTGTTCTCATATCGTTTTTGCACTTATACACTTGCATTTCTTTTTTTCTTTTTTTTTTTTTTTAACATGAATGCCTTTCTTGTTAGAATGTTCCAGACCTAATCTTTTCTTTTCTTTCACTTTCTCAAGGCCCTGGACAATTCCTGGCACAGGGTGGCCAATGAAATGTGATTTATAAGAGGAAAGGAGTTTGGGGGAGAGTGGACACCTGTGTGGTATGGCTGAATGTATGGCTGAATCCCTTTTCAGTCCACCTGAAATTATCACATTGTTAATTGGCTATACTCTGATATAAAATAAAAAATTTAAAAAAGAATGAACACATAAAACTGCTAATCTGTAAATTTGTTTTCCAAATTCACTCCAGTAAAGTAAAAGTTTTATGTGTGAAATACTGGTCTATCTTTAAATTCTTTTTCTTTAAGGAGTCATTAAAATGCTTTACGAAATATTAATGTGTTAGGAGGAGGAATAAAAAGTAAAAGGCATTATAACACTCTAAAGGTCTGAAAGTACGAAGCTGAGAAGGCCAGAGGCAATATAAATACAATATTCTGGACTGTCTTACTTTTTCTGTAACATGAAGGAAAAATTAAGTAAATAAACTCTCTTAGGAAATAAGATTGTCTGGTTCTGCCTGGCAGAAAATGAAAGGGAATGTTTATAATTGTATAGTTACTTAATTTTTTCCTTTTAAAAAGTGTTTTATGCTCATGTTAAAAATTCAAACAGTACAGAAATATAAACTACAGTGAAAAGGAAGTATCCTTAATTCTTCAAATGCCAGCTACCCACACTAGAGGTTATAACTTTTAATAGTCAATTATGTGAACTATTTAATAGTTAATTCCTATCAGAAATTTTTAATGCAAATATAAGCAAATATAGGTACCGTGAATATATATCCTTTCATATTACAAATGGGGGCATACTGTACATACTGCTCTGTTCTTGGTTTCTTTCTCAAACAAAAATCTTGGAATGTTTTTCACAGAAGTGCATAGAAGTTTACCTCATTTGATTAAATGACTGGATGGTTCCCCAGTGTGTGGATCTACTGTAGGTTATTTAATTGGCCTTAATGTTGGATGGTTAAATTGTTTCCAGGCTTTTCTTATTTCTAATAACACTACAGTGAAATTCCTTATACATTATAGATAGATCTTTAGCTCTTCAGATTACAGAAATCATTTGGGCAAAAGCACATTTTTGCTTTTTTTAATTATTAATAAAAGAATATTTTCATTATTTTAAATAGATTATAAACCACGTGTAGACTTTTTAAATTCATTTGATTGCTTCAGATTTATTACACTGCTTTTCATTAAGTGAAGTCTCAAAAAAATAAAACACACACAAGCCAAAAAATCTGGATTTAAAATATTTGTTACCACATCTTTTTTATATTTTACATAGTTTGGGCGGCAGCCATACGATTCTGTCATAACACTGATCACCAGCGCTGAAGATTTTTCCTCTTACAACACATATCCAGGGATTGGAGGTCTTCCTGGTGCTCGTGTTACTTTAGTTTTGTCAGGCAGATGCTGACGGTACCCTGGAAGCTCACGCAGTCCTATACTAAGTAACCCTGTGGCTCGCTGATGCACAGAGGCTAGAGTTCACAGTAGTTCAAAGTACTAGAGTATCACGATCACAAAAGAAACAATTACACAGGAAATCAATTTAGGACTACACACAATTCTGTTTCAGTGAAATCAAGACTTACTTATTCTACACTGGCAATATGGTAGACTATAACATTTTACCTCCAAAGTTTCTGAGAAATGAAAGAACAACAGGTTTTAGATAGATCTTCTATCAATGCTTACTAATTTTCTCCCAGCCAAATATAGAAAATGAGGCCATTGCCTTCAGCAATGTCCTGGTGGAAAAGCAGAGCTCCAATTTGCCCCAATTCTTCAAGTATGTAGTTCTTTTCCTTTTTAAATAATTTTATTTTTTTATTTTGGCTGCGCTGGGTCTTGGTTGCTGCACAGGCTTTTTTCTCTAGTTGCAAAGAGCGTGGGCTCCTCTTCGTTGTGGTGTGCAGGCTTCTCACTGTAGTGGCTCCTCTTGCTGCAGAGCACAGACTCTAGGGCTTGCAGGCTGCAGTACTTGCAGCACGTGGGTGATTCCACTATGGGGAATCAGTAGTTGCGACTCCCCAGCTCTAGAGCACAGGCTCAGCTAATTGTGGTTCACAGGCTGTGTTGCTCTGTGGCGTGTGGGATATTGACTAGGAATGGAACCTGTGTCTCCTGCATTGTCAGGTGGATTCTTCCACTGAGCCACCAGGGAAGTCGTAGGTAGTTCTTTAGGGCACCAATAGTTAAAGATGTTGGTAGGATGTCAGTTTGTAGCTCCACTGCCATGCTGTGTGCAGGATGGATGATGCACCAGTGACTGAGGGCTATATGAACTTCAATATGAAATAAACTGAATCCCCAGGTAGAGTTCACCAGTTAAGTGAATATAAAGAGTTGATTATGCCTTGAATTTACAATCAAGATCTGCATTGGGAGGGTCATAACTTTATTGCAAACCTTGACCTCTTATGATAAAAAACAAGGATTATATTTAGCATTGACAAACTTTTATTCGTTGAATTATAGGAATACTCTTTGTTCCAACCATCAGACTATACTTTCATAAAGCTGAAATATCTCTCAGTACTTTTCACCTGGCTAATTCCTACTCATTCCAGATTTTATTTTAAATATATCCCCAGAGAATCCTTTCTAGTTCCCCAATTACAATCAGATCTTTCTGTTAGACTCTGACAACATCTTGCACTATATCATAGGATTTGTCGCAAATAAATTTAATTGCATGATTATTTATTTACTGTGTATCCTCTATAATAGATTATACTCTTCAGGAAGCCAGTGTTTTCAATATTCAACAGCTGTCACAGTGCCTGACAAGTGATAGGCATGCAATAAATATTTGTAGAGCAAATAAAACATAAAATTTTTAAAAATGGCAAATGACTCACCAGTGATGTGATTATTTTTAGTAGATACATTGGCAGTTGTGGGAACTTCTGAAGATGCTCTGGTTGTGCTAGTGAAGATGTCACCTAGGGATACAGAGGAAATATCTGAAGTAATCCTAAGGACCATTTCCATCTGGTCAAAAGTTGTAAAATGATGATTGGACTTCACTTGCTATTAGAAAGAGCTCATCTGAATGGCTCAAATGCTCCTAAAATACTAATATTATATGTAAAGTTTATTAAGGACCAATTTACGCAAGGTTAGTATCCTAGGATCTAATAGTTACCAAAGGAGTGAAGCTTCCTATGGATTTAAAGGAAAAAAAGAGAAACAATACAGCACATACAGTAAAATAATATCTGCTAAAGAATCTCCAGGAGAAAATGATTATGGGATAAGGTCTGAAGCTGGGGTCATGGAGAGAAGAGGTTTATCTCTAGTGCCCCAGGTTATTAGAGGTCTCCCCATTCTAATGTGTTTGATAAGGTTATTAAAAATTCCTGTGCAACATTTGGGTAGACAAATCCGTGTCGACAAATCATTCCATTTTACAATGGAAAATTAAAGCTTAAAGTGCATTTTAATGGATTTATTTGGTCCCAAAATGCATCTTGAAATAAAATAGAGGCAAATCTATGACTTTATCTCTAACTAACTTTTCTGAGTGACTGAGAAGAATTTTGCCTTCATTCACTGTCATTTTCATCTTCACTGTCATTTCCATCAAGATGCACTTTTAAATACCTGAGATAGGCTTTGTATCAGTTCTTTTCCAACTCTTCCCAAATAAAGCCGACTAATACCTTCCCTGACCCTCAAGACCCTCCTCTAAGTGCTCACCAGGAAGTGTTGAACCTGCACCCGAGGAGGGCGAACTGTTCGTTTCACTGGGCATCCATGGAGCTGCTAAAGGAAGAAGATATTGGAAAATTTATTGTCTCTTCTTGACCTTCAATTGAGTCTAATTATTATGAAAAAGGGATATTAATGAACATTTAAAGTAATTTCATCAAAGTACTCTGCAGCACACCTCAGAATGTCCCAAAATAAAGTGAGAGCTGAAGATGTGTCTAATAAGGAAGGTTTTGTTTTTTGTTTTAAAATTGTAATATAGTTGCTCTACAGTGTTGTATTATTTTCTGCTGTACAACGAAGTGAATCAGCTATATGTATACATATATTTCCTCCCTCTTGGATCTCCCTCCCACTCCATTCCTCATCCCAACTATCTAGGTCACCACAGAGCACCAAGCTGTGCTCTCTGCTCTGCATAGCAGGTTCCCCAAGGTTAGGCTGATTTTGTATGTAGCTATCTGATTTACACATGGCAGTGAACATACACTAATCTCAATATCCCAGTTCACCCCACCCCCCATCCCCATGTCCACACATCCATTCCCTATGTCTGGTATCTATCCCTGACTTGCAAATAGGTTCATCTGAACCACAGGGAAGTTTTATGATTATAGCCATTTAAAGCAGGAAAAAGAAAGGGAGGGAAAACACTAGAGCAGTTTCTCCAGCCACAGAAAGTGTGCTATGTCTGTCCCATAGATAAACTAAAAGAATGAGAGAGAAGGAAAGCCTGCGTGTGTTATGGCAGCCTCAGTCAAGAGAAGATGCCAACAGGACTTTGAAGACCTTGGTGAAACTTGCAAGAGTGAACAAAATAATTTGTACTTGTGGGTAAGATGACATTCTTGTTTGAGTATGAAAACTGAACCATATCTATAGTGAATTATGAGACCCCTGGGTTACAGCAGAGAAGGCAGTGGCACCCCACTCCGGTACTCTTGCCTGGAAAATCCCATGGACGGAGGAGCCTGGAAGGCCGCAGTCCATGGGGTCGCTGAGGGTCGGACATGACTGAGCAACTTCACTTTCACTTTTCACATTCCTGCATTGGAGAAGGAAATGGCAACCCACTCCAGTGTTCTTGCCTGGAGAATCCCAGGGATGGGGAGCCTGGTGGGCTGCCATCTATGGGGTTGCACAGAGTCAGACATGATTGAAGTGACTTAGCAGCAGCAGTGGGTTACAGGCCTTGCTGGCTGCTGGGTGAATCCTTTTGATCCACTCAGAGGCAAACCTTCCCCTTTAAATGGATGGTAGCAATTCCAGAAGCACATATGGCTTCTGAAATAGACCTATCAATTCATTTTATTTAGTTCTCCATCTTTGGCAGAAGAGTTCCACTTCTTGGCAGTCTCTACATGTCTGTATTTGATAACATGCCTATAATGTAATGTAAAGTAAAATAGCTACAGTAGTATATGGTTATAATCGGTAAAAAGATATTATACTCATTTATTTAAAACATTGGCATATGTGATTTTCTCAGTTGAATGCTTTCTTACATATCAAGACCAAAACAAGTAGACAAAGCCAAAACAAAATAAAACAAACATTAAAACCCCCGTTGGCCTGACCCTTTCTTGATTTCTCACTAGTTGCCAATGGCAGTTGCTGGTGCAGACAAAGGCATGTTACCAGGCCTTTCAGTAGAGCTGTAAGTCAGTGCTTTCTGGGGACTGCTCCCAGGACAGTCTGTCATAGCTACTCCACTTGGAATTTTCCCCAAGGTTAGGCTGATTTTGTATATAGCTATTTTGAATTTGTTGAGGTCAGGGAGAGGTTCTTGTCTTCAATATAGTTCTATGACCCTGTGCATGTGATCTTGATTACTTTTTGTTCTAGACAAAATGCTAAGATCTATAGATGACAATGGACTGGGTACTTTTTAACACTGAGGTTTAATGTTTAAGCCATTAAGCTAGGAGTTTATTGACAATGAGCAAAAATCAACTAAAAAGAAACGGGAACCAAGCCTGGGTTTAGGTAAAATTATGAAGAAGGCAGTTTGTTCTGAATAACCTAGCATTTTTTGTTGTTGTTGTTGTTTAATATGGAATCTCCTTTACTTCCTACTTTTAGGGCTTGATGCCTCTATTTCTTCCTTTCTTTAACTTTTTAATGCACGGTATGTGGGCTCTTAGTTCCCTGATAAGGAAATGAACCCACACCCCTGCATTGGAAGGGCAGAGTCTTAACCACTGGACCACCAAGGAAGTCCCAATGCCTCTACTTCTTTTCTCTTCAAAATCTGCTATCAAGAAAGGATGTGATAAATTCAATTATGCTAAGATACAAATGGTTTAACAAGTTCTATCACTTTGAGAGAAATGGGTATTTAAAAAAAGATTTTCTATTTTATGTTTATTATCAGTAAGTCAATACAGAACACTTGTAATGATCAGTGACATGTGGACAACAATAGTTTTTTTCATCAAATAGAGTGCCAGTCCTTTCTGTAAAATCAATATTGATTTTCTCCAAACAAAAGAACCAAGCATAATACAATTTCAGGAGATGTTAGTATCATTAGCATGATACATCCAACTTGCAAAAATGGCAATATTTAAAATGATGTAAATTATTTGACCATTTTATAAAACTTCCTTTTGGCCTTCTGAAAACTTTGCAAGTATAAAAAGATCTCAAAAAATGTGCAATAAAATTGAACTACAGGATGTTTAAGTGGGAAGGGGCATGGGTAAACCTCTGGCTGATTCATGTTGACATTTGGTAGAAACGAATGTAACACTGCAAAGAAATTATCTTTCAATTAAAAATAATAAATAAAAAATTGAGCTATAAAAAATACACTTTGGAAACCTAGGGAGTTATTTTTCTGATTTTGTCTGAGATTTTTCAAAATCTGTTAAAAAAAAAGTGGAAACTATTTTTTTTAATTTTATTTTATTTTTAAACTTTACAATATTGTATTAGTTTTGCCAAATATCGAAATGAATCCACCACAGGTATACCTGTGTTCCCCTTCCTGAACCCTCCTCCCTCCTCCCTCCCCATACCCTCCCTCTGGGTCGTCCCAGTGTACCAGCCCGAAGCATCCAGTATCGTGCATCAAACCTGGATTGGCGACTCGTTTCATACATGATATTATACATGTTTAAATGCCATTCTCCCAAATCTCCCCACCCTCTCCCTCTCCCACAGAGTCCATAAGATTGATCTATACATCAGTGTCTCTTTTGCTGTCTCGTACACAGGGTTATTGTTACCATCTTTCTAAATTCCATATATATGCGTTAGTATACTGTATTGGTGTTTTTCTTTCTGGCTTACTTCACTCTGTATAATAGGTTCCAGTTTCATCCATCTCATTAGAACTGATTCAAATGTATTCTTTTCAATGGCTGAGTAATACTCCATTGTGTATGGAAACTGTTGAAAGAGGTGAAAAAGAGGAGTTTCCAGTTGATAGATTTAACATGTCTGACAATATATAAGTAATGTAAAGGAAAAACTTAAGGAACAAGAATATATCATAGTTGAGTCTTTGAGCAAGATGAAGCGATAGCAGATCTTGTATCAGCTGCTTCCACAGGAGAGAGGTCTTCCTGCAGAATGCCTGTTTACAGAATCCTCAGTAAGACAGAGCTGGCCATTTCCAGTGATTTATCTTTCACTAAAGAATACTTTTTCTAAAAGCTCAACTAATGTATATTTAGATATCCATTTTTAGGATGTGTTAAACACTGGCTACACTCCATCTGCCGTCCTTAAGTCTCTCCTTGGGTATCTCTCAGCAGAGTTAAATTACTGTTGTTTTCTAACTGATTGAAATATTCTGTGTTCTCGAGGTATCATCTCATTTGTTAAATATATAAGTTAATTCTCCTTTAAGTCCTTTGGGAACATTTTCATCTACATCTAAGAATGAACGCTACTTTGACATTTGGATGATAAACATGAGCTCGATGGATAATGTCCTCTCGTACATCACCATTATCAACCAAAAATATGAACATAGGGATACTGTGTTGTTCAGATCAGATCAGTTGCTCAGTTGTGTCCGACTCTTTGCGACCCCATGAATCACAGCACGCCAGGCCTCCCTGTCCATCACCAACTCCTGGAGTTCACCCAGACTCATGGCCATCGAGTCAGTGATGCCATCCAGCCATCTCATCCTCTGTCGTCCCCTTCTCCTCCTGCCCCCAATCCCTCCCAGCAGCAGAGTCTTTTCCAATGAGTCAACTCTTCTCATGAGGTGGCCAAAGTACTGGAGTTTCAGCTTTAGCATCATTCCTTCCAAAGAGATCCCAGGGCTGATCTCCTTCAGAATGGACTGGTTGGATCTCCTTGCAGTCCAAGGGACTCTCAAGAGTCTTCTCCAACACCACAGTTCAAAGGCATCAATTCTTCGGTGCTCAGCCTTCTTCACAGTCCAACTCTCACATCCATACATGACCACAGGAAAAACCGTAGCCTTGACTAGACGAACCTTTGTTGGCAAAGTAATGTCTCTGCTTTTGAATATGCTATCTAGGTTGGTCATAACTTTCCTTCCAAGGAGTAAGCGTCTTTTAATTTCATGGCTGCAGTCACCATCTGTAGTGATTTTGGAGCCCAGAAAAATAAAGTCTGACACTGTTTCTACTGTTTCCCCATCTATTTCCCATGAAGTGGTGAGACCAGATGCCATGATCTTCGTTTTCTGAATGTTGAGCTTTAAGCCAACTTTTTCACTCTCCACTTTCACTTTCATCAAGAGGCTTTTGAGGTCCTCTTCACTTTCTGCCATAAAGGTGGTGTCATCTGCATATCTGAGGTTATTGATATTTCTCCCAGCAATCTGAGTTTCTCAAATAAATTTTTATATCCTTCCTTCAGCATAGCATCAATTTCTTCCACAGTTCTTTTAAATTTAGCTTTTGATAAAATAAACATTATTTGACAAGGAGACTACGTTACTTAGCATACCATTCTACCATAAAAGGGTACTTCTCTTCTATAGTAAAAACAAGATCAACTTTGATAGTATTGTCTTTTTCCTGAGTTGCAATAACATTTTTTGACATTCATCTGTAACCAGCTTACAGTTCTCAATAATATTATGACATGTTAGGCATCTTTCCTTTTGCAGGAAGATCTATTTTGTGTCATATTAAAGCCCAAGATTATCTGGTTTGGCAGACCCTCTTCTGACAACATCACAGATAATTTCTGTTACTCTTTTGGGGTTCTTGAGGCAACGTGAACGTCTCTAAAACTCTGGCATAATTTTTATATGTACAGACTTTCTACTGGGTAACCAACCTTCCTTAAGACATTCTGACTTCTGCCCTTACTTTTGTCCTTAGAGCAAAGGCATAGGGTGGCAAGCAATAGCCACAGAATCAAGGCTATGACATAGAGACCTCACTGATCTTGGTCTTCTGCCCTATCTTTTTCTTCAGGGTACTGGGTCAGCATCACCCCTTCCATCAGATGCAGTGGGCACCAGCTACTTACTGTCCACTCTTGCCATGATCACTTAATCTATAAATGGGACCCTTATGCTCTTCCTGACCACAAAACAAACATGATACTCACAAGCTTTGGAAGTGTGGGGCTTGTGTACTAACAGTGTAGAAATCCATGGAATCCCCATGGTATTTTAACGAAGGAGAGAATTTTAAATCAGAGGAATAAATCTATAATTTGAGGCTGACTTAATGAGGAATTAGGTGACAGAACGGGAGCAGAACAGTGTTTTAGAGAAGAGAAAATGGAAAGAGTTGTGACCTGAGGCATGTAAGATTTTTAGAATTTGAGGGTAAGAATGGTGAGTTTATTACTCAAAGAGTCAGCATCCTGACCAACAGGGAACAGAGGGGCTGAAGAGATCCTGGTGCAGCCTGCGATAGGACCCAGCATTGTTGTAGGTCCTGGCTTTGCTGGGTCCCTCCCATTGATCCTCAGCTCCTTAGTTCCAGCTTTTATATCACACTCTGCCTATAAAAAGTAGAGGGGTTCTCATGAAATTATTACCAGGAGTCTGAGGAGAAATAGCCAGGACCGGGGGCAGGATAAGCAGTACAATTGTAAGAGTTAAGAAGAGCTATGGCTAATTCATGTTGATGTTTGGCAGAACTAACACAATTCTGTAAAACAATTATATTTCTATTTACAAATAAATTTAAAATAAAAAGAGTTAAGAAGAGTATGTAAAATTTGAAGAATAAGGGATGCCAGGTTCAAAGAACAGAATGAAGACCTCATGTGAGAGCAATAAGAGGTATCCCGAGGCTTGTGTGTGTGTGTGCGCATGCATAAATAAACTTGATGATTTGATGATGGGTAAATTGGAGTGTTTAAGGACCCATGGAGACTCATATCATTTTTCTGCTTGTCTGAGACAGACTGATTTCAGAGTGGCTTCAGGCTCCACTGGGACAGATGGATGACTGAAAAACCCAGGGGGAAAAAAAAAGTAAGCTTCAATTTTCTGCTCCATGGCCTGATCACCTGAGTGTCAGGATGAAAATATGTCCCAGGACATTATTAAGGTCATACACTTCGGGTATTTAGAAGGTCAGTTTTGGTATCCCCATTTCATAGATGTTTACACTAAAACATGCATTCCTCTTCTAGACTGCAGGAACTGGGATAAAGATTCTAACATTCTTGATTTCCAGTTTAGACCTCTTCAAGTTAATAAATAACAAAATAACAACAAAAGAATATATTAAAACAAGTATGAGATTAGTGTAAATGCAATGTGCTCAGAATCTTCTAGTGGCATTTAATATATATGAACTAAACAAAGTGTATGTATAAGCAAATATCTCATAGAATGTGTTCACAAAGAGCAAGGGCCCTAGAAACACTGCTAGTGGGTTTATTTCACTAGAAATCGATCCATTATCATTCTTTTTCTGCCTCTGAGCATTTCATAAATCAATTGAAATAAACATATTGAAAGAAAAAATTCCCATTACCAATGCCTGCCACGAATCTTGCCAAATGCATCATCTAATATTAGATGTCATATTACAGTCCAATCCAAGGAGTAAAAACATGTTTCAAAAACAGTTTGGGAGTGAGCAATCAATATTAACTTGTTGGACCCTAATGTGTTTTTGTGAATGATTATAAATAGAGTAACTCACTGCAGGGAATTGTTTCTCTAAGCTTATAGATGAAAAATGGCAACCAGTTAACAAGATCTTCTTGCATAAGTAAGAAGGGAGTTTTCCCTGCCAGGAAAAAATTGTTTGCTGGGTTTTAGAGTCCCTTCCTAGATTTCACAATTTCTAAGGCTATTTTTATGATAAGAATGATAAAGAGATGTCTAAGGAAAAATGAAGTTTTCAAGTGGGGAAGGAGAGAAACTGTGAAGGATTACAATAGTTTATTTCATTATGAACTCTATTAAAAAGAATAAAAATATTCCTGTGTAAATTAGGAAGCACTTTCAAATAAGACCCTTTCAATTTTCTAGTTTCTAGGGCAAAAAGTACCTTGGGTGGTCTCTGTACTGTATACTGTTGTGATGCACTGGATGAAGAGGATTTTAGTATGGGCACAGATGCTAATGTAATAATTTAAATAAAGCAATAAGTGAAAAATTCAAAACCTCCAATTAAGCAGATCATTTCTTCTCACTGTAGTACATACTGGCTATTGTTTTGTTTGGCTTCATAATATTCATTGAGTTGTTATCTCATCCTATTCCACATTCTCTTATTATTGAACATATTTTTCCTTAATAATTCTCCAACTCATACACAGATTTTGGAATTATATAAATAACATTATAAATGTTTACTTCCTCTCCTATCTTTTGTATGTCCATTCAAAAGCAAACATTGTCTGAATATTGTCTACATATTTTAAATTTTTATCAAATATTAAATCTAAGCCATATAGTATTTGGTTATATTAATACTTATTTTAAACCTAAATAGTATCACACTAAGCGAAGTAAGCTAGGCAGAGAAAGACAAACATCATATTATATTACTTTTATGTGGAATTAAAAGAATGATACAAATGAACTTATTTACAAAACAGAAATAGACTCACAGACATAGAAACTTATGGTTACCAAAGGGGAGGACAGGGAAGGGGTAAATTAGATTGGGGTTAAAATACACATTACTATATATAAAATAGATAATCAACAAAGGACCTACTGTATAGCAGAGGAAACTATACTCAATATTTTGTAATAACCTACAGTGAGAGAGAATGTAAAAAAAGAACATATATTTATGTATATGTATAAGTGAATCACTTTGCTGTACACTTGAAGCTAACACAACATTGTGAATCAACTATATTTCAAAACAAATGGAAAAAAAACTTTTTAAATTTAAAAAATAAATTTTACTTGAATTTATCATTCCATATATTGTCACTTGGCATTTACTTTTTTGATTCAACATAGTGCTAATAGAATTCATTCACGCTGCCATATGTGACTGACATTCACTCATTTTTCATTGTTGCATAGTATTTTATGATTATATTACAACTTACTTATCTACACTCCTAACTATAGATTATTTACAGTTTTATTTTTTGTTGTTATTATAAGCAGTGTTCCCCTCACCAACATTTGTATACAAATCTCCTGGACACATGTAATAGTTTATTTTTGGGGGAGGGTATTTATATAGGAGTGGGCTTCCCTGGTTAAGAATCTGCCTGCAGTGCAGCAGACGTGGGTTCGATCCCTAGGTCAGGAAGATTCCCTGGAGAAGGGAATGGCTACCCACTCTAGGATTCCTGCCTGGAGAATCCCATGGACACAGGAGCCTGGTGGGCTATGGTACATGGGGCTGAAACATGACTGAGTGACTAATACTTGAAGTAGAAGTGTTGGATTGTCTGGTATAAAACTCTTTAGCTATAAAAAATAATGCCTAAGTAGTCGAAAGAGATGGTAATAATTAATACTCTCACCAGCAACATATAACAAATTTCATTGATCTGCATCCTATACAACTCTCAGCAATTTCAGACTTGTTCATTTTTGCAAATTGGTTATGTATAAAATAACTTTCTGACTTTAGTCTTCACTGGCATGTCCTGATTGTTAGAGAGGCTTAGAATCTCTAAATGTTTTCTGGCTACTTGGATGTTGCCTTCTGTGATGTACCTATTTGTTCATTTCCTACTGCTTTTTGTCTTTTAAAAAACTGGTTTGTAGACGTTCTTAATATATTCTTGATTTAAAGTTTTGATCCTTTGTCAACTATACATTCTTGATCCTTTTTCAAACATGTGGCAAATATCTTCTCCCAGATTATAGCCTGCCTTTTTAAAAACTTTCTTGAAGGAGTCGTAAGGAAAAGAATTTTCTTAATTTAATTTTTCAGTCATTTTTATGTCTAGTGTTTCTTCTTTCCTCTGCCCTTCTCTAGCCCGAAGCTGGGAAGGAAATCACCCTGATTTTATTACATGTTTTAATATTTGGCTTTTTGACATAAATATTTTAAACTATATGGAGTTTATTTTTGTGTAATGTACATGGTGGGGGTGCATTTTAATGTGTTTTTCTTATTAAAAAAATCAGCATTCCTGGGTCCACTTGCTGAATGGTGCCTGCACAGCACTCTGGACACCACCTCTGACATACATCACGGTCATGCTGCCTGTGATCTTTTGTGTGCTTTTTCTCCTCTCCTGTGTGGTCTCTCTCTTCCTTTTCATTCTTGTATTTGGGTACTATGTTCACAGGTGTCTGTTATATTATCAACATATTTGTTGAGAGATATATATTATATTCAATTACAGAGGGTCATGCCTAGACTAATGATGAAAGTATCATGAACTGAAGATTATGATTAACCTAAATTTGTGAACCTGAGCTCCATCGAGCTCAAGCTCAGTCACTCAGTCGTGTCCGATGCATTGTGATCCCATGGACTATAGCTTGCCAGGCTCCTGTCCATTGACTTTTCCAGGCAAGAAGACTGGAGTGGGTTGCCATTTCCTACTCCAGGGGATCTTCCCAACACAGGGGTCAAACTTGTGTCTCTTTCATCTCCTGTATCAGCAGGCAGATTCTTTGCCACTGAGCCACCTGGGAAGCCTGAAGTCCATAAAAAAGATAAATAATGCTCAAAGATAAATATTATATAGGTTCCTTTTTCCTCTTTGATTTATTTCCTAAGGACAAGTTCCCATCAGTGAGATGACTGAGTCAGTGAGTATAAACGATGTTTGGAGGTTTTCAATGTATAATTTAAATGCTTTTTAAAAGGCACATGCACATTTACTCTGTGGCAAAGCGCCCAGGAATTAAATTCGGAGTCCTGAACCTGTGGTACCCAGGGGCTTCACTTCTCTTTGCTTCAGCCACATCCTTTGCCACTTAAGACCACACTCATCTTCGTCTTGACCACTAACAGGCAGTGAATTTCCTTTTTAGACCCTGTCAATACCTGCTGAGGCAGCATCAACAGACCCCGCTGCTACTTGGTCACATGGCAAGTAACAAACTATTTTTGTGCTTCACACTGAGCTTCTTTTTTTTCCTTTTTCTAGTGATATGCACATTCTAGAGAGTTCTCTTTTCCCCCAGATCTACTCATAGTTTGCTTTTTCATCTCCACTTTATTCAGATGTCACTTTGCTCAGGAGGGCCTTCCAAGACCACCTTAACTAGAAGGGCACTGCCCCCTCGCTCTTGGTTCTCGCTGTCTCCCTTCTCTGCTTCGTTTTCTCCATATCACTTTTCATTATTTGTCTGTCTCTCATCCACCTGATTGTGGAACTTAGACCTGTTTTGCTTACAGATATCCCCAGCATCCACAACAATGCTTTAAACATGGTCGATGCCTTGTAAACATTTGTTAATGCGATCATAAACAAAGCACACAGTAGTTGTTCAGTATATGTATTGGATAAATGAGTGAGGCCCGGAGGACTCCAGGGACTCACATTTCACTCACAGTGTTTGGCGTCTTTCCCACTGGAAGTCCAGGAGTAGTTGAAGCCTCGGGTAGGCACATCGGAATTACTGGCTGAAAGACAAAAATCTCACAATTCTATTTTCTAATAAAGTTGTAATTTAATTTTACTTTGATGTGCTGAATTTTTAGTCTGTATGACTTCTGGGAAATCTGAAATTGAAAATAATGCTTCCTGACACAGAGAACGCTAGCTGGCTTGTGTTAAGCTAAAGTCTGTAGTTTATGTTTAATGCCCAAAGAAAGCAGAGATTTTCTTTTTTTTTTTCTCTTCTTGTCACCAACTCAGATCACTGGGAGTACTCTCACAATTACTTTAATATTACTCTTAAAATCCCATGACAAATGACAGGTACAATGGAATAACAAATCACCAATCCATATTTTTAAGATTATAGTAATTGTCACATCAATATATAGTCACTGGATTACAATTTCCCACAGAGTAACTCAAAAGCAAAATATCAACATAAAATGAAAAATGCAGTTTTCCCCCAAACCTCAATATTATAGCTGCAATAAAATCTGTGGTTGTATTGTTTCTTTGGAGTCACATGAGGAGTCTTGCTACTCACTTTGAACACTTGGAGGGATGACGTTTGAAGTTGATGTGCTCACATCTACATGGGCTGTTGATGATGGAGTTCGATAACCTATTTTGAAAACAAAATTTCCAAACTGTCATAGGAATTTACTTTCATATGTTTAAATGTGCCACTATACTTAAAAAAGGTGACATGTAGAACATGGAGTATTGGATTTAGAAAGAATCTTGCTGCTGCTGCTGCTGCTAAGTTGCTTCAGTCGTGTCCGACTCTGTGCGACCCCATAGACGGCAGCCCACCAGGCTCCCCCGTCCCTGGGATTCTCCAGGCAAGAGCACTGGAGTGGGTTGCCATTCCTTCTCCAATGCATGGAAGTGAAAAGTGAAAGGGAAGTCGCTCAGTTGTGTTCAACTCTAGCGACCCCATGGACTGCAGCCCACCAGGCTCCTCCGTCCATGGGATTTTCCAGGCAAGAGTACTGGAGTGGGGTGCCACTAAATCTTAGTGCACACATAGTCTGATGGCTTCATTTTATAAGTTATAGAGTCCAAAAGTTCTATGCTTGTGGTTGCACACCCAATGCTCAATATTATTTATTTTATATTAACCCAGTTCTCCTTAGTACAAGTGTATTACATTCATACTTTCAAAATATTTTATTTTAGTGTCTACTATGTGCAAGATGATTCACATGCAGTTTGAACAATGAAGACAAGATCTTCACCCTTATGGAACTTATCTTGTAGTGAATTTTCACAATTATATATAATTTTTTCACATATGAAATATGGTTTCACATTTACTTCAATTCTTAGCTTTCTAAATCATCTTAATCTTCATAAGCCATAATTTCCCATTTTTCCTCTTTCTTCCCTTCCCCCTGAAATGAAAGACTAATTCATTTTCATTTGAAAATACCTCTAGAGATAAAGCAAGGTAGATTGAAATACAAAAATACTCAACTATAGCCACTGAAACATGTTATGTCTCTTGGGAAGACAAATGTTTAATAGATTTTATTTCTATGTATTTCTCCTTTGCTCCAAAACATATTCATGGAGGCTTACATAAATATGCAAATACAAGAAGATAAAAGAAGTGGATAGAAAGGGAAAATAAGGGTAGGAAAAATAAAGTTAGATAAAGAATGTTGAGTGTTGTTAAAACCTAGCTGGGGATATTACATAATGTATTTCTTGATGTAATATTCTCTTAGATATGGACTGCACATTTGGTTAGAATGTTCTAGTAACAATGTTAAGAAATAAAGAGCATTTGTTATACCACTGATGAACATTATAAGATAAAAAACAATCAATTTTAAAGAAAATAACTGCTATTCTTTTTATTATGATTAGAAAGAATTTTCTCCCCAGTTTCTATAAAAAGGGTACTGTAAAATGTGTACAATATTCTCAATATCTTTACAGTATGGCAGCCAATATATTCTTTCACCCTCAAGCTTTAATTAGTAGTGAATAGCCTGGCAACTTCCCAGATATCTCAGTTCCTGGAAAGGGCATGCCTTAAATAGAAAACAAGGGTAATTGAATCTCTGAAAGAAGTATATATAAGATAAATAAATAAATTGGCATCGTGGCTCGTGTGTGTGTGTGTGTGTGAAGTCACTTCAGTCGTGTCCAACTCTATGCAACTTATGGACTGTAGCCTGCCAGGCTCCTCGGTCTATGGGATTCTCCAAGTAAGAATACTGGAGTGGGTTGCCATATCCTTCTCCAGGGAATCTTCCTGACCCAGGAATTGAACCCGCTTCTCCTATGTCTCCTACATTGGCAGGTGATTTCTTTACCATTAGCACCAGTTGTAGGTCACATAAGAGATGATCAACAAGCATCATTTTGCAACACAGCCTACCAATGAACACCAAAGACATACTACACCCCAGCTCTATGAATCAGTCAGACATGTTAGATGCTGTTTCAGATGATGCTATTTGAGGAAAAAAATGTGCAGCCAGCATCAGGATGGGCAGAAAAAAAGTCTTTTAAAGACAGGATACACACAGTTTCATTTATTCAACAAATACTTAGCGAGTTCCCACTGTGTACTAGCATTGAGGATAAAGTGCAGAAAAAGAGAATTTTTGCCCCTGCCCTCACGGAACATATAATTTAGTGAGAAAAAAGGTCATTGTGGCAGATTACTGGTTGATCACCAGACCCAGTTCTCTTCTTTCAGGCACAGAGAAACTACACTTCCCAGCCTCCTGTGCAGTTCGATGTGGTGGCCATGTATCAAGTCCCAGGCAATAGACTGTGAGTAAGAGTGATGGCTGTTGCTTCAAGGCTTGTCATATAAAAACATCCCACACACGATCCTACATGATCTTTCTTCATGAGCTATCCAGATATTATGATGCAGAGTGATTTGGAAGTCAGCATCACATGTAACAAAGCTGAAAGCCTGGGGTGTCAAATAACTGTGGAGCAGAGCACTCAGCTACTAGCTTGGCCTTATATTGACTCTGTTAGGATAAATAAATTTATATCAAGTATAAATGAAGAAATGCAATTTTGGAATTTGTTGTTATTGCAGGTTGTTTCCTTTCCCTCATAAAGAGTGAAAAAGAACTGCAGTATAAGATGGGAAGTACTCTGGTGGAAAAAATACACAGTGCTGTGAGATTCCAGAGGAGGAACGCATAACCAAGGCATGGAACTCAGGGAAGGTTTTCTGGAAGAAGTGACTTAACAACTAGGCTTGAAGACTGACAAGAATTAGCAAGACACAGAGAAAGAGAGCAATCAAGGAGCAGAATGCTCCAAGCAGTGTGGACAGAAAATGGAGGAGACAACTGAAGTCTGGTGAGAATATTGAAGGCACTCTGTGAGCAGTAAAGAGATGAGGATGAAGTAAGAAGTTACATCCTTAAAATTCCACAGAGGAATACTGTCCAGCTGGTCCTTACAAGATGCCATGCCCCAGGGTAAGTGGAAGGTGGCCTGGACTCTAGGGTGAAGGCTATAGGGAAGAAAAGAAGTGGGAAAGTTTCAAGTGTGGGCCCGACAGGGTTGGTACATAGCTGAATGTAGGAAATAAATAAAAGAGAGAAGTCAGAATAACTCCCAGTTTTCCAGCTTGGGCAGGTGTTTGGATCAAGGTGTCGTTATCTGAGCAAATAAACAGGAAAAATAACCTTGGAAGGCCCGGAGGTACAAAAATGAAATAAAATTTGGACAGATTGATTTTGACTGCATATGAGATATCATCTTCCAGCAGAGAGCTGGTCATGTGAGTCTGAATCTTAGGAGTGAAATTAGGTTGCAAATGAATATTTGTGAGACATCAGTGTGTAGACAGTAATTGGAGTAACTGAGAGCTCCAAGGAGGATGGGTCCTGGGAGAAGACAGAGCCTAAGATGGAATGATGGGGAAAACTTTCATGTAACATACTGGCAGGAGAAAGGGAGATTGAGAAGGAGGAGCCAGGGAGGCTGCAAGAAAGTCAGGGGCTACATTATTAGAGAAGCCAAGGTGACGGAGGATTTCCAAAAGCAGGGCCAGTCAGCCCAACTCAGCAAATATTTGTGAGGGAAGACTATGTGCCAGATGTTGGGTCAATGCAGTCAAATGCTGCCAAGAAAACAGATTTCCATCTGGCTCCTAACTGCTAGGAAGCCATTGCATTAGACACATGATACTGCATCCAGAGTCTACGAGACAGTTTTGCAAATCATTTGGAGATTTGTAGCTTAGCTATTAAAAGCATCAATTCCAGAACCAGATAACACGAACTGAAGCCTGCCTTAGTTCGAAGTTAGATGTGTGATCTTGGTAGAATCTACTGACCTTTCTCTCTTTCTCAAATTCCTCACATGTAAAATAACAGTACTTTTCTATAGGGTGAGTGTATAAAGTACTTAGAAGAATGCCTGGCATGAGGTAAGGGCTAAAAAGTAATCTTAGAAGCTATACAACAGCTCATCTGCAGTTTAGCTCAGGTGTTGAAAACACAAGCATATCGTAACAATAGATGACTTGAATCTCCTGATGAGTTCTACCATTGCTCCCATTTCCCCAGTCCTTCTAGAAGGGGGCTGATGTGAGGTAACCAATCCTTCCTTCCCTAGGCTGGCCCAAGTCAAGAACTACATTCCAAAAGGCTGTACCAGAAAACGGCTACCTGTCCGGGGAGAAGAGAACGGCAGCCTACTGGGCACTAGTTCTATGATGGAGCAGTCATTTCTCCTGGCAGAGTCACCTGCAACTCTCCTCTTCCACCTCACTGAGCCCCTAGTGGTTTCACATACCTGTGAAGTCATTGTAACGTCTACCTCATTGCCTTCCACCACTCATCAAGTGATAGGAAAAAAACACACCAAAAGACTGCTTACAGGATACATGAAGTATTTGCAGAGTAAGCTCAGATTGTCTCAAACTGAGTATTGGGATCACATTTCTGGACACATAGGGAACTGAGCACTGGCATTCACCCACTGGCCAATCCTGACAAGGTTGCTGGGGAGGTCAGTCACTTCACTCCCCATGAACTTTCTGCTGACTGTGCTCCACCGCGCCCTCTAGTGGACTTATCAGGAAGTCTCTGCATGAAGAGCAGCTGTGCGTCTCCTCCACAACTTGTTCAGTCACCTGAGTTGTGTGCGAATCTGTAACCTCACGGATGGCAGCACGTCAGGCTTTCCTGTCCATCACCAACTTCCAGAGCTTACTCAAAGTCATGGTCCATCGACTCGGTGATTCCATCCAACCATCTCATCCTCTGTTGTCCCCTTCTCCTCCCGCCTTCGATTATTTCCAGCATCAGGGTCTTTTCAAATGAGTCAGCTCTTCGCATCAGGTGGCCAGAGTATTAGAGTTTCAGCTTCAGCATCAGTCCTTCCAATGAATAGTCAGGGTTCATTTCCTTTAGGACTGACTGGTTTGAACTCCTTGCAGTCCATGGGACTCTCAAGAGTATTCTCCAACACCACAGTTCAAAACCATCAATTTTTCAGCACTCAGCTTTCTTTATGGTCCAACTCTCATATCCATACACGACTACTGTAAAACCATAGCTCTGACTATGCAGAATTTTGTAGGCAAAGTGATGTCTCCACTTTTTAATATGCTGTCTAGGTTTGTCACAGCTTTTCTTCCAAGGAGCGTCTTTTAATTTCATGGCTCCACAACTGGTTCATCATGATTTTATGAACCTATGGATCAAAGAGTGAATTTGAATTTCTCTCTCATCAAGATGGCTTTATCTTTGTCCTCTTTGCAGTAATTTCTTCAGTTATCTATTTTTAAAATTTTGTGTGATTATGTGTTTTCCTTGGTGGCTCAGTGATAAAGAATCTGCCTGCCAATGCAGGAGACCCAGGTTTAGGGAAGAGCCACTAGAGAAGGAAATGACAACCCTCTTCAGTATTCTTGCCTGGGAAATCCCATGGGCAGAGGAGCCTGGCGTGCTACAGTCCATAGGGTCACAAAAAGTCAGATGCAACTTAGCAACAGACTTTTTTTTTTTCATAACCATACAAAACAAGGTAAAAAATACAGAGAAGTAAATAACTAGCTATAAGTAATCATTGGCTACTGTGGGATACTGAAAGATATGATGTGCTTCTGCTCCTCCTAATTACTATAGGAAGAAAAGGTAAAAGAGGAAATGGGGAGGGGAAAGGAAAAACAAGAAAGATATCCATGTTTTAGACAATTCTCAGAAGGATGAGAAAAGAGTGATCCCTTTACTCTGGGACTCTGTTCCTTGCATGGGAAAACACATGGCTTTCATTGTCAGTCAGCAGTCTCTTATCTCCCCTCCCATGGACCAGCATCTTTTATTCATTCATTTATCCACTCTTCCTCCCTCCCTCTTTCTCTCCCTCTCATTCTGAGAGCTGACCTTCACAGTATTCACCAAGTGACTTAGTAAGTGAAGGCAGAAAGAAATGGCTTAAACATTGGTGATACGATCATAACAATGGTAATGACAATGAAGAAAAAGAATGAGGAAGCAATAATCAGAGAACTTTGTATTTTTTTTGTGAGAGCTTCCCTTGTGGCTTAGCTGGTAAAGAATCCAACTACAATGTGGGAGACCTGGATTTGATCCCTGGATTGGGAAGATCCCCTGGAGAAAGGAAAGGCTACCCACTCCAGTGTTCTGGCCTGGAGAATTCCATGGACTGCATAGTCCATGGGGTCGCAAAGAGTCCGACACGACTGAGCGACTTTCACTTCTTTTTCACCACCATCACCTAGAAATCTCAGGCTAATAAGCAACTGCCAGCCATCTCTGAAAATACTTCTTACTTAGAATGAACAGACATTTTCTGATTGCCCACACTGGGTGCTGGCACTGATTGGTAACATATGATTTAATTCTGGCAGGAGTCACTGGGTATGATAACTGGAAATTTCATTTGTATTAAAACGACTGATTAAATGTTCTTTTCTGGAGGTCAAAAAATAATGTGACATAAATCCTTGCTTACTGCAGATTTACTGCAGGGGAAGAATTCATTCAACTCCATCTAACAAGTGTTGTTCGTGGACCACTGAAAAGAGGAACACTGCCAAGGCATGCATGCTGCCTTGATCCTCGCTTCACTGTGTCTCTTGCCTGGTTTAGAGAACAGCTCTATGCATCCTGTCATGAGCAGGCCTGTGGAGTTTGTTGAGGGCTGAATACATGCCGATAAGCTTCTGGGAACAAAAAGATCAATGGCACCTATCACTTTCTTAAAGGGGCCCAGATCATTTCAGTCTTACTCATCTCCAGCTGAATTTTGTTCTGATCTTGGCCTAAGGGTCTGTATCAAATTGCATGGGTTATGGAAAGAGTGACCCCTTTACTCTAGGACTTTGTTTACCATGCAGAAGTCAGAGCTGAAGCCATCCAGAGATGGCTTTACACAACAGTTCAAGATTAAGGCCCCTTGGCATTACATGACCCAACTTCAACAATCTCAGCATTGGTATCTCTTTCCATTTCCTGTCCATGTTCTTTCATTTATTCACCCAGAATTTGGGAGCCTCTGTCTTCCAGGCATTTTGCTCAGCACTGGGGACGCAGTGATCAGTTTCTCTGGAGTTTAGGTTCACAGAGGATATGGCGTTAGAGACTCACAGAAATCGATCCAAATATGAGAACACTGAAGGAGGGAAGGCCTAGTCAGCGTCTCAGGAAGGCTGCCCTAGGGATGTAGAGGGAAAATGGATACAGGGGAAGGGCTGTGGGAGCTTTCAGGCCAAGGACACAGCGAGTGCAGAGATCCTGCAATAGCCTCATGTACAGTGGTTTAGTAACAGCAATGGGTGGTACCGGTCTGTTCCAGGGCTGGGCCTTTGCAAGCCCTCAGTGTTTGTTCTGTGTGTCGAACTGAACTGAGTGTCATCACCATGCACACTCGTGGCCTCAGCATCAGTAGGACAGTGATCAAACTGTGGCACATTGGTGGTGGCCAGCAATGCTTGTTTCTCACTGGCTTTATTTTAACTCTGTTTCTGAAAGCAATCGCTTCCTAGAGCCTGACCTGGAGATTCTGTAACTTTAAGGGGACATGTGTATCTGACAATCTCTTGACATCAAGTACAGCATTTTAAAAGACTTGTCTTCATACTCCGTTCAGTCAAGTCTTTATAAAAGATTCGTATTATATAGTCTGCCATGTGAATAAGTCATACTTGCCTTTTGTCTTTTCTGTTTCAAGGTTATGTTTGCATTCACAACATGGCAAATCCTCTTCAGCATTCAATAGTTGGCCTTATATTATGACATACTTTGTAGGCAAGTAATACAGCAAGTATTACCCCATGATAGACAGTTATTTGCTTTGTTTAGATAGCTAGATATTGTTTGCTGGTTGTTTATTTCTTCTTCAGTTTGAATATTTACTGTTATTTAGCCTTGTACATGTCCAGAGATACATAACCATGAGCCTTGGTTTCTAGGAAAGAAGAAGGGGTTTAGAAGAAAATATTGCTTTATAGAAAATGTCTTGCTATATTAATTCATGAACTGCCATGAGGTTAGATGAGATTTGAAACTTTTTGAAGCCCATTTCTATTAAAACTTAAAATGTTTTTTCACTGAGGTTAAAAATTACCCTTTATGTTATCACTAGAAATTCAATTAAGTCGGAAGTCAACTCTAGTCAGTTCTGAGTTGAATGTAGGAGACAGAACATGTTCTGTAAGAGCCAATTTGGCTGGCTGTTTGTGACATTAGAAAGCAAAACCCAGCCTCTTAACCTGGACTCTAGCCATCTTCCCAGTGACTGTCCCTCTCACTGCCAGAGAGGGAAGGGCAGGGAAATGCTAGAGGCCTTACGGTGATTAATTTGGGAAAAGTCTGAAATATTTTCCAAACAATTTAAATTAATTATTTAACATGGATGACTGTGTGCCATATAAAAGACAGGTGAGCAGTTGTGATGTGAGGCAAGTGGAGGATAAAGGATACAATGGCAATGATCACAACAAAAGGAATTGATTTGGTCATTGCTTTCTTCTTCAAGGAATTAAAAAATACAAGGTGCTGATTTAAGATTAATTTTGCTTACTGGACTCTTCCTATCGTCACAGCATCCTTCTTGGCTTGGAATGTGTAAAGCCTTAGCTTTAGACTTGCTCTTTATGCATTTTCACATTTCATACTCTTAATAACTATGTGATAATATGACTTTGTTTTTTAATATAAGGAAACAGTATTAGAGAAGCGAAATAACTTTCCCTGGGTTACAGAGCTAGTAGGTGGCAGAGATAAGAATTGAATCCAAGCCTGTCTGACACCAAAGATCACATTCCTTCCTTTCTGGTGGCTTTATAGTGCAGAGATCCTTGTTGCAGCTCACGTTACCAGAACCAGGGCTTAGTCATGGACGTGTTTGGTCATGGTCCCTAACACACAACCACCCAGAACGGAAACCTTTATAGCCTCGGCTTCTCTCCTCTCTCCCATCATCACTTCTTAGTTTCCTGTCATGAGACTACTCAGTGTTCAGGTCCTGACCAGGTCCTTTTTCCTTTAGAGAGCCTTCTTCTTCCCTTTCTAAAACCCTTCCTTTGTTAATCACTTTCTCCTTCACGCTTTAGAAAATACCCTTAACTCCTTCTCCCCCAAGGCTTTATTGAGTTACCGATACTTACTGATGACCATGTATTATCATTGTTCTAGGTGATGGAGATTTATCAGAGACAAATCAGACCCCAAAATCCAGTCCTCATGGGATTTACTTTCTTGTGGGGAAAAGTCAGACGAGTAAATTATACAAGATGTGAAAAGACAGTCAGGAGAAAAATAAAACAGGGAAAGAGGACAGGAAGTGAGAGAGAGGGTACTGCAGTTTGAAATGAGTTGGTCGTGGAAAGCCACATCGAGAAGGTGACATTTGAACAAAGATTGGGAGAAGATGGTGTGTAAGCCATGCAGATTTTCAGGGGAAGAATTTCTAGGCAGAGGAAACAGGTGAAAAGACCTTATGTGGGAGTGACTAGGGCATGTCGGAGGGACAGCAAGGGGGCCGAACTTGGTGAAGTACAGTGAGTGAGGGGGAAAGCAGAGAAGTGAGAATATAATAAACATGTGACCTTTCAGGCCAACTTTACAGATATCTGCCTTTTCTCACGCCCACTTCCCTCCTTCACTCGTGAGAACATGATCTTGGTGATCTTCACTGACATCCAAATCTATCTCACACACAATTCTAGATTTTTTTTTTTTTAATTAAAACATAATCACACACTTTAGACAAAAACAGACTGGTTAATTAATCAACCACTCTATTTCCTACCCTGGGTTCCTATCATGTTCCCAAAGGGATTTACCATTGTTGTTGTTTAGTTGTTAAGTTGTGTCTGAATTTTTTGCGACTCCATGGACTGTAGCCCGCCAGGCTACACTGTCCATGGGATTTCCCAGGCAAGAAGACTGGAGTTGGTTGCCATTTCCTTCTCCAGGTGATCTTCCAGACCCGGGGATCTAAACCTCATCTCCTGCTTTGCAGGTCGATTCTTTATCACTGAGCCACCTGGCAAGCCCTCAAAGAGATTTAAGGGAACTAATAATAAAATGTAACATTTTGATGCTATGAACCAGGTACTTTAATTGTTTTCCATGCCAAGTTTCCTCTGTTGCTTTTGGTAACCCACTGAGAAAGGCACTACCCATGCTAACACTCTTCCTTTTCTTCTTTGTCTCTCTTTCCCCATTTCCTTCAAGCATCCTCACCATGGCCATGCTTTTCAGAATTCTGTTTATTACTTGTCAATCCATCACACTGTGGCCAAGAACTACAGCTTTCTGTGGACCATCTCAGTAGTAAATCATAACCTCATCATGCTTGCTTCATTTTCACTGAATTTATTGTACTTACTCATTCTTTAATTTTTAAATAAAATTATATATACTTAATGTGTACACTCTGTGTATAAGTTAAATAAGCAGGGTGACAATATACAGCCTTGATGTATTCCTTTTCCTATTTGGAACCAGTCTGTTGTTCCACGTCCAGTTCTAACTGTTGCTTCCTGACCTACATATAGGTTTCTCAAGAGGCAGGTCAGGTGGTCTTGTATTCCCATCTCTTTCAGAATTTTCCACAGTTTATTGTGATCCACACAGTCAAAGGCTTTGGCATAGTCAATAAAGCAGAAATAGATGTTTTTCTGGAACTCTCTTGCTTTTTCTATGATCCAGCGGATGTTGGCAATTTGACCTCTGGTTCCTCTGCCTTTTCTAAAACCAGCTTGAACATCAGGAAGTTCACGGTTCATGTATTGCTGAAGCCTGGCTTGGAGAATTTTGAGCATTGCTTTACTAGCGTGTGAGATGAGTGCATTTGTGCAGTAGTTTGAGCATTCCTTGGCATTGCCTTTCTTTGGGATTGGAATGAAAACTGTCCTTTTCCAGTCCTGTGGCCACTGCCGAGTTTTCCATATTTGCTGGCATATTGAGTGCAGCACTTTCACAGCATCATCTTTCAGGATTTGAAATAGCTCAACTGGAATTCCATCACCTCCACTAGCTTTGTTTGTAGTGATGCTTTCTAAGGCCCACTTGACTTCACATTCCAGGATGTCTGGCTCTAGGTGAGTGATCATACCATGGTGATTATCTTGGTCGTGAAGACCTTTTTTGTAAAGTTCTTCTGTGTATTCTTGCCACCTCTTCTTAATATCTTCTGCTTCTGTTATGTCCATACCATTTCTGTCCTTTATCGAGCCCATCTTTGCATGAAATGTTCCCTTGGTGTTTCTAATTTTCTTGAAGAGATCCCTAGTCTTTCCCATTCTGTTGTTTTCCTCTATTTCTTTGCACTGATCGCTGAGGAAGGCTTTCTTGTCTCTTCTTGCTATTCTTTGGAATTCTGCATTCAGATGCTTATATCTTCCCTTTTCTCCTTTGCTTTTCACTTCTCTTCTTTTCACAGCTGTTTGTAAGGTCTCCCCAGATAGCCATTTTGTCTTTTTGCATTTCTTTTCCATGGGGATGGTCTTGATCCCTGTCTCCTGTATGCAGAGTACATCATGAGAAACGCTGGGCTGGAAGAAGAACAAGCTGGAATCAAGATTGCTGGGAGAAATACCAATCACCTCAGATATGCAGATGATACCACCCTTATAGCAGTAAGTGAAGAGGAACTAAAAAGCCTCTTGATGAAAGTGAAAGAGGAGAGTGAAAAAGTAGGCTTAAAGCTCAACATTCAGAAAACGAAGATCATGGCATCTGGTCCCATCACTTCTTGGGAAATAGATGGGGAAACAGTGGAAACAGTGTCAGACTTTATTTTTTTGGGCTCCAAAATCACTGCAGATGGTGACTGCAGCCATGAAATTAAAAGACGCTTACTTCTTGGAAGGAAAGTTATGACCAACCTAGATAGCATATTCAAAAGCAGAGACATTACTTTGCCAACAAAGGTCCATCTAGTCAAGGCTATGGTTTTTCCAGTGGTCATGTATGGATGTGAGAATTGGACTGTGAAGAAGGCTGAGTGACGAAGAATTGATGCTTTTAAGCTGCGGTGTTGGAGAAGACTCCTGAGAGTCCCTTGGACTACAGGAGATCCAACCAGTCCATTCTGAAGGAGATCAGCCCTGGGATTTCTTTGGAAGGAATGATGCTAAAGCTGAAACTCCAATACTCCTGAGAGTCCCTTGGACTGCAAGGAGATCCAACCAGTCCATTCTGAAGGAGATCAGCCCTGGGATTTCTTTGGAAGGAATGATGCTAGAGCTGAAACTCCAGTACTTTGGCCACCTCATGTGAAGAGTTGACTCATTGGGAAAGACTCTGATGCTGGGAGGGATTGGGGGCAGGGGGATCAGGGGATGACAGAGGATGAGATGGCTGGATGGCATCACCGACTCGATGGACGTGAGTTTGAGTGAACTCTGGGAGATGGTGATGGACAGGGAGGCCTGGCGTGATGCGATTCATGGGGTTGCAAAGAGTCAGACACGACTGAGCGACAGATTTGAACTGAACTGAATGTGTACACAGGATGATTTGATATACATATACATAGTAACATGACTTCTACACTCAGCCCATTAATATGTCATCTCTTTACACAGTTAATTTTGTGTATACGTGATGAGAATGCGTGAAATCTATTCTCAGTAAATTTCCAACATTCATTACAGTATAATTAGCTATTCATCATGCTATACAGTAGATCTCTAGACTTATTAAACCTTCTTAACTCCAACTTTGTAGATTTTGACCAACAGTGCCCCATTTTCCTATCTCCTCACCCCTGGTAACTACCATTATACTCTGCTTCCAGAGTAGACTCTTTTTAGATTTCACATGTAAGTGAGATCCTGTAGTCCTTTTGCTTTCTGTGTCTGGTTTATTTCACTTAGCATAATGTACACCATGCTCACCCATGTTGCACATCAGGACCTCCTTTTTTAAGGTCAAATTATATATATATATATATATATACACACACACACACACATATATATATACACACACATATATATTTTTTAGTCAATGGGAACTTAGACTGTTTTCATGTCTTGGCTATCGTGAATAATGCAGTGAATATGGAGGCACAAATATCTCTTAAACTTGGCTTATTTCATTTCCTCTCTGTATATAGTAAAAAGAGAGATTCCTGCATCAAATAGTAGTTCTACTTTTATATTTCTGAGGAACTTCAGAAACCATTTTCCATGTTTTTTATACTATTTGCAGTTAAAGTCTGCATCTTCAGTTCAGTTCAGTCACTCAGTCGTGTCCGACTCTTTGTGACCCCATGAACCGCAGCACGCCAGGCCTCCCTGTCCATCACCAACTCCCGGAGTTCACTCAAACTCATGTGCATCGAGTCAGGTATGCCATCCAGCCATCTCATCCTCTGTCATCCCCTTATCCTCCTGCCTTCAATATTTCCCAACATCAGGGTCTTTTCCAATGAGTCAGCTCTTCACATCAGGTGGCCAAAGTACTGGAGTTTCAGCTTCAACCTCAGTCCTTCCAAAGAACACCCAGGACTGATCTCCTTCAGAATGGACTGGTTGGATCTCCTTGCAGTCCAAGGGACTCTCAAGAGTCTTCTCCAACACCACAGTTCAAAAGCATCAATTCTTTGGTGCTCAGCTTTCTTCATAGTCCAACTCTCACATCCATACCTGACCACTGTCTGTGTCTTATACTCCCATTAACAGTGTACAGGGTTCTCTTTTCTCCATACCCTTGCCAGCACAAGGATACCTTTAATTTTTTGGATAACAGGTAAGAGGAGATATTTCATTGTGGTTTTGATTTTAATTTCTCTAATGATTAGTGATGATGAGCAGCTTTTCATATACTTTTTGGCCATTTGTATATCTCCCTTAGAAAAATGTCCATTCGGGTCTTTTGTGTATGCTTTACCAGGTTGTTTCTTGTTTTGCTATTGAATTGAAGGAGTTCCTAATATATTTTGGTTTTAACCCCTTATCAGACATACGATTTGCACTTATTTTCTCCCAGCCCATAGATTGCTTCTGCATGTTGTTTCCTTTGCTGTGCAAGAGGTTTTTAGTTTGTTTTTTCCTCTAAGTTTGATGTAGGACACTTGTTTATTTTTGCTTTTGTTGCCTGAACTTTTGGTGTCATATCAAAGAAGTCATAGATGAGGCCAACTGATGTCAAGGAGCTTTTCCCCTAAGTTTTCTTCTAGGATTTTTATAGTTTCAGGTCTTATATTTAAATTTTAATCTATTTTGAGATGATTTTGGTATATGGTGTAAGAAAAGGGTCCAATTTAATTCTTCTGCAGGTGGATATCCAGTTTCCTAGGCACCGTTTATTGATGAGACTGTCCTTTTTCAGTGTGTACTCTTGGTACCTTTGTTGAAAATTAGTTTGGGTATATTTCTAGGCTCTCTATTCTGTTCCACTGGCCTACATGTCTGTTTATGCATATACCATATTGGTTTGATTACTGCCTCTTTGTACTACATTGAGAAATCAGGGTGTGGTTTCTCAATCACTTGAGAACCCTGTGTTCTTAGCAATGAAACACAGCTCTATATTTCCAACTCTGTTCTTCTTTCTCAAGATTGCTTTGGCTATTTGGCGTCTTTTGTGAATATGAATTTTAGGGTTGTTTTTTTCTATTTCTGTGAAAAATACCACAGGAATTTTGATAGAGACTGAATACATTTTTGAATCTGTATATTGCTTTGAGTAGTGTGGACAATTTAACAATATTAACTGTTCCAATCCATGAACAGTAGATGTCTTTTCATGTGCTTGCATATTTCATCAGTGTTTTATAATTATCAGTATACAGGTATTTTACTTTCTTGCTCAAATTTATTCCTAAGTATTTTACTCTATTTTGATGCTATTGTGAATAGGACTGTTTTCTTCAAAAAAGAAAGGACTTCTTTCTTTTTTGTTGTTGTTGTTGGTGTCACTGAATTTCTTCTAATTTTAACGTATAACGCAGAGCAGAATTTTCAAATGGAACTCTTTGTACCCTGGTTTGAGGAGAGGTCCCAAAGGCTAAGAATTATATTATATGGCAAGTCATCTTCACTTCTAAAGTAGAGTTCTAGACCAGCTATGAAGGATATGTGAAGTTAGAGCAGAATGGGCTCTGTCAGTTCCATCATGCACCCCAAGGCCGTGTAATCATATGGAAGCAGTCCTGGTGAGCATTTCTTTGGAGAGAGTTGTCAGGGAGCTGTGAATCAAGTCCCTTTTCATGGAGGAAGGGAAGAAGAATATGCTTCCTTACCTTAGCCAAGTGAAGTGTGGGTTCACGAGACCCCTCAGAGTTTTTGACCTGTGTGTATTGGAGTGTGGGACAAAGAAGACTGGTGCCAGGCTGAAGAGGCTGCACTGGGAGTCCGTGCTTGGGTGACAGTGCTAAATGGGCATAGAGACGAGAGATACAGCCATACTGAGGAGAGGAGCACTTCCCCCAAACAGAAGCGGAGGTACATGTTTTCCCAAACAAAACAGGATGCGACAAAAAGAAATCTCACCCAACAAAAATACTGAGAGGAACAAAAAAGTCCCCAAGTAGAAACTAGCTGGTGGTGGGGAGGAGGGCAGGTGCTGGGCGCAGGAAGCAGGAGACTGAAGGACAGCGTGGCCCAAGGGGGACAGCATCCACAGGCCAGTCACGGCTTAGTGAGAAGTCTGATGAAGTGCTGCCACGAAATCAAGATAGCACTTTTTATTTTCCTCATCCTTACGGCACCTAAATGACATTACAGTAAAGCTGACGAGGAAGAGCTTTCCTTACTTACCCCTCCTCATTTTTCTGCATTTTGTGATCTCCAAAGAGAAATTCAAGCCAAAAAGTAAGAGTGGAGAAGAGGATGGAGCCAGGAAATTTCAACCATACCTGCAACCTCTCTCCGCTCCCCACCGCACACATAAAAGATACAACCTGACATAGGATTCCACAGTTGAAGTAGACCCAAGCTTGGTGGAGAGGAAGGACAGAAGTTCTGAATTAACTTTTTCAAATTTTGACATTACACTGACCTGCTTTTTAAATTATGGATACAAATCTGTTCTTGTGACCGAAAGGGACCGGATAATTATTATACAAAAATCACCAAAAAGGCCAAGGAAAAAAATTACCTACAATTTCTTTCAGAAGCTAGGCAGAAACTCTACAGTGCTCATTTGAACAGGGAATGATAGGAAAAAAGAAAATTATTCTTTTTGCTAAGCTACTCAGTTTACCTTATTTATTCAACTAAAAACAAAGGTAAAATTTATTTGTAAGTTTAGGCTGCTACTGTCATAGTGATCTGGTTCATTAAGCTCAATTGTCCATGACTTTGCCTAATTTTATGTAGACTTAAAGCTAAAAATCTAACTTATTTTCTCAAATAGTAATGTTTTCACTTGACCTTCCACTCTATTGACATAGCATTTATTGACATAGTTACCCAGTCTCCTTGACAAATGTGTAATTTTATATTCCATCAATTCACTTGCAGCATAAAAATAAAGCTTTTAAATCCACAATGGCATTAGCTGGACAATTGAACTTTAAAGAATATAGGTCAGCAAATACATCTAAATACATCTGAGTCAGCCTCATTAACCTCTGATATCAGGATAAGGTGGATATTGAGCCCCAGGTCAACAAAAAAAGATGTGTGGTATGAAACCTTAATTTTTACATACAGCTCTTTTCCATGGAAGGCAGATAGTTAGGGGGAACATGTGCTCACTTGAAGGACCAAAGGCAGTGTGTATTGCTGGATTACTGGCCCAGAAAGAATTTTCCCCCTATGGGGGAAGATGCCAGTAGGCAGGACAGAGCTCATCACACATCATGTGGTGCATTCACAGACACTCAATAATTAGTAAATGAACTGAAGAATTTCCAATAGCTTTTCCCCAGAGGTAACTCACCCCAAGGGGGGAAAACTGAATAAACAAATACTCAAGGTAAATCAGTCATCAAGGAGGCTACCCTTGACTTACGTGCAACAGCTATGGAAAGAATTGAGAAATTACTTAATGAACTGTAATGCGTGTCCCAGGCGAATGATGGTGACAAAGAGGGAATGTCCAGAATTTCCTAGGATTCAACGGAAAGCATTGAAGTTTTATTTGGATTCTGTACATATTTCTGGGCAATAAGAATTATAGTATAATGATGTTGAGAGGAAAATGGAAAATGAATGGAGGAGGAGGTTTTTCTCCAATTTACTTCCAACTGAGGTAATGTTAGCCCCACTTCTGGAGGCTGCATTTCTCAGAAAGCACTGGTCTAGAGAAGGGAAAGATTAATATAGGCATAGCTGTCATATTGACCTTTTCATGGCAACAATACCAACATCATACTAGAAGGGATTTATTTAATGTCCAGTGACATTTATTGAGCACCCATCATGTACTCTCAGAGGCAGTAAGACTCAGGCTTTCAAGCTAACTGTCTAGGTTCCATCTTGGCTCTTTCACTTTCTGCACAATTTTGGGTAAGTTAATTAACCTCTTTGTGCTTTGGTATCTTCATCTGTAAAATGGGTTAATGATAGTACCTATACCATTGCTTTTTGGGGAGGAGTCGGTCAGACAGTAAAGAATCTGTCTGCAATGGAGGAGACCTGGGTTTGATCCCTGGAGAAGGGCATGGCATCCCACTCCAGCATCCTTGCCTGGGAAATCCCATTGACAGTGGAGCCTGGCGGGCTACAGTTCACGGTGTCACAAAAAAGTTGGACATGACTCAGTGACTAAACAACAACAACAACAACAAATGAGATAATACATTAACTAGTTTAGAATAGTGCCAGGCACACCAGAGGCACCCAAATATTAACAAACATTATTAAAATTATTGCTTAGTAGTGCAATACAATCAGAGCGGTTGGTAAAAATTGGGGAAAATTAGTAGAAAAAAGCCTGGGAGACCCTTGTACAATAGTTTTACTAAAAACATTTAATTTATTCTCCCACATTTAGGCAGACAATCCTGCTGAGACATCTGTCACACACATTACTTTCCATTTCTACATACGTCCATTTTAGTTTAGACCATTATCTCTTTCAATCTACATCATTTGGTCTTTGGTTTTACTTACATTTTTCTTATATTAAAATAGCCATAGTGGCTGTTTGTTGATGATCAGATCACAGCCCAGATACACATCCCATTAACCTAAGCTGCCCTGGAGGAGAGGAAACCCACTCCAGTATTCTTGCCTGCAGAATTCTGTGGACAGAGGAGGATGGTGGGCTAGATCCATGGGATCGGAAAAGAGTTGGACACGACTTAGCAACTAAACAACCTAAGTTCATTCCCACCTGGTTCCACCTCACCTGAGCAACTTGCAGCCCCTCCCCAACAAGAGTTGTCAGCACTCACCCTGCTTGTCTTCCCATGTCCTGTATGCATTGCATGTCTTTGCTCAAGACTATTGTCTGAAGATCTGTTTCTCATCTTTCTTCCACGTGCATGTATATTTCTTTCCAGATCCCCTGGGCAACTTTCCACTTTCCTGATTCTACTCTTCCTGCTCCCAGAACTCATTTCTTTTTCTTAATTTTCGGTGCTTGGATACATATGATAAAACTCCCAGACAGCAACAGAGGTGTCCTGACCCTTAAAGCCAGGTATGTCATGGCCACAGAAGGTGTCAGAAGTTGCTATCACAAACAAATCACAGAGGCTTCTCATTGGCTTGCAGTGTCTGTCAGGGATCCTCCTCTCTTAACTTTAGAATCCAATATCCAGACCACAGCTGATCTGATCTGCTTGCCCTGTATTTGTGTTAGACTAATCTTATCTAATTCCAGTTTGACCCCATCCATTTCTGACATGCTTTCTCATAAATTAGTAGTTTCATTGCATCCCCTGGGTAATGCTTCCTTCAGTCTGTACCCTTCATGTCTGACTCTCTGCTCACCAAGGATAAGGTGTGCTCACATGCAGAGCTTGGCCAGTGATTAGAAACAGACTGGATTTGATATTTCTTTCAAAACTTCTAAGAGTAGAAAGATCCAGACTGTAAAAATTAGATAAATTTTTAGAGAGGGCTTAAATCAAAAATTAATGCCATCAGATCAAGAGTTGTGCTAAAACATAAAAATAGGGGGCAGAGGCAAAAGGTCTATGACCTAGTGGTCAATGAAATGGGAGGCTAAGCAAGTGGTCTGGCTAGACTGTAAGTTCTGTGGAGCTGGGGGCTGCCTGTCTCATTCATTATACCCCAGTTCAGTTCACTTCAGTTCAGTCTTTGAGTCATGTCCAGTCATGTCTGACTCTTTGTGACCCCATGGATTGCAGCATGCCAGGCTTCCCTGTCCATCACTAACTCCTGGAGCTTACTCAAACTCATGTCCATTGAGTTGGTGAAGCCATCCAACCATCTCATCCTTGGTTGTCCCCTTCTCCTACCTTCAATTTTCCCCAGAATCAGGGTCTTTTCAAACGAGTCAGTTCTTTGCATCAGGTAGCCAAAGTATTGGAGTTGCAGCTTCAGCATCAGTCCTTCCAAAGAATATTCAGGACTGATTTTCATCAGGATGGACTGGTTGTATCTCCTTGCTGTCCAAGGGACTCTCAAGAGTCTCCTCCAACACCACAGTTCAAATGCATCAATTCTTTGGTGCTTAGCTTTCTTTATAGTCCAACTCTCGCATCCATACATGATTAATGGAAAAACCATAGCTTTGACTAGATGGACCTTTGTTGGCAAAGTAATGCCTCTGCTTTTTAATATGTTGTTTAGATTGGTCATAGTTTTTCTTCCAAGGAGCAAGAGGCTTTTTTAAAAAATTTTATTTAATTTTTAAACTTTACATAATTGTATTAGTTTTGCCAAATATCAAAATGAATCCACCACAGGTATACATGTGTTCCCCATCCTGAACCCTCCTCCCTCCTCCCTCCCCATACCATCCCTCTGGGTCATCCCAGTGCACTAGCCCCAAGCGTCCAGTATTGTGCATCGAACCTGGACTGGCATCTCGTTTCATACATGATATTTTACATGTTTCAGTGCCATTCTCACAAGGAGCAAGAGGCTTTTAATTTCATGGCTGAAGTCACCATCTGCAGTGATTTTGGAGCCCCCCAAAATAAAGTCTCTCACTATTTCTACTGTTTCCCCATCTATTTGCCATGAAGTGATGGGACCAGATGCCATGATCTTAGTTTTCTGAATGCTGAGCTTTAAGCTAACTTTTTCACCCTCCTCTTTCACTTTCATCAAGAGCCTCTTTAGTTCTTTGCTTTCTGCATTAAGGGTGGTGTCATCTGCATATCTGAGGTTATTGATATTTCTCCTGGCAATCTTGATTCCAGCTTGTGCTTCATCCAGTCCAGCATTTCTCATGACATACTCTGCATATAAGTTAAATAAGCAGGGTGACAATATACAGCCTAGACATACTCCTTTCCCGATTTGGAATCAGTCTGTTGTTCCATGTCCAGTTCTAACTATTGATTCTTGACCTGCATACAGATTTCTCAGGAGTCAGATAAGGTGGTCTGGCATTCCCATCTATTTAAGAATTTTCCGCAGTTTGTTGTGATCCACACAGTCAAAGGCTTTGGCATAGTCAATAAAGCAGAAGTAGATATTTTTCTGGAACTCTCTTGGTTTTTCAATGATCCAACAGATGTTGGCAATTCGATCTCTGGTTCCTCTGCCTTTTCTAAATCCAGCTTGAATATCTGTATCCCAGCACCTCAAAAATTCCTGGCTCATTGTTGGCACTCAGTGTTTTCTTGTTGAATGAAGGAAGGTCTTGGATGATTTTCAGTGTCAGAGGTGGCATTTCTGAGGTCTGCTCTCTGAGGCTATGTATGCATGTGCTAAGTTGTTTCAGCCGTGTCTGATTCTTTGCAACCCTATGGACGATAGCCCACCTGGCTTCTCCATCCATGGGATTCTCCAGGAATGAAGACTGGAGTGGGTTGCCATTTCTTCCTCCTCCTTCCTCCTTCCCCACCCAGGGATCAAAATCACATCTCTTATGTCTCCTACATTGGCAGGCAGTTTCTTTACCATTAGCAGCTCGGATGGTAAAGAATCTGCCTGCAATGTAGGAGAGCCAAATTCAATCCCTGGGTTGGGAAGATCCCCTAGAGAGGGGAATGGCAACCCACTCCAGTATTCTTGTCTGAAAGACCTGGATTTACACCAGTACTGTCTCATTCTACATTTGTCTGGGGCCTTCTATGGTCCCATGCAGGCATGTGCCTATTTTACCACTCAGCTTTTCAGCCTCTTGTCTTTTCCTAGGACAGTGCTGAGAAAGCAGCTGGGACTCAGAAAACACGTTAATTCAGGTTGAATTGAGCTGGGGTTTCCTGAGTAACTCTTGCTGTTGGCTATGAAGTTCCATTGTTTTCATTACTTTCTACATTTGTTTAAAGAATATAATTTCATTAGGGAGAAAAGGACTATGAATTGGATGTTTGCAACAATATCTGTAGCTTAATAATTATGACTGATTATACAGTTCACTAGATCTTAGAATTTGTAATGAAACCATAGCCTTTTGAAGTTGGTTTTCATGACATGTTCCATCCCGTTTCCTTTCTTAAAAGAACACAAAGGTGAACCTTACCAGCTTCTGAGGCAGCCAGTCATTATGTGATTTCATAATTATCCTCTGGATAGCCAAAATGAAATTTAGATTTTTCAGTTATAATTCAATGTTTATTCTAAGCAAGTGAGTTTCATTTAGATATAAGCAGCCATGTTAAATCATGGGGTTTTTTTTACATATAAAAATCACTAATGTTTGAAAATATATCAAACATAACCTTGTTACTATCTTGACAGAGGTCTAGATTTTGTAAAGTGAGAAATAGCTACTCTTATTATACTTGAGCTACTTGAGTCTGAAAGTAAACAGGGTTTCTCAATCTTGGCACTATTGACATTTTGGACCCTATTAATTCTTTGTCTTGTGTTGTAGCATCCTTGGCCTCTATATTTATTTTTCAGGAATTTCCCAACTACGTCACCTTAGTACGATTGTAGATGAGGTAGCATTTTTCCTGCTTTAACCAAATATGTTTCTTTGACTGTGCTCTTTCAACTTCTCTAATACTAGAGCTATATTTAGATTGTAGACTTGTTAAGAATAACAAATACCCTTTTCTTTTCCTTGAATTTCTTCACAGAAATAAGAATGATATTTGAACTGATGGAACAGTTTAGTAGTGTATGTCAACTAACCACATAGAAAACTGAGCTAGAAGAAATTCACTTATGCTTTCAATTGCCAAACTGTATATACCATGATATATCATCATGATTCTTTTTCTTTTGAAAAAGAGAAAAAGTCACTGTTGAATTTCTAGCACCTAGAAGAGTATCTGGTGCATAGTAAGTGTTCAATAAACATTTGGTGAACGAATTATGTCGATTCCTTTCTAAAAATGTTTCATGAGGTCCCTCCCATTTCTTAAGATATAATAACTAGAATCTTTAGATTGGTCTTAAGGCTCTCTTTATTCTGCATTTTCCAATCTTCATCCTTGCTTCTCTGCTACACAATCCCACTCCTTTAACCAGAACTTACCTACCAATATTTTCTCAAATCCCCATGAATATCTTCACCAGCGCACAACTGCTCACTCTGTTCTTTTCGTTTGTTGTAGTTCAGTTGCAAAGTCACGTCTGACTCTTTGTGACCCCAATTTTTTTTGTTTAAAATATTTTTCCAAGCTCTTAACTTGTCAAATAAATATAATATGTACTTAAGGTCAGCTTATTTCATCTCCCTTTGTAACATTTCCTGGATTCATGAACTCATAGACACCCTTCCATACTCAAAGATAAAAGCAACCCACTCCAGTATTCTTGCCTGGAAAATTCCATGGACAGAGGAGCCTGGCTGGCTACAGTCCAAAGGGTATCAAAGAGTTGGACACAACTGAGTGACCAAGCACGACAACGATGACCTCTCCTTCAGTATTGTAATTCTATAAAACATGGCACTTTTCACCTTACTATTTGGACTTACTATTTTCATATGTGCATCTCTCTCCAAGCACACAGCAATCTTTCTGAAGGCAGAAGCAAATTATCTTCACAGAGTCTATTACATGATATCTACATAGTGAAGGAACATTAGTCTCATTTATTCTTTTCCATTCACTTATTCAACTAATATTTTTGCATGCCAATTCTGTGCTAGGCATGTGTGAGGAAGCAAAACAAATATGACATATATATCCTTGTCCTCATGAAGTTTTTAAGACCAATTGGAAAAAACATGGCATCTAATGTACTGAGAACTAGATTTATATTCAGAAGACTTTGGTGTGAACACTAACTTTGCCACTTATTAGTCATGTGATCACTTAAGCTCTCAGCATCTCAGCGTCCCCATCTGGAAAGTGGGAATGGGAATGGTGATGCTTACTCTGGTTGCCTCTCATTATGAATGTGTGCATGCTCTGTCACTTCAGTCATGTCTGACTCTTTGCAACCTCATGGACTGTAACCTGCCAGGCTCCTCTGTCTATGGGATCTTCTCATTATAAAAAAGATCAAACCACATCAAATGTTAGGTGCAAACATTTTCTAAGTGACAAAATGTGGTTGCTTTACTTTGTACACAAATTTGTTGACACTTTTTCCTTCAAGAGGTGGAGCTCAATTCTCTTCCTCTTGAGTATAAGTTAGACGTAGTGACTTGCTTTTAACAGATAGAATATAGCAATAATAATGGTGTACAGTTTTGTAGACTGGGTCATAAGGAGTCAGGGGGCTTTTATCTTGGTGACTCTGTTTCTTGAACTACTTGGTCTGGGGGATTACAGCTGCCATAGAGAGAGGCAGCCCTGTAGAGAGGTCCATGTGGTGAGTAGCTGAGACCTCCTGCCAACGTGTCCAAGTTTGGAAGCAGAGCCCTCAGCTTCAGTCAAGCCTTCAGATGACGGGAGCCCAACAGCCTGACTCCACCCTCATGAAAGAACCTGAGCCACACACTCAGCTAAGCTACTCCTGTCTCATGTAAAACCACATGAGACAATATATATGTTAAACCTAGTTTATTTTTGTTTGGGTGATTTGTTATACAGCGATGGATAACTAACACATAGAGTACTAGAGAGATTTAAGGTATTACTGTTGAATATGCTAATGCTTGTTGAATGAAGAATATCATAATTTACTATGGTTTATTGCTGAATGATGAGTTAGAAGAGGAAGAAAAAGAAGCATAAAAGAGAGAAAATTACAAAGTCTTAAGAACTAGGAAAAAATAGATGGATGCAAAACGTCTATTGGGTGATTTGCAGGCATTTCTCACCCTGCCACATGCTTCATTCTCTGAGCGCCATCAACCTGTGACAGTGACTGCAGGCTACCTGTCAAAGGCTACAGGCTAAACAAATCATTCATTTCTAGTGACTGCTTTGTTTTATTCCATTTTCAGTTCTCTTTTTGAGCTAAAATTGATAGTTTTAATTAAAGAAGAAATAAAAAGCATACTTCTACTCTATGTAGAACATACTTTTCTGTGCTAGAGAAAGTCACCTTGGTTCTTTATTAAACATAAAGGCCACAGACATGGAAATTTATGATTTGTTTGCATCAATGCCAACTTCTGAAACTCACTGCTATCCCTTTGCCATAGAAACACTGACCCAGCCTGAACTCCATTATTAATAATGCCATTGGAAGGCTGAATTCAAGTCCTCATCCCAGTCAATTTTGTCAAAATTAATTTGAACAAGAACAGATTTGAATTTAAAACTATCTACCTACCTGTGGCCCACAGGATCCCTACTTACAACAATTTCTTAAACACCCTACTGATAGCACAGTTGTAGAGGAGCACTGTCAATTTATTAACGTCTTTAATAATAAATATAGAATTTAAATTTCTCATTGAGTATTTATTGACCCTGGTTTTGCCAGAAATGACAACCCATTCCAGTGTTCTTGCTTGGAGAATCCCAGGGACGGGGGAGCCTGGTGGGCTTCCGTCTATGTGGTCGCACAGAGGCAGACATGACTGAAGCGACTTAGCAGCAGCAGCAGCAAAGTGAAGGACTTTGGAAGTTGTGCTAATTCTTTTAATCCATGAAAATAGTACTTAATATATTTATTTAAAATCTCCATAGATAAGAATGGGGCATGAATCATACAAATTTTCTGAAATTTTTCTATCAATCTACTTAAAGGATTAATAGTTCATGGGAAGTAAAACAGTATAAAAACATTCTTACCTGTAGGAGATATGCTGTTGGCTAGAGAAGGTCGGGTGCCAAGGGTAGATTCTGTAGCATTGAGTGGAGAATCTATTGGAGGGTTCAGTGAGCCTGGAAGGATCAAACAGACACTGGTAATGAACAAAATACTGTGGCAGGAAGATAAAATAGTAACTTAGTTCCCGCCAAACCTTTATTTATTCATCTAAGAAATTATTGATTAAAAGTCATCATTATTGCTTGCTATGGGCTAGGAAGTGGAGTAAAATGGTGAAAGGTAAAGACACAGGACTGTCTTTAAAGAGCATACAGCCTAGAATATAGGTAGGTAGCCAGGCACCGTGCTGAGTGCTACGGCAACAGAAGTGCAAGATGCCAGGAGAATGCAAGGAGGGGCACCAACCAACACTGAGAGGTCAGGGAAAGCTTCCTGGAGAACACCGCATTTAACCAAGACCTCGTAAAACAATTATAGCAGCAATGTTTTGAGGCATGTGGCAAGTAACCATAGTTTACAAATCCATAGACCCACAAAAAAATTTTTTATCGCTAAGAGTAGAAACAATGATACAGCTCTCCAAAAGGACATGACATCAATGGGCATAAGATTGATGATATTATTGTGCTCTTACTAAAATTTCTATTTTTTTTTCATAGAATTTTTATTTGGCTACAACTTTTTTTCTCTCTCTCTCTCTCTCTCTCGTGTGTGTATGTGTGGGGGGCGGGTTTCTGGGATGAAAGAGAAGCTGATATATGTTGTTTCATTTATGATAATACATTCAGGTCAGTTCCTTAAAGTTCATTGTTATATTGTAAAATAATTCTACCAGCAGTTTAAAACAATTTACAGATGTCAGAAGGACCTATTGACTTTAGGAATATATGGATTAATATAATTAATATTTAATTATTAAATACAATTATTTAATTATATTTAAATTAACTTTATCTAAATAAAGTTATTTTTATTTAAGGCTAGGGGATTTTGTGATTTTTCTATATATAATGGCATTGAGTATAGTATTACACATCTGATGATCTGAATCAGTTATTTGGACATTTAGTTAGAAATGATATCATTGTTTCTATTCTTTAAGGAATAGGTATATATAATTTATGTCACTTGATAGCACATAGCACATTGGAAGGAATTTGTTTTTGTAATCTAAAAGCATCTCTGCTTTATTTTCATTGGTAATTTGCTATTGCTGTTGACTATAGGTTGTGCTCACAGTTGGCTGTGACTTGCTATCATAAACGACCACTTGCTATTAAGTATTCTGAGGGGCAGTTACATGAAGAGTATGTGAATATGTCAGTAGAGTGACTATCCTCTTCCTCTCATGCTATCAGGAGCAAGTATGAACTCCTCAGTACGACACACAAATCTAATTCTGATTTAATCCCACATTAAATTTCCATCTTCATTTCCTGATATTGCCTATTATCTTTTGACAGTGTTAGTCACTCAGTCATACCTGACTCTTTGCAACTGAATGCACTGTACCCTCCAGGCTCCTCTGGTCATAGAATTCTCCAGGCAAGATTATTGAAGTAGGTAGTCATTCCCTTCTCCAGGGGATTTTCCAGACCCAGGGATTGAACTTGGGTCTCCTGCATTGCAGGCAAATTTTTTACTGACTGAACCACCAGGGAATCTCTATCTTTTACATCTCTTTAAAATCATACCCTCAATCCAACCCAATTTACCAAATATAATATGTTCTCTATGACTTATTGATCTTTGTGTTTGCTGTTTCCTAAGACTTTCCCATTCCAAACTTTCTACTACATGCCTCTCAAACTTGAAGAACCCTAGGGTTCTTTGTGATGTGCTCATAGTACTCAATGTTTATCCTAGCAAAGGCCTCATTACTTCATTGCTATGTCTCTCAAGAAAAGTAATTGTTTTGTTTCTCACTGTATTCCTGGTTCTGGGAAATGCAAGTGGATGTGTGTGTATATATATATATATATATATATATATATATATCAGTTCAGTTCAGTTCAGTTGCTCAGTCGTGTCCGACTCTTTGCACCCTATGAATCACAGCACGCCAGGCCTCCCTGTCCATCACCAACTCCCGGAGTTCACCCAGACTCACGTCCATCGAGTCAGTGATGCCATCCAGCCATCTCATCCTCTGTCGTCCCCTTCTCCTCCTGCCCCCAATCCCTCCCAGCATCAGGGTCTTTTCCAATGAGTCAACTCTTCTCATGAGGTGGCCAAAGTACTGGAGTTTCAGCTTTAGCATCATTCCTTTCAAAGAACACCCAAGGCTGATCTCCTTCAGAATGGACTGGTTGGATCTCCTTGCAGTCCAAGGGACTCTCAAGAGTCTTCTCCAACACCACAGTTCAAAAGCATCGATTCTTTGGCGCTCAGCCTTCTTCACATCGATACATGACCACAGGAAAAACCATAGCCTTGACTAGACGAACCTTTGTTGGCAAAGTAATGTCTCTGCTTTTGAATATGCTATCTAGGTTGGTCATAACTTTCCTTCCAAGGAGTAAGTGTCTTTTAATTTCATGGCTGCAGTCACCATCTGCAGTGGTTTTGGAGCCCAAAAAAATAAATTCTGACACTGTTTCCCTATCTATTTCCCATGAAGTGATGGGACCATATGCCATGATCTTCGTTTTCTGAATGGTGAGCTTTAAGCCAACTTTTTCACTCTCCACTTTCACTTTCATCAAGAGGCTTTTTAGTTCCTCTTCACTTTCTGCCATAAAGGTGGTGTCATCTGCATATCTGAGGTTATTGATATTTCTCCTGGCAATCTTGATTCCAGCTTGTGCTTCTTCCAGTCCAGCGTTTCTCATGATGTACTCTGCGTATAAGTTAAATAAGCAGGGTGACAATACACAGCCTTGACGTACTCCTTTTCCTATTTGGAACCAGTCTGTTGTTCCATGTCCAGTTCTAACTGTTGCTTCCTGACCTACATATAGGTTTCTCAAGAGGCAGATCAGGTGGTCTGGTATTCCCATCTCTTTCAGAATTTTCCACAGTTTATTGTGATCCACACAGTCAAAGGCTTTGGCATAGTCAATAAAGCAGAAATAGATGTTTTTCTGGAACTCTCTTGCTTTTTCCAAGATCCAGCGGATGTTGGCAATTTGACCTCTAGTTCCTCTGCCTTTTCTAAAACCAGCTTGAACATCAGGAAGTTCACGGTTCACATATAGCTAAAGCCTGGCTTGGAGAATTTTGAGCATTACTTTACTAGCGTGTGAGATGAGTGCAATTGTGTGGTAGTTTGAGCATTCTTTGGCATTGCCTTTCTTTGGGATTGGAATGAAAACTGACCTTTTCCAGTCCTGTGGTCACTGCTGAGTTTTCCAAATTTGCTGGCATATTGAGTGCAGCATTTTCACAGCATCATCTTTCAGGATTTGAAATAGCTCAACTGGAATTCCGTCACCTCCACTAGCTTTGTTCGTAGTGATGCTTTCTAAGGCCCACTTGACTTCACATTCCAGGATGTCTGGCTCTAGGTCAGTGATCACACCATTGTGATTATCTGGGTTGTGAAGATCGTGCATTAGTTTTCCATACCCATGTTCCATTTCATTAAAGTTGCTATTTCTGTAAGGTGTTACCAAAAAAACCCAAACAAACTTTTTGGCCAGCCCAATAGTTTGGAAAATGAGGCTTATGCCACAACAGCAGTCAGATACATATTTAAAATTGATCTTCTTTCATTCAGGGGTAGATTCCCTGAATGAGGCATAAGCTTCATTTTCCAAACTATTGGGCTGGCCAAAAAGTTTGTTTGGGTTTTTTTGGTAACACCTTACAGAAATAGCAACCTTAATGTAATGGAACATGGGTATGGAAAAATAATGCACAGGTGTTTTTGTCTGTAGATTGATTAGAATAGAGACTGGCAAGCTATAGCTAAGGTGAAATTCCACTCACTGTCTATATTTGCAAATAAAGTTTTATTGAAATACAGCCATGCCCATTTGTTTATGTACTGTCTATGGCTACTTTTGTACTACAATAGCAGGGCTGAGTAACTGTGATAGAGACTACATGGTCCACAAAACAATATATTTACTATCTGGCAGGTTAAAAACAGAAAATGTTTGCCAACTGGAACAAAAGCTGTTGATAGGTTATGCTCAATCCTAGATTTCCAAATTAGGAAAGAAGCATTTAATTTTTATTTGTTGCCTATTTCTATTTTAAGATATTATTTTGCCAGGTTTCATCACAAATATCTTTGTAAGCTGCAGGGTCCTTAGCTTCACAGTGCATTATGATGTTATTACTGCAAGATTTGCATTTTGAGATGAACTCTTTGCTCTATGACAAAAATGATGCACAGCTTTGCTGAGGCTCTCAAGAGTTTCTAGTTTAAGACTGGCCTATGAAGTAGAAATTCTGTCCTGGTGAAAACAAAACTGCTGCTGCTGCTGCTAAGTCACTTCAGTCGTGTCCAACTCTGTGAGACCCCATAGACGGCAGTCCACCAGGCTCCCCCGTCCCTGGAATTCTCCAGGCAAGAACACTGGAGTGGGTTGCCATTTCCTTCTCCAATGCATGAAAGTGAAAGTGAAGTCGCTCAGTTGTGTCTGACGCGTAGCGACCCCATGGACTACAGGCTACCAGGCTCCTCCATCCATGGGTTTTTCCAGGCAAAAGTACTGGAGTGGGGTGCCATTGCTTTCTCTGGAAAACAAAACTAAGTGTGTATAAAAAGGAGGGGCTAAAACCTAACAAAGAAAATTTATTTCCCAAAATCAAATACAGAATTTAACAGAAACATGCAAGCTAGTTTTCAGACCATTACATTTACCATAATGTTGTAAAGGGCTGGGCTGCTGAACACTTCATCCATTTCTGAGTGTGTCCACTCTGCACAGGCCTAGCAGGGCTCTGAGGACCCCCCTCATGTACAGCAGTGGCCATGTGTGTCTCACAAGGGGAGCAGGGTCAATTCTAGAGCTTCCTCAGAGTTTGACTCAGCCATTAGCTGGTTCACTCAGCTAATGAGGAGGTCCTTGCTTCTCAAAATGTGCTCCATAGTAACTTTTAGGATCTTATTAGAAATGCAGACTCTCAGGCCCCTCCCAATCCCTCAACTTACTGAATCAAAATCTGCTTTTTAAGAAGATCATTAGGTGATCTGTATGTATACTAAAGTCCTTTCTTGATATACTCAACATTCCTGGGATCAGTCACAGGTATGTGGGAAACCATGAAATCAGAGAATTTGGCTGGCATATGTCACCTTCATATTCACTAGTCCTCTCATCCCGCTATTGAGCTATCCCTTTTGAATCTTCTTCCCACATCCTCAAACACATATGGACACTCCCTTACACACAGTGAACCACTCATCAATCCTTAACTCTCTTGTATCTCAAAGGTCTGGATCTCAGCTGTTACAGTTGGAAGTCAATTTAATCAACAAATCTCTGTTGAGGCTGATGATAGCCAGAATATTACCCACCCTGGGGAGGTATCTGCACTTAACTTTTGAATTGAAACAATATAAGATAGTCCCTTTACTGCCCCAAAACAAAATAACTCCTTGCATATGTCAAAACATTGATTCTGCACCACTACAATATTAGACATTCTCATTGACTAGGTTGACATGTTAGAATATTTTTATAAAGAGTATTCTTTTTTTTTTTTTAAACTACTGTTGAATCATGAATAGCTCCCTGACAAGTCACCTTCACTTTGATCCTCTCCCTTTCCTGAATTTTCTAGAGTAAGAATCACTGAGCAGTTGAATGTCCTGGAAGATAGGGGTAGGTGGGGAAGGAAGCACTTCAGAGGGCTGTTACCTTTTAGCCTTCCAACATTATTACTCTTTTCTGGGAACAAAAGAGAGCAAAATCTCCTCCCCTTCTCTCTCTAAATATCCTTTCTGTTATATAATAGTCTCAGAATTTCTCTATTTTAGCACTGAGAGACAGATTTATCTCCTGCGTTTTCATCTCAATATCTGTCTACAATAATAGTCTGACTCTTCCGCAAGGCAATGATCCTTGCGCAAGGCGTCAGAACTTTCTCCAGAGTTTGTGAAGCATCCAGCAGTACTACTGCAGGCAGAAAGCATGTTTGCAAGTAAATGTTTAAGAACTTATAACAAATGGGAAAATATGATATTGCAATGACAGTGCTTTGTGGAGCCTCAACTGTATCTTCTAAATCATTCATGAAGATAGATATCAGAATATGAGCAGAATACAAGCTATAATTTTGGGAAATTGAACTGTTTAAGACTGATTATCTTTAATATTTGATTGTAAAGGATGAAAACTCATTTGACAATTTAAAATTAACCATCTGCTCAGAGCCTAAAATTATACTAGAGCAGGGCTATCCTGTAAAATTGAAATTATGGTGTGCTTTGAGTACCAGAATCAGTGCTCTTCCTTATTACCTTAAAAATATTCACTATTTTCTGATATTAAAGCCAAATACAGTTCAAGAGAATGAGAAGGCAAGCTTGGAAGAAAATATTTGCAAAAGACACATCTGATAAAGAATCGTTATCAAAATATTCAAAGAGTTCTTAAATCTCAACAATAAGAAAACAGATAACCTGATTTAAAAATGGGCCAGAGATAGACATCTCACCACAGAAAATATACATTTGGCAAATAAGCATATGAAAACGTACTCCACATCATATATCATCAGAAAATGCAAATTGAAACAACACTGAAATGTTGCTACACTTGTTAGAATGGCTGAAATTTAGAATACTGACAATACAAAATGCTGGCTGAGATGTAGAGCAATAGTAACTCTCCTTCATTGCTGGTTGGTGGGTATGCAAAATGATATAGTCAGTTTCAAAGACAATTTGTTGATTTCTTATAAATCTAAACATACTCTTACAATACAATCTAGCAATTGTGCCCTTTGGTATTTACTCAAATGATTTGCAAACACATGACCCACACAAACCTGCACATGAATGTTTATTGAAGCTTTACTTTTCAAAAATTTTTCTTGGAGTATAGTTGATTTACAATGTATGTTAGTTTCAGGTGTATAGTAAAGTGAATGGCCTATATGGGAAAAGGATATAAATGCTTTATTTTAATTGCCCAAACTCAGAAGCAAACAAGATGTCCTTCAGTAGATGAATGGATATATAAACTGCAGTATACTTATTGAAAGGAATACTATTCAGTGCTAAAAAAACCTATCAAGCCATGGAAAGACATGGAGGAATCCTAAATGCATACTATTAAGTGAAAGAAGTCTATATTAGGACAGTGAAAACTTAGGGCTCTATGACACTATAATGAGGAGTACATCATTTTTCCAAATCCGTAGTATGCACATCACCGAGAGGAAGCTCTAGAGTAAACTAAGGCCTTTGGGCAATTGTTTTGTGTTGGTGTAGGTTCATCAGTGGTGACAAAGGCACCATTCTGGTGGGTGATGTGGATAATGAGGGAGAAGATGCACATGTGGGGAAGGGGCGTATGGGAAATCTCTGTACCTTCCTCTTAATTTTGCTGTGAAGTTAAGATTGCTCTAAAAAATAGTCTTTAGACAATAACAAAAAACCAAGAGACAGTCTTAACATCATAAAATATTTTTCAAATGTGATGCTTCCCTGGTGGCTCAGTGGTAAAAAATCTGCCTGCCAATGCAGAAGATGTGGTTTCAATCCCTGGATCAGGAAGATCCCATGGAGAAGGAAATGGCAACCCACTCCAGTATTCTTGTCTGGGAAATCCCATGGACAGAGGAGCCTGGTGGGCTATAATCCACGGGGTTGCAAAAAGTCAGACACAACTGAGTGACTAAACAAGAACAACAAAATCTGTCTGTGATGATTTAGGATTCTGCCAAAGCTACTGGGAAATCTATGTGAGAACGATCTACCTTTACCCTCTTCCAAGACTGTAGCCCTGGAAAGGAGGAGCACTTGTTTCTGAGGGAATTAGGTCACGTTGAGTACGGATATTTCATGACCGTTCCTGAATAATTAATTCAAAGTTCACAGAATGAGGTGAATAGGCAGGGATGCAGCGACGATGCTACTGTCCTGATGTCTGAATGGCACCTGTTTCTGCAGGGTGGGGATGCACTTACAGAGCCACATGCCCCGTCCAAGGCTCACAGGAACCAACCACTGGCATTGGTGTCAGGGCTGGGAAGGACCCAATATGCAGACTGTAGCCTTGAAACAAAGGGAAAATTTTCCCTCATAAATTATTCTGTTTTTTGTAAGTTATAGACTATAATATCTCTGAAAATAGGAAGGTGGTAAAAGATGTCAGTGATTCTGCAGAGTTGTAATAATGACTTGCAAAATTAAGTTTTATAGGTATTACTTTGTTGTTACATAAGAATAGTTGACAGTTGTCACTTCATACTTCAGTTTTTTATGGGCAATCTGTTGTCACTATTTTTTTAAGACATTTGTTCACACCTTTTTTGTAGTAAATCTTTATTATTTGATCCGGTTCAGAGTAATGTATTCTGGTTAATCAAATGTTGCAATAAGTAGAATGATCCCACATATCAACTTTGAAGTCATAAAAATCCTCTGTGTGAGATTCTGTGCTTCAAATCTAGGTGTACTAAAATCATGATATGGTATACATGGCTTTTCCAGGCTTCCTTGGTCGTAGGGTGGTAAAGAATCTGCCTATCAATGCAGGAGACATAAGGGGCGCGGGTTCGATCCCTGGGTTGGGAAGATCCTCTGGAGGAGGAAATGGCAACCTGCTCCAGTATTCTTTCCTGTAAAATTCTGTGGACAGAGGAGCCTGGTGGGCTATAGTCCATGAGGTAGCAAAGAGCTGGGCATGACTAAGCAAACACGCATACACAACATGGCTTATCCATTCCTAAGAATTAGAATGGAATATGCTGTATTATAAATGAATGCTTTTATAGACTCGGAAGTAATTTTAGGATTTTAAAAACTCTCTTGATTATCAATATATTAGTGTTAAATTTCATTATATGGTAGACTAACAAAAATGCTAGTTAATTGAGTTATTATTAATTGAATCTGAACAAAAAGTTCACTGTATTCACTAGAAATTCTTGGAAACAGGAATTAGGTACTTTTTATTTGAAGAAATTCTTTTCAGTAGAGTCCCTTTAGTCAAAAAATGTTTGATACTTTGAAATCGAATAATTTTGAATAGTGTAGAGAGAGTTTTCAGAGATTAAAATATCATGGAAACAATCAGTATTCTATTTGTTTTAGTTAGAAATGTTCTGAACTTATGGCAGTCTTGGCCACCCCCTTGTTGACCTCATTAAATAGAAAACTCACCCAAGAAAAATGTGATCTTTTCAGATGAGCTATTCCACACTTTGTGTCCAGGGGCCGGAGACAGAGCCATACACCAGATGGTCAGGTTGTTTGAGTGGGCTGGTTTATTATCATATACACTTGTCAAAACAGACTTCAGTTCCCAAAATCCATCTTTGTTTTTTCTTTTTTCACTAGTGGTATACATTTCTACAAGACAGATAAGAACAAGGTTCGTCACCAACATTTCCCATAGGAGCCGTAAAATGATGCCAGGGCATGGCTGGAGACAGTTCAGCTTACAGTGGTGTAGTCTAAAGGTGGTCAAACTGAAGCTCTTGTCCATTTGTCTGGCAGGCCTGGAATTAAACTGAACAGTTTTGTTCAAGCTCCTATATGGCATTGATCGGTGGTCAAGGTATGGAATATATTGGTTAAAGGTGTTGCTTTATTTATAATCAGGGGTCTAGTGGGTCTGGGGACAAGTTTTCCCAGCTCATCAGCATTGCTGATAACTGTGAGACTGATGATTTGTCCCTGGCCTGAGTGAGATCCTGGGAGGTCTCTTGTGTGGAGAGTGAGTAGTAGCAAGAATACACCCAAGTGGTCAGAAAAATATAAAACAACCTCAGCTGAGACTCCATTTTGGGTCCTCCACTTTGAGGTGCTGTGAATGTATACATGGGATGGATGGTGGCTCAGATGGTAAAGAATGTGCCTGCAATGCAAGAGACCTGGGTTCCATCTCTAGGTCGGAAAGATCCCCTGGAGAAGGGAATGGCCCCCATTCCAGTATTCTTGCCTGGAGAATTCCATGGACAGAGGAACCTGGCCAGCAATGATCCATAGTGTCCTAAAGAGTCAGACATGACCAAGAGACTAACGCTTTCCCTTCACTTTCACATGTGTACATGAGGTCCATATCCTTACTTTAAGGATATTGTTGCTAGATTATATCCTTTTCCTGAAATAAGCTGTTATTTATTTATAACACTATCATTTGGGGTCCTGTGAGTCTTCTTTAGAAATAGAATCCTGTTTAACCGCCACTGTTGGTACCACCTCCAAATAGCATACATGGCAGCAGGACATGAATGTAGAACTCTGTCCCTGTAGCTCAGAACTTTTGCTTCACAGCTTCTTGACACTGAAGGTTCTAAATGCTAATTCTAAAGTTAGCACTTGCCAAACTAATAACTACATGCAGTTGTGTGCTAGTAAAATTCTGGCCACAGTGCCTGGCCTCATGGTTGTAAGGATAATGACCCTTCTAACATGTCTATGATGAACAAATCTATAATGACCCTTAACAGATATTTGCAGGATTGCATCCCGTCATTATTGTGGGTGAATTGTTTTTAAAGTGATCCAGTAACAAAACCAATAATTCAACATGAGTCAAGTGGATCAATAAAATCATTCATCAACAAAGACATAAAACTTTATCAATTAAAGATAATGCATCAAGAAATATGTGACTGCTACTGCTGAAAATATATTGAGCTTTGAGGAAAAATGACTCTGGAGAAAGGAGAAGGGCCATTGTCCCAGACAGGAGATGGCCCAGATTGTTCTGGCAGTGTCTATTGTGTTTACCATGAAAATATGGCTTTGTACACTCTCACCTGAGCTTGTCTCCATGTGTGTTCTGCTCCAGGAACTTTTAATCCTCCTGATGAACCTGTTCCTTGTCATGGAGCCAACTTATTTACATATACTTCCTTCAGTCCTCCACCCCCACCCTACCCAGATCCTTGCAAGGAAAAATAGAAATTATTTGTTTGTTGATTTAAGGTAGTGATGCTAAGTTAATTGGAACTAAATGACATGATTAATACATGTACATTGAATTAAACTTGCTTGCTCTCATAGAAGAAATCTGCATTTACGAACAGTTAAATAATAACAGTACTGTTCATATGTGAATGGACCAAGTCAACTGTATTTCTTGTATTCTGGGAAATACCTCCCTGCTCCTTGGAGGAGCCAGATGAGGTATCCGAAGATGGCATTTGGTAGGCAAGATGATGTTTTTCTTGGAATAAAAATTGTTCTTAAATGCCAAGACCGACCTGGGCAGTGGCAACTTCTATTTGTTTTCTGTCTTTCTTTGCCAAACCCACTTCCATTGACTGATTTCCTTACCTTCTCTTTCACCTTGAGGGAAGCTCCTCTGTATGAACCAGGTGAGGTTTGCTGTGGGAAATACATTCCTCAGTGAGCAGGTAAAAATTCTCTAGGGTTAGAGACAGAATATGGAAAGAATTATTTGCCAATTCAGAAGAAACTGGTGCCACATACATCTCCACCGGGCCTCAGATGAGGCCAATTGGCACAAAATTACTTTTTCCATTTTTATTACTTTATTTGTTTATTTATTGGTGGAACTCCCTGGACCAGGGATTGAAGCTGCACCCCCTGCAGTTAAAGTGTAAAGTTTTAACCACTGGACCATCAGGGAAGTCCTTTCCACTTTTAACAAGGCAGTGCTTACCTTTAAGAGGTTGCTTAAAATGTGAACTATTGCCTATTTAAGGCAATCACCTATAGATATGTTACAAATTAACAGCTAGAATTCAAGGTCAATTTAAGAAGAATCTAGAACTATACTACTGTTGCAAATCTGGATTCTGAGTTCTGAAAAGGAAGATTACATCTCTATATAGGCAGAATAAAATAGCATAAATAGAAACCAAAGAATAGGAAGAGGTTATAACAGGCAGGGGCCAGGGAAGCATATTCTGTCAGACCAAAAGCTAAAAGAGACCCAGACTTTGGTTGTTTTTGTTCCTCAAATAATGTAAAGTACTGTTTGTAGCAACAACTACAGAAACCATTTAATATAAATATTTCACTTTTGACTTGTAAAGAGTTTACCTAATTAATTTTTCATCATCTTAACAATCCTATAGGCTAGGTAGGACCCACTTTATTACTGCCATTTGACTGATGGGGAAGTCAGGGCACAGAATCACCGAATGGTTAAAGGAAGTGGAATGTAGTTGATGGTAAAACTGGAGGTGTTACCTTAATCTCAGTAAAAAATATTTCCTGGTAAGACACGTTGCATTAAAATAAGAAACAAGTAGAAAAGCAGATAGCTTATGTTACAAAACCAGGGAGCTTAGCAGTAGGGTTAGTTTATTATTATTATTTTTTCTCCCAACACTGTGTTTGTTTTTGTGAGATGATGGTTTCTTCAAGAGCCTGGTGAAAATATGCGTAAGGTATTATCTGATCTTCATTATTTTATCTGAGACACTAGAAAATTATAATCCTCTTTATAGTTTTGTTTTCTTGTCAAGAGATCTGTGTATTTTATATGTGGCCAGCCCTAAGTTTTTAATTCTCAAATATTTTTCACAATTGATGAATATGCTAATTAGTAAAGAACTGTTACCTATATGTAATGCTTGGTGTGCCAATTCCCCCGCAGACGAGTTATGCCCAAAAAGTCTGATTTTGAGCAGAGCTGAGAAACCAAGTCTAAGATTAATACTAAGTCCCATCTTTCTGGTGAGATCTCACCAAGGTGCAAATGAACATCCCTCAGAACATCACTGTAAAACCCCCAAGGAAATACTGAGACTTTCAGAGGAGGTTATTTGTTGTATCCAAAATGGTAGATAGCAAACACTAAAGCCCCAGATTTCCCACCCATTCAGCGCTTAATGGGGATGCAGACAAGTGACAGGAATTCAGATCCATGAAATTCTGTCTCTTTGTGTCTTAAAAGCAAAAGTAGGTTTCCTGAAATATATTCTTATTAAGTAAAGGAAAGAGAATTCAGTTTATTTAATCCAACAAAATGCCAAAGACTGATTTTATCTAGGTGGTTTGTATAGGATCTATAGTGAAAAAAAATGTTTTAAAAATGTGTAAAGGTTTGTATTAATGTCAATACCTTTAGTCCCTCTCATGATTCATTTTCTTTATGTTCATCTAATCTACCAAAAGATGATGATATGGTAATATCAGGAATGAGTAGGAGTTCCATTACTTTGTAAAGGCAACTGGCTCACTGAAGAAATCTCTTGTTAACTCAATAAAATATTAAAAAGATTTCATGCCTGTAAGTTTTCTAAATTCAGATTTCATGGAATGATTCAGGTTTCAAATATTCTATACCATCTCTAGACAGTGTTTTAAGATTTTGCTTAGGAATATTGTTCTTGTCCTGAAACTCCTCTGGTCTCTAAAATTGAAAAACTTCAGACTAAACTAGTTCAAACTGAAGTCAAACATGTTATGAAATGTCAAGCATATGTGATTTTGCTGAGCAAGCCAAGTTGTATTTCTTTGTTAACTTTCAAAGGATTAAGAAGAAAAACATGTCAGATATGAAAAAAATATGAAATAAATATGAACAAGAGTTTATGTACATATGCATACAAACATGTACACACACACACACACACACACACACACACACACACCTTTCTCTGCTGAGGAGTCAAAATCATTCACTCAGTCAGTGTGAGTCTGTTTATGAAGTATTCACGAAACAAGCAAATTATTGGTTTCTCCAGCACATTATTCTAAGTCCATATGGTATAAGTGAGTAATACCACAAAGAATTCTGTAGAAAGTGCCAAAAAGCATTTGGAGAGTTCTGTGGGAGTGCAGAGAAGGTTGAAATCTGGGAACAACTTGGCACAATTATATTTTATGGACAGGGAAGAGTCAGGCCTGGAACCTACAGGTGGAAAGTAGTGGGAAATTCACAAAAGATGGGCAATGGATTGGTTCATGGACTTGGGTGTGAGTTGGGGATGTTGGAAGCAGAGGCTGGAGCAAGATGAGATTGACAAGTCAGGAAAAATAAATCCAAATCTGGCTGCAACACTGATCATTCTTTTATTTCCACAGATGAAATACTGAAATGGTGACCATTTGTAAATGATCCCATATTCAGTTTGGTTAAGTTTGGACAGGACCATTTCCAAAGGACTTTTCACAGAATCAGTTTGAAAATATTTAGCTTATTAGTCTAGAAAGAAAAATCCTTAAAATAAATTCCCCTATTTGTTTACCAACTCTTCATTTCTATTTGGAGTCTCTCCAGGCCCCACACATTTACTTTTCACTTGAAATTTAACTTTTAGTCTCTACATGTTTTCTATTCTACCATTTCTGTATTTTCTTCCTGTAACTCAAGGTTTTTCCTCCCATGGATATCTTTAAAATGTGCTTGTCTCCTCTTAGTAGGTTTTCCTTCTAAAATCTATCTATCTGTAAATTTATATTTTTTGCTTAAGTTGTGATTATCCCTTTATTTCACTTCAACTGAAAGTAGAAGCCAACAGATTTCAGCTTTTCCAATTCTAGTTACATAATATAATAGAAATCAATCTCAAATTTTCTATATTTCTTTAAATTGCGGGAGAAGGGTCCTTTTATTTAATCTTCCCTTTTTGCAAGTTCTCTGACTTTTCTACTGACTTTATTTATAATACCAATAGTTTCCAACCAACAATGGAGACCATGGCCTGACAACTGGACAAAATATTTGAAATCACAGGTATCCTCAAGGCATGTGGTTTCTTTTTTTGCCCATTTTCCACCGTTCCCATGTCTTAAATCTTCTTTGCTTGAGATGAGAGGCCAGATGATCTAGTCTTCTGGAAACGACTAAGACTTGTAGGTGCTTGATTTATTGTTTTACTTCACAACATTTGCCAGGGACAACTTTTTTTGGTGGTGGAAGGAGAAGGAGAAAAGGTCTGCATTTATTGCAGAAAAACCCTACAGGTATGGTCACACCCATGTAGAAACAAGGCTTCTCTGGAAGTGGGAGGGAACAGGAAGTGGAGTGCCCTCCTCCTGGTGGCAGCAGGCAGCTAACAACCTTCCAACGTGGTAGGAGCACTCCCTGCATCGGAACCCTCAGAGACCAGTCCTAAGCCTTGCTTGCCGGTAAGTACGTACCCACTTGGGGCTGGGTGGTACTTCCGAATTGCTCAGGGTGGCAAAGCTTGATGGATAAGGTTCTCAATCATTTAAAAAATGATCTAAGAGAGAGCAGTCAGGCTCTTTTTAAAATGTACCATAACTTTCCATGTGTTAATTTATCCTTAAAATGGGGGTCCCTACACCAAACATCTGGAGGAAGTTGCCATCAGGAAGATTTCATCCACTGTTGGCTTTGCAGGTGATGGTGCTCAGGAAGGTGGAGTGTGGTGAGCTGCTTGCTGAGGTCTCCCCGACACAACCAGGCTGTGGAGATGTGTTCCCCTGCTCTCTCCTCCAGGTATGCCAGCTCCTCCTGCTGAAAACAGCTAAGCCTGCTGTTTGGAGTTCTTAGAATCCCAGCCCCCAAGGAACCTCTCTAGGGGCAAGCTGACTTTACACTGGGAACTGTATTTCCCAGACCCTGACAGGCTTTGTAGCTTCTGGACTGACTTCTGCATCTGTTCAGAGGAACAGCGAGTCTCTTCTACATTAGCATCAGTCTCTGTTCGCTTCTACCCACACTGAGGGAGATCCAGTGAGGCCCTCGCTCTGGTATTCTGGACAGCCTGAACCCTGAGGTTGCTCCTCCTGCCTCCAAAGTGCATCACACAGGTCTCCGGGAGCACCGAAGCAGTGGAAGCAGCCAGGAGAAGAATCAAGAGAATACCTGAAATTCTCAGTATTCAAAAACACCTGTGGTGCTGGTTGAGGTACTGAACACTGAGCTCACTGGAAAGCTTTGTATTAATAATTGCTTCACTGAGTTATCCTGTCTTCTGGCCCAGCCAAGGAGGGATCAGCACGTATCCGGGTCATGGAGGGAAAGTACAGGCGAGCCCCAAAGGCCATTTTACTTGGCTCTGACTCACCCTGACTCTCCAGTGAAGCAGAAAGGAGGAAACATCACACCTCCCAGGTGTGGCCAGCCTTTGACCACTATTGCAAATCCCTGAGAGTCACCCAGTCCCTTCCCAAGTACACTTTTAGCTTTAGAGACTTCTGGCTCAAGGAAAGCTGTAAAGTGGAGACAGGATGAGGCGGGAAGAAGAGGAAGAGGATGGAAACAGGATGAAGGCAAAAGGGCGCTTGGAAGTGAAGGAGGAGGAGGAGATCAGTGAGGCGGGAGAACCTGTAGCCCCTTTTGTCGGTGCCACGCCCACCCCGATGCCCCACAACAAGGGGACTCGGTTTTCTGAGGCCTGGGAATATTTCCACTTGGCCCCTGCCCGTGCCGGGCACCACCCCAACCAATATGCCACCTGCCGCCTGTGTGGCAGGCAGGTGAGCCGGGGCCCTGGGGTTAACGTGGGCACCACAGCCCTATGGAAGCATCTGAAAAGCATGCACAAAGACGAGCTGGAGAAGAGCGGCCACGGTCAAGCTGGGCAGCGTCAGGACCCCAGGCCTCAAGGGTCGCAGCTCCCCACGGGTATTGAGGGAGACTGGGCCAGGCTCCTGGAGCAGATGGGGGCCCTGGCTTTATGGGCCAGCCAAAGAGAAAAGGAGCTTCTGAGGAGGGAGAGGGCGGTGGAATGGCGGGAGCGGGCAGTGGAGAGGAGAGAACGAGCCCTGGAGGAGGTGGAAAGGGCCATCCTAGAGATGAGGCGGAAGGTGAGGGCTGAGAAGGAGGCCTGCCAGAGAGAGAAAGACCAGTCTGGGGCAGCTCACCCCTTTCATTTTGTTTAAACGGGGGCTTGGGAGAAATTTATTCTGAAAACACTGACTTTAGACCCATAGCAAAAAAGTCCTTTTAGTTCCAGCTTAAATATACAGGAAAGTAGCTTGGTAGGATTTTGTTTTTAAGAGAAAGAACAGTATGGGTTATTCTCAGCATGTCTGAATTGGCCAAATGTTTATCTTAGCTAAGGTTCCTTAGAACAGTACTCACAAAAACTTTAAAATATACTAACCATGGGTCTGTGAGTTATTTGGGGGCAGAATGTACCAGGCTGTCAGCCTCAATGAGTGGAAATAATGGGATTTATGCCTAGCACTTGGTTTTGGGGGAGCTGAAGGTTTTGATGGTTGAGACTGGATGGGTGGCTGGGATATACCTATGTGGCCAGCTCATTCTGGAGACCCCACGATGAGCAGAGCCCAGGCTTCCTGGGACAAGGTGTTTGCACACGTTCTGGTGTTGATTTAAGAACTGGATGTAAAGCTGGTTCTGTGGGACCCAGCAGTGGAAGAAAAAAAGAAACGTGGGCCTGAGATCTCCAGACTCTTTCAATGTATATCTTTCTCCCATTATTGCAGTCTTATATTAAAGCTGTTTTATCAGAATAACCCGTCTTAATCCTGTAAGTCCTTCCAGCAATCTAACAGATAAGTAATTAATGGATAATTATCACAGAGAATTAAAGACTTTCCAATTCACTTGAATTAAACATTAAGAGTAGAGCATATAAAAATTTGTTCATATTTTAAAAACATAATTCAATTTCATATTAAGCTTTGTTAAAGGAGGAGTTTGTGAGGAGGAGGTGAAAGAAACTCAGAAAGAAAAAGAAAAAGGTGGAGAGATGGGCTATATAAGGAGAAAGAACGAAGAGAGGCAGAAAACTGAAAAAAGGGACAGAGAAGTAATGTGAAGATGAGAAAGACAGCTCCCCAGAGAAAGTTCACCATGGAAAGGTAAGAGACCTTGACTGTCTGGGAGAATGAAGGGCAGAGAACATTTTCTTCACTTCTGAGGTCAGTTTTAATGAGTAAAGTTGCTTTTGTTTTATATCCACAGACTACATGGATCACTCATTCATTTAAACAGTAGGTTTCAGATTATATGCCTCAGATTATTGGCATTACGTGCCAATGCTTTTTTCTCCAATTTTTTGAAAGCTGTTCATCTTTAAGTATTCAGAGATGCTTTGAAAAAAAGGAATCCAGTGGTCCATAAGGAGAGGTAAATTCCCTGGGCTGCTGAGAACATGTTTAAAATGTTAACACAGGATTTGAATAGGATCAACCTGGAAACCACTCTGGTCTTTGTGCTGGAGCTGATTTGTTTTGGATGATTCCTATTAAATCTTATTATTTACATATATTTAAAACTGGGTTGGGAGTGGGGAGGAGGGTATGGTGAGAGATGCAGAGGACAAGTAGAGACTAAGCCAGTATCTCATCTTGCAGATGGCGTGAGTGCTTTCAGTCACTCATCTCCCTAAAGCAGACAAGATGTTGGTATAATAATGGCATCTTGCCTCATTCGGGCCTTACCTACGTGGTTCCTTTCTACTGCTTGTTCTTAGACTTGTCAGCAGCTCTAACAGCCATATCTTGTCATCCTTGTGAGCTGTTTGTGGAAAAGACACAAGTCCAAACACCAGACGTGAAAAACGCACACTGTAGTGTAGTCTTGTTATTTCCCTCTTTTTCTAGAAATGTGCCTGATATTAAAGCTTCACTTCCCTTGTGGTTTCCCCCCCAAAAGTGTGTTGCCCCTTTGAGGACTGTCTTCACCTGTGGTGAAAGCTCAGGGCTCACTGCTGCAAATGATGGTGGCGGCTGGTCATCACCTGGCTGGAGATATGGACTCAGGAGCCTTATTATGCCACAAAGAGCTAGGAGGGAAAAAGAGTCTGCAATATCTAAAACACACACACACAAGGAATAGAGTTTAAGAAGGATAAGAAATCCGCAGAAACTCAAGTTTTGTAAAACCAAAATTAAATAAACATGAACAATCAAATTCTGTAAATAGCTAATGGAGCTCTCCTGCTAAACTCTGATGTTTGGTTTTAAGATTACAGTGTCTTTTTTCCATGAGTCTTATTATTTTAACCTCTCTTCCTTTTTCAGGCATTTTAATCCCATTTGCTTTTGCTTCCTGTTCATGTGAAGTAGTTTTTTATTTGTTTGTTTTCTAGTTTTTTCCCTAAATTTTATAAAACATGATAGAGAGTGACAAGGAGAGGACCCCATGGAGATGGTCAAGTAAAAGCACAGGCAGGAGGAAGAGTCTGCATCGTGGAAAGACTGCCCTGTTGAGTAGTTTTCCTGTATCTCTCCTGTGTCTTCTTTTGCTGCATTATCAGAGGGCTGGATATAGAGGGCTATGGGCTGTGTTGGCAGGCTCTTCAGCCCAGTATCTTTTGCTCTAGAGCAAAAATCTGCTACATGTGCGGGGGGGTGGGGGTAGCTGTTGAAGTTTAGGTTAAAGACTCCCTTTCTTTCCATGGAGCTGTGGCAGCAAGGCTGTGTGCCATGTTGGGGGCCCTGGCAAAGCCAAGCCCTTGAAAATATGCAAGAACATGACATCAATAGGGGGTGTGACAATGTCAGTGTCACTCTCTAGCATGTCTAAGCCTGAAAGGCTTCAGTGTTAGAATTATCAGGGGACTTTTCTCTTCTACAGGAAAACTAAATTAACCATACACTTCGTAACTTTAACTGGTGACACTGGAAGACACAGTTCAAATCCCTGTTGCTCTAACACAGGGCTCCTGGTGTAGTGAAAGTGTAGCACCTAGTAAGGCATTCCATAGGTGCACGATAATTTCTAAGAGATGAAGGAATGGGGATAGGAAATTACCATTACTGAGCACTTGTGGTTGCCAGATGGTAGATACTTTGCATATGGTTCTCTCATTTGGTCCTTAGGTCACCATTGTGAGGTTGGAATCATTGTCCCTGTTCACTGATGAGGAACCTAAGAATCTGAGGTCTAAGGCCCAGAATTAATAGTGATGAAGGAGAATTCAGGCCAAGATCTATCAAATTCCACAATCTATATTCTGCCATTTCATTATTCCCCATTGTCTCTGAAAATCAGTCACATAGTAGATTTATGAATATACATACAGAGGAAGGAATAAGTGAAAGAGAGTGAGTGCATGATAAATAGTGGCAGGGAAAAAAGACATTTCTGAGACACTGACTCTGTGCTATTTACTCATTACTGTGGATAAATCTAATGTACCTAAGAACCCAACATAATATTTATTATGATCCTGGCTTTAGAAATGGGTTAGTTGAGACACGTAGAGCTTAACTACTTGATGAGGCTATCTTGCTGGTAAAGTGGTCGAATCAGGATTTGACCTCATTTCTATTGGCCCCTGAAGCATGATCTCCTTGCTATGCAGTTCTGCCTGGGTATGGGCATGCTAAAGTCTCATCCTAGTTCTGCCTTTTGTTAGTGGCTTAGCCGGTGGTTTAGACTCTCCAAACCCAGTTTCTCATCTGTGATTTGACAGATCTCTACCTATTTCAGAGGCTTATTGGGAGTATCACATGGTAAAAGTATGTGAAAGGGCTTTGAAGAATTTATATGCTATTAAAAATACAATGGGGATTATAAGAATATCAGAGTGAGAAATTGCTAATGTTTGGCAAGGTCTTAAAAGATCCATGGACAAGCTGTGTCCTGCAGCTGATTATGTGGAATTGTGAGAGATTATTCACTAATTCCTCAGGAAGGAACATTCTCTGGTTTTTCTAGTTAGTGCCTAGAGAAGTATGGGTACAGAAGAGAAAATCTGATGACACGTAAGACAAAGTCCTTTTCTTAAAAACTGAAATTCTTAGATCCAACCTTGTGATTGGAAAGTTGGGAAAGGTGGTGTAGGAAATGAATTAGAACAATACATGGACTGAGTCCACATTACTTGTAAACATTGGCCCAAGAAACTACAGGAAAATCCTCACAAGAAACAAAAACACCTACCAAACATTATATCATGAGATTATCTTTTATTTAAACTACTGAAATGAAGTACACTAATAAACTTGAAAATTAATTGTGGCAGAACCAAAAAATGGAAACCTTTTCTATGTACCCAGGATTACAATAACAATCTAAGAGACCCATCCATAAAATCTACAAAAGATACAAAGACTTGGATAATACACTCATCTAAAATCATACCACAGAGCCTGAGTTATGATTTGTATGCAGCTGTCAAATTACATGACTGATATTCAGTGAAAATATGACAAGATATCATAAGTTATTTAATATTCTTCTGGCTAGAAGAAACTAGGAGTATAATTTTCTCTAATCCCATTTAATAGGACATGTTTGAAAATTAATGGAGAATATTCATTTTACTTGGGGTTTTGAAAAGTTTGAATGAAGTCATAATGTCACAAGACAGCTGAGTAACAACACATAATAGTCAATGAAAATGCTTATTAAGCACTCTATATCAAACAATGAACTAAGAACTTTTCACACATTATTTTGTTCCATTCTTAAAAACAACATGCTGCTAAGACACTTCAGTCATGTCCAACTCTTTGTGACTCTCTGGACTGTAGCCCTCCAAGTTCCTCTCTCCATGGGATTCTCCAGGCAAGAATACTGGAGTGGGTTGACATTCCCTTCTCCAGAGGACCTTCCTGACCCAAGGATCAAACCCATGTCTCTTGCATCTCCTGCATTAACAGTCAGGTTCTTTACCACTAATGCCACCTGGGAAGCCATCTTAAAAACAACAACAATATGCAAAAACTCTCCTCATCCCTTTCATATACATTGGAAACCTGACTACAAAGATGTAATAATTAATTAGCACAAGGTCACAGCCAATAGGAGGAAGAGCTGAGAAGTGAGACCAGATCCCAAAGACTAGAGGCTGGGAACTACCTGCAAGAAATTACAGTCAGATTCCAATTTCCTTTTCCTCCTTCCCTTCCTATATTGCCTAAAAACAGCCAGAATTCTGAAAAAGTTCAGATGGGCACATTTCCTCTTACCACTTAAAAATAAAAACACTGGGAAAGCTGATATAGGAAATGAATTAGAACAAACTAGTGTCAGCTGAGCAAAACCTCCTTCTTACATCAGTATTCACACTGCTTTCCACCCTACGTTTCCTTCACTATCTACTTCAATTTTTAGTCAACAGAAATGTAAACAACTGAGACAATTTTTCCAGGAAATTTAAGGACTAAGGATCACAAGATCATACATTCTGACAGCCCTAAGGCAGAAAATAAGGATTCCTTTTTGGTTTCTAGAATCCAGTTCAGTTCAGTTCAGTCGATCAGTCATGTCCAACTCTTTGTGACCCCATGAACCGCAGCATGCCAGGCCTCCCTGTCTATTACCAACTCCTGGAGTTTACCGAAACTCATGTCCATTGAATCAGTGATGCCATCCAACCATCTTATCCTCTTCTCCTTCTCCTCCTGCCCTTAATCTTTCCCAGCATCAAGGTCTTTTCCAATGAGTCAGTTCTTTGCATCAGGTGGCCAAAGTATTGGAGTTTCAGCTTCAGCATCAGTCCTTCCAAAGAATATTCAGGACTGATTTCCTTTAGGATTGACTGGTTGGATGTCCTTGCAGTCCAAGGGACTCTCAAGAGTCTTCTCCAACACCACAGTTCAAAAGCATCAATTCTTCAGCACTCGCTTTCTTTACAGTCCAACTCTCACATCCATACATGACTACTGGAAAAGCCATAGCCTTGACTAGATGGACGTCCCTTTGTTGGCCAAGTAATGTCTCTGCTTTTTAATATGCTGTCTAGGTTGGTCATAACTTTCCTTCCAAGGAGTAAGTGTCTTTTAATTTCATGGCTGCAACCACCATCTGCAGTGATTTTGGAGCCCCCCCAAAATAAAGTCTGCCACCATTTCCACTGTTTCCCCATCTATTTGTCAGGAAGTGATGGGACCAGATGCCATGATCTTCGTTTTCTGAATGTTGAGCTCCAACTTTTTCACTCTCCTCTTTCACTTTCATCAAGAGGCTCTCTAGTTCTTCTTCACTTTCTGCCATAAGGGTGGTGTCATCTACATATCTGAGGTTATTGATATTTCTCCCGGCAATCTTGATTCCAGCTTGTGTTTCTTCCAGCCCAGCATTTCTCATGATACTCTGCATAAAAGTTAAATAAGCAGGGTGACAATATACAGCCTTGACCAATCAAATTAGCTTACCTTTATTCCTATCAGAAATTAATTGGATTAAGGTCCTTTGAGAAAACATTCTGAGCAATGAGGCAAATGAACACACCTTGACATATTATACTGTCAATTTTCAAAGGCTTTAATGTGACTCACCTCTCCAATGACATCCATGGAGTTATTTTCCACAATCATGGGGATTTCCGGCTTAGCTTAAAGGCAAATAAAACAGTTAGTTAGTGGTCCTGAATGATACCCTGCCTGGTCACTAGTGTGTGTGTGTGTGTGTGTGCGCGTGCACACGCATGTGTGTGAAAAATTCATAACTCATCAGATATTTATTAAACTCCCACTGTGTTCCAGCAGTATATTAGATGCCAAGGAAACAAAGGTAGACACATCATATTCATTGAGAAATTTACATTTACATGGAAAATGCATGTACAAAAACTAGAAATTAGAATTGATATAAGAACTGTTTTTAGGGACATGTAGGATTTGAAGAAAGCTTTTAAGAGAAGCTGCTAACCCAATCTTGGGGAATAAGAGGAGGCTTTTGGAAGAGGGGACATTTGATGCTTTAAAGATGATTATGGGTGAGTCAGGTGAAAAGGGCTTTTCCAGGTGGCTTAGTGGTAAAGAATCCACCTGTCAATGCAGGAGATGAGGGTTTGATCCCTGAGTTAGGAAGATTTCCTGGAGAAGGAAACGGCAATCCACTCCAGTATCCTTGCCTGGGAAATTCTACAGACAGAGGAACCTGGTAGGCTACAGTCTGTGGGGTTGCGAAATGGTTGGGCATGACTTAGCAACTAAACTGCAACAAGAGGAGCAGGTGAAAGTAGGAATGTGAGGGAGGGGAGGGGACAGGCAGTGGGCAGAGAAAAGAGAGGAACAGTCTATGTGCCCACAGGTCTAGAAATAAAGCATAAGTTAAGGCCCCTGAAGGGAACTGGGAAAACACCTGGTTCTTATTTAGTTGCTTGGCATCAGAAAAGATCAGGGACTGTTTCACTGATTTTGTTGTTCTGCTAAACTGTAAGTTCCTAAAGCCAGGATGCTTTATTCATCTCTCCATCTATAGCATTGATAATGCACAGCATAAAACAGACATTGAGAACATCATGCTGAACTGAAGTAGCCTCAAGATAAGTTGAGTATAACAGACATAGTCCTCTATGAACCAGTGGATAAAATATTAAGACCCTTGTCACGGCTACCATCAGTGTCTGCTACATCCACTTAGCCTCTGCTGCATCCATACAGCCTCTTGCTGGGCACACCTATGACTCTCTCCTGAAGATTTGCTGGGGTTATGGACACTCACTCAGTCCACAAACAGGGCAGACTGGAAGTCCCGGAGGGTTAATGGTGGTAGTAGGTGGGGAGTTGTGGATAATGCCCCAGCTTCCTCACCTTTGTCGCGGATAACTCTGATGCGTGTTCTTCCACAATGTCCCAGTGGGAGTGAGCTCTAAGCCCACATTGCTAACTGGCTTGATTATATACATTTTATTATCTTCCTTCCCTTCCTTGACATATTTTTCTCACTCCTATATTTCCTAGGATTATCTCTCTAATAAATTAATTCAAATCCTTGTCTCAAAGTTTTCTTTTAGGGGAACCCAAACCAAGATACAATAGTAATGGGAGGAGCCCTATTTCTGACCTCTTATTAGCAGCAAATGCTGGTAGAATGAAGGGCCTGAAAGCAGGAACAAGTATACTAAAAGTTGCAGGGGTGATAGATAGAAACAGATTATTCGGGGGGAATCAAGATTGTGGGAGAACAAACTTGTGATGGCAGGGGACTCCCCATAAGGAAGGTCAAGTCATAGGAGACTAGTGAGGGGGATCCAGGAAGTGGCAGAGGGGAAGCTTCCAGTTTATGGTCTGGTAGAGAACAAAGGTGTTCAGGAAGGAGAAATAAACTGGATGAAGGGCATGTAGAATGGCTCAGTGACACATATGAGTATTTATTTCAAGGTTTTCGTGTTTTTATTTTTGGCTTATTCTATTTGAGGAATCACCTGGGGACGCAGAGTGGGTCCTGAATAAGATATGCAGTATAACTCTGTGCCAGGATCACTATGATATACACTTGGGTGACACCCCAAATAGATTAAAGACTGGATAAGACTGTCCAAACACAACCTATCTGGCTCATTTGCTAAAGGAGAAAATCAGAAAGCAGAAAAGTCTAGTTATTTGAACAAGTCAGCAGTGTCTTGTATTTTTACATATTCACTGAAAGGAGTTCAAAGAAGAAGCAAACAAAAATATAGAGGCAGAGAGATGTGGAAGGGCATAAGGATGAGATGGAAAAGAGTGAAAAGCATTCTAGACCAAGATGAAGATAGTTTAATGCAGCAAAGAGATACAGGACATGGTTTAAATGTTGACAGGGCAATTAGATCGAGTTATGGTACAAAAATCCCTGGTCAAATGGGACACAGTTTGCCTAACACAGAATTATTTCTTTTCACATCCTGGATGACTGCCTCCATCGATTTGCCAATAGTGAGGCCAGATGAATCAGTCTCATGTTTGGGCTAAGACAGTCACACCCCATAAATGAGAGAATGGTGTTATCAATCAAAGAGATGAACAGTCTTTCCAACTCATCACAGGACACTGTCTAGGCCCCATAGGGAACCTGATCACGGGGGCAATTGATTCTTCCCTAAGCCATCCCGGAGGCGAGACAGAGAAAGACAGAGGTAAGGAAGCAGCAAGGGAAGGAAGGCAAGAGAAAGACAGTGCGAATCAAAGAAAGACATATAGGAAAAGCTATTGGCAAGAGACTTCAAACACATTTTGGCTGCAGCTATTTCCTTATTTATGAACTAAAGGGTTTTCATTTCCTTTAAAATACTGGATTGTGTGATCTCTGGTAGTAATTCAATAAGATTCTAGATAAAAACAAAGATTTTTCACTTATCCTATCATTTGGTTAACTGAGAAAAAAATCTACCAGTCCATGCTCTTAGGTTTTGTGAATTATTTTCTCTTTTACCTCATTTTCAAAAACAATGAATTGCTCATCCACATCACTGCCTTCCTCTTGGCCTTCATTTAAAAATGATGTTTTAATAAAAAAATAAATTCAAAAAATAAAAATAACAGAAAAATGATGTTTTGAGAAACACAGTTCTTGGTCACAAAAATGAAAAATATCTAAAGCCAACAAGTTTCTATTCATTAATATCTCCTTGCATCACGGAACAAAACAGAATTTTCCCATTTCCCTTAAATTTGCAACCTGCAGAGTCTCTGTAGTCTGATTGAGGCCACAGTGGATATTTCAGCTAAGCCCCACTTTCCTGTAAATGCAGGGTCAGAGGGCCAGCCCTGCAGGTTTCTTTGCTGGAGGAGCTGGACAGTCTCTCACCCCAGCTGGCCTTGGTGGGGGCGAGAGGACTCCTGCAGAGTTTCTTTGGAGCTGTGTTTGTCATCTACCTTTTCTCACACTGGTCTTATTCCACCTTGCTCCAGCAAGCAACTAATACAACTAGACAACTAAGCAATTAGATTGTGGCAGTTATAACGAAAGAGACTTCCCGTATTCTCAGGAGATGTTAAAACCATAAAGTAGTGGTCATATGGAAAACCATAAGGTAGTGCTCGTAAGGTAGTGGTTAGTGGTCACCAGGAAACTGATGATCTATGGCAGCTGAATCATCATTCTTTAGCTTCCTTCCCTCGTCCCCACCCCCAACATGAATGACAAGTGTCAAGACAAACAGAACTCAAGAATGGGGACTCTTGAGTGGCTGCTCTCTAGCTAACAGAGTGTTTCATCTTTGGTGGGGGAAGAATCTGGAGACAGTAACAGGAGCATGGCAGGGACTCCAGAGAACAGAAACTCTTACCAAAAACCTTGACTGTGGTGGAGCTCCTCAAGACTCTGCCAGGCCTGACTACAACGTGGCAGGAGAACTTCCAGCCATCATCGTGGATTTGGACTGGCGAGAGGTAGAGCCTGTAGTCTGTACCTATCCGGACTCTGTCTTTAAATAACGCGGAATTGCTGATGGGGTGACCTCCAGCGGTAAGTGTTTTCTGAGTTCCATTATCCTCCTGATGAGACAAAATGGTTACCAGCTTTGAGCGCTCAATCATGCCAGCTCTGGACTAGGCATTCCACAAAGAGTAATCCAGTTGTACTTTGTGACAACGGAGATGATGAATGAAGAATTGAAATTAAGAGATATTGAGTATGTTACCAGAGAAAGTATCATTACACTCAACTTTCAATTTAAAATATACTGTCATTCTCTCCTAACACGAATAGAAATTGCTGCTCTTCTGATTAAAACTTCTCCTCCATCACCTTTCATGAGCTGCATATTGACAGTGGGATTTGGGGGAGGGTACAGCCCTGGGAATTAATGTCAGGTCATAATTCTCATTTCAATTTCTGAAATCATAATGCTAGGATATTTTCAGGGGGCTGTATCAGTTTTACTCATTAAATTTCCACTGAACTGGATGATTACAATCATCCTTTCTTCCCAGCATTCCTTTAGAAAAGCTCTCACTTTAGCTCCACTTGGAATGAAGACTAGGATGAGGTAAAGAGAGACTCCTAAAATGCAAAGGTTAAGGAGGCACTCACTCTCAGGGTCTTATAAGTGCAGGAAGGGCACTGAAAGAGGGTGCCTCCTTAAATACTGTGCCCTTTGGCAACTTCTAGCCTCTGCTCTTATTTCTGTGTCTGTGACCTTCAAAGAGGACACATAAAGATTGGGCTATAAATGCTAATCTGAATTTGGAGATCAGAGTTTAACTGGAGTACTTGGTTCCTCTAGTCCATATTCTTTTATAGGTCTATGGAAAATGCTCCCATCATTCTTGTCTTATCCTGAATTTCATGGACAAGGTGTCACAGTGTTGGTCAGTGTCAGTGCATGTGCTGACTAAGGGTCTAATGAGGAAGGGACTCTTGAGGGGCATAAATATCAAGGAAGGTTATGACTTTATATTTATACTCCTTTATAACTCAGCATTTTCAACTGAGTGCTTTGAACACATTTTGATGCACAGCTTCTTCTCTGGAGATTCTAGTGCAGTTGTTTTGGGATAAGCCTCATCCCAGGGCACTTTTTTAAAAAGGTCCTTGGAGAAGCCAGGGCTGAGAACCACTGGTCTAATGCCAAACAATAGATGAATCATTATTTGTAGGGGCTGGGGGAAAATGCAAGGAACTGAAAAGGAGAAGGCTGAACAGGGATGCATTAGATGGGAAAGAAGTCATGAAACAATGAAAACAAAGGTCTGTGACTTGGAATCTCTAGTTCAAAAAATTAGACAGATTGTGCACTGAAGAAAGGAAGCTAGGTGAGGGAGAGAATTCAAGTATGAGCTGGGAGCAGAACAGGAAGTGTAAACAGAAGACAGACTTCTTTTATGGTTTATATAGGTATTTCCAGAATACACTTAGTAGAAACTCTTACATAAGCCACCATTTTTCTTGGTACCAGCTTTACCTGCAAACAGATAGTACTGCCTGCAGAGAATCACAGACTTACTCCTGAAGCAAAGTATACTCACATAAAGATGGACCTGATACTTTGGGTTGCTGTATTCCTAACAAGAAAGAGTACAGAAAATTAAAGGGAGACAGGGGCCTCCGATTATGTTCTGGAGAAGGGGCCCCAAAAGTATTGGGTGGTGACAGCAGAAGAAACAGGAAGGCATTTCACTCAGCCTCTGTGATCTGGAGGCCAGTATATAAATCCCTGATATATGAACATTCGTGCTGTGAACTTTCAAAGATGGGAACATGCGTTTGCATGTTTAATCATGTAAATTAGTTCACGTGTCTGGTGTACATTGTCATGTGCATGCATTCTCTACAAGGGGTTGTGCTTTTGTGCACTTACTTTGTGTAACTTACTAATGAAGACCTGATGGAACTGGAGGCCCAGAGAGAGAACAGAGACCAGAGGAAGAAGAAGAAACCAAAGAACCAAAGAGATTCATGACATGGGATACAGCAAGGGGACGTTCTTTATTTGAGGTGGCACTGTTAGCTTTTGAGGCACAGGACCCAAATGTAGAACAGTATGCAAAGGCTGCAGCAGTCACTTAGAATGCAATCCAGGGCTATCGTGTCATCTATGATCAGGAAAAAAAGAGCTGCTACCCAGACATCACTGGATCATTTTTTCAAGAGGGTACATAGAATTGAATCCAGCCAAGAATGAGAAACTGTACCATCGTCAGGCGTGAGTGAAACTGCAGCTTTCTCTCCATCTCCTATTGCTGACAATCCTTCAGATCTATCCTCTCCCCCCTCTACTCCCTTCTCCAGTCAGTAACTCTTCTTGGCTGTTCACTTGATGCCAGCCCCTGTGTGCCAGCTGTTGCACTGTACTACTGCACTTTTCAAGGGACTGTCCTGTAAGATTGAAAATGTTTTTTTTTTTTTTTTTTTAATGTGTGTGAAAAGTTATAGGATGGTACTGTATAGCTGAATGTGTTAGTTGGGTACCTAGGTTAACTTTGCTGGACTCACAAACTGGACTTACGAAAACGCTCTCAGAATGGAACTCGTTCATATGTAGGGAACTTACTATGTAAGGAAGCAGGCTCGCCCTGCAGGTCCTTCAGTACAAGCTGTTTCACTGTTCTTGTTTTATGCAAGGGACTGTTTTTGTGAGAATCAAGAAGTTCAAAATGCTTGATCTTTTAGTAAATGCCTTGCCATTTGGAAAGTTTCCATCTGTCACTTTGTTGTGGGAAGATATGTGGTCAGAGGCTGAGGTTGGAGATTGGTGAGAATACGGCTTTTTACTTGTTGTGTATCTGGGAGTGACTGGCCAAAGTAGTTTAACTGATAGAGAAAAGATATTTTTAAAAGAAATCAGGCTTAGGTTTTTTTGCTTGTTTTGGGGGAGTTCGACTGCTATAGAGGAGGGATTTGTCCCTTCATTGGGAAAGATGGATTTGGTTGCAAAGTGTCCCTGTAACCTATAACATCAAGAGATCCTGAGAGATTGTAGAAGCTCCAGATATAAAGGGGATGGGGCAAGAACCTGCATGTGAGCACTTTCATGGAGCAAATGGGAAGAGAGGTGACAAAAAGCAGGCAAACAATGAAATATCTAGTGCTGGGAGAGGGAGAGACAATACTATTATTGTGCCCACAACTAAATTACTATTACTAATACTATTACTATTTAGTATTACTACTAAATACTATTAATATGACCACAACTAAATCTTAACATTATTAGTCATAGCTTAAGTTTATTTAGCACCTACTTTTAGGTGCTTTGCCAAGTTCTTTTAAGTCTTATTTAATCCTTAAAACAATCTGGAATAAACCAAGATTACATAACTTGCTCAAATGTCATAGAGAGAAGATACTTAAGTCACAGCACCAAGAAAGAGACAAAAATGTCTCTGAGACATTACATCTTAATAAATCCAAACCATCACAAAACAAATAAAACAGTTTTGTGGATTATCTAGAATGAAAAATTTAAAAGAAATTCCAGGAAGCCAAAGGTTTTTATATAAATGGGAGATCCTGGAGGTGTGGACAGGTTGCTGATTGAAAGGAGCCTTTTATGATATATTGACCTACCTTTAGCTATTTCAAATCCTAAAAAATGATGCTGTGAAAGTGCTGTACTCAATATTCCAGCAAATTTGGAAAACTCAGCAGTGGCCACAGGACTGGAAAAGATCAGTTTTCATTCCAATCCCAAAGAAAGGCAATGCCAAAGAATGTTCAAACTACCACACAATTGCACTTATCTCACACACTAGTGGGAGAAGGCGATGGCACCCCACTCCAGTACTCTTGCCTGGAAAATCCCATGAATGGAGGAGCCTGGTAGGCTGCAGTCCATGGGGTTGCAAAGAGTCGGACACGACTGAGCGACTTCACTTTCACTTTCCACTTTCATGCATTGGAGAAGGAAATGGCAACCAACTCCAGTGTTCTTGCCTGGAGAATCCCAGGGACAGGGGAACCTGGTGGGCTGCCATCTATGGGGTTGCACAGAGACGGACATGACTGAAGCGACTTAGCAGCAGCAGCAGCAGCACACACTAGCAAAGTAATGCTCAAAATTCTCCAAGCCAGGCTTCAACAGGACGTGAATCGTGAACTTCCAGATGTTCAAGCTGGATTTAGAAAAGGGGATTTAGAAAAGAGGAACCAGAGATTAAATTGCCAACATCCACTGGATCACCAAAAAAGCAAGAGAGTTCCAGAGAAACATCTATTTCTGCTGTATTGACTATACCAAAGCCTTTGTGTGGATTACAACAAACTGTGGAAAATTCTGAAAGAGTTGGGAATACCAGACCACCTGACCTGCCTCCTGAGAAATCTGTATGCAGATCAAGAAGCAACAATTAGAACTAGACATGGAACAACAGACTGGTTCCAAATCGGTAAAGGAGTACGTCAAAGCTGTATATTGTCACGCTGCTTATTTAACTTATATGCAGAGTACATTATGAGAAATGCAGGACTGGATGAAACACACACAAGCTGGAATCAAGATTGCCAAGATATATCAATAACTTCAGATATGCAGATGACACCACCTTTATGGCAGAAAGTAAAGAACTAAAGAGCCTCTTGATGAAAGGGAAAGAGGAGAGTGAAAAACTCAACATTCAGAAACCTAAGATCATGGCATCCGGTCTCATCACTTCATGGCAAATAGATGGGGAAACAATGGAAACAGTGACAGACTTTATTTTTGGGGGCTCCAAAATCACTGCAGATGCTGACTGCAGCCATGAAATTAAAAGAGGCTTGCTCCTTGGAAGAAAAGCAATGACCAACCTAGACAGCATACAATACTTTGCCAACAAAGGTCCATCTAGTCAGAGCTATGGTTTTTCTAGTAGTCATGTATGGATGTGAGAGTTGGACTATAAAGAAAGCTGAGCACTGAAGAATCGATGCTTTGAACTGTGGTGTTGGAGAAGACTCTTGACAGTCCCTTGGATTGTAAGGACATCCAACCAGTCCATCCTAAAGGAAATCAGTCCTGAATATTCATTGGAAGGACTGATGCTGAAGCTGAAACTCTAATACTTTGGCCACCTGATGTAGAGAACTGACTGATTTGAAAAGACCATGATGCTGGGAAGGATTGAAGGCGGAGAAGGGGATGGAAAGGATGAGATGGTTGGATGGCATCATCAATTCAATGGACATGAGTTTGAGTAAGCTCTGGGAGTTGGTGATGGACAGGGAAGCCTGGTGTGCTGCAGTTCATGGGGTCACAAAGAGTTAGACACAAAACTGAACTGACCTGACCTACCTTTGGTGACAGGTGTCCCAGAATACACCTCAACCCTCACCTGATAAGAATGATTCTAGGGTATTTTTTCTGCAAGAAAGACTGGTAGGTGATCTTGCACAGAATCTTTGTTCTTGGCTGTTTTTCTTTTCTTCTTTTGATATTTTTTAAAATAGTAATGTGTGTGAGTGCTCAGTCATGTCTGACTCTTTGTGACCTATAATTGACTCTTTGTGGTTTATAGTCCACCGGGCTCCCCTGTCCATGGGATTTTCCAGGCAAGAATACTGGAACGGGTTGCCATTTTCTCCTCTAGGGGACCTTCCTGACCCAGGGTTCGAACTCCTGTCTCCTTCATTGGCAGATGGATTCTTTACCCCTGCGCCACCTGGGAATCCCTAAAATATTAATAAATATTTCTAAAACTTCATGAAATTTACAACTTGACGGACCCTTACAATAGAATGAGAATGTAGATGTAATTAGCTAGTGTACAGGATATACCTACATGAGTCCTAACACTCAACAAATGTTCAGTTAATACTAAATCACTGTCTTACAACCTGAACTGGATCAGCTTGCTGTGAATTCATGAGTATTTACTCTCTGCATGGTTAAATTAAAGAATTATGGAGAGTACTAAAATGAACTCTTTAAAAATTACTTTTTAATATGTATTGAACATAGGTACTGTGTTAAGTTAATCACCAGCTCACAACACCACCATGGGGCTGGTACTATAATTATATAATTACAATAAAATTATAATTGTATTATATAATTATCCCTTTTTGTGGATGACAGAACTAAAATCAGGCTGGGCAACATATCCAAGGCTGTACAGAATTCTGAGACAAAAGGAAAAATATGTGTCCTTATGTGCACTTAGCAAAATATCCTCCCATATTTTGACATATTTAACAGTGGAAAAAGTTAATAAAAACTCTACAGTTTAACATTTGAAAACTGATTTCATAAAGTCATGCATTGTTCAATCTTTTCTCCTGTCCTTGTCAACCTTCATGCCTATGGCCCTAAGGGGGCACCATGCCACAAAGACCCAGGAACCACAGGCTGATTGCGAAAATCCTGTTCCTTGAAGAGCATAGCAGGGTCTCATAACAAACAGAAGACATCGTGCCTTTATTTAAAAATTTGGCATTTTGTTTATCATGGATTTTCTGTAAATTTTGATACTTGAAAGTATTGTGATTACTGGTTTCTTGGGGGAACTTCCTTAAATTTTGCAGCCAAGGTGAAGGCCCTACTCACTTCACCTTAATCCTAGCTCTTAGGTCACACTGCTAGCAAATGCAGATTTGAAAACAGGATTTGAATGCAACAATCTCCCTCTAAAAGCCATGCTGTTAATGACTTTGCTTCTTAGAGCCTCAAAAAGGCTGTAGAACCGACAGTCCTTGACATTTCTGCTGAGAGTCTGTTTGAGGAGAAGAACAAATTCACAAGGAAAACAAAAAAAATCAGGATCCACTGAAGGAAAATAAGTACATAAGGAAATAATAAACAGGAGTTGGATAAAACAATTAGCATGATGAGGGCTGGGAGGGGTCATACTGAATCATGGAAAACTTCTCCTCAGTGTCTCTTAATGACCTGATAAACCCTAAGATAATTTGCAGAAGGGTTCCTATTTTAGTACTGGAATCAGAATTTTCAGTGCAGAAAAGAGACCATGGTACGATCTGATTTAGTGAGGCTACCTCATCGCTGGGCTGCCCTGAGCTCCATGTCAGAGCAGGCGTAGTGCCACAGCACAAGGCAGGCGCTGAGTGTACAGAGCCCATTCAATCAATTCTGTGAACTGCGTCGACTGATACTTCCTTATCTCCTAACTGTTTCTTATCTTCACTTTGCTCTATTTATTCCCCATCCAGTCAGTGCTATCAAAGCAGGCTGCTTGTAAAGCTCCCCATGTCCATTTTATAGAAATCCACAACAATATTTTTTCCAATCAACACAATTGGCTGTCAACATTTTGTAGGTTGGCTAACACTTCCATTTTGATTATGGTGAAGGTAGCTAGGGTCAGAAGCCAGCAGATAGAAGGTGACAGCTGTTTTTTCTGAATAGCTAGGCTTCCCATAGGCATGGAAGACCAATATTGTTTACAGTGTGTGGGTACTGTAGCTTCAGTCATGTCCAACTCTTGTGACCTCATGGACTGTGGCCCGCCAGGCTCCTCTATCCAAGGGATTCTCCAGGCAAAAATACTGGAGTGGGTTGCCATGCCCTCCTCCAGGGGATCTTCCTGACCCAGGGATCGAACCCACATCTCTTATGTTTCCTGCATTGGCAGGTGGCACTTACTAGTGCCCCCTGGGAAGCCCATTTTGATTTTCATTTACATGTAAAATATTACAAATAATAAAGAAGAGAGTACAGAAAAGATACATTTATAGAGAAAAATTTAAAGAAATAAGCATCTAGATTCTAGTTGTATGCCTTTATCATTAGTATTGAACTGTTTGATATGTTTCTCACTTTCTTTCCCTGATTTTAAAGAGAAGAGTCATGGGTTTCTCTTTATCCATCAAGTTTGGGAACAACCATCCCTCAACATCTCTCCCACCCTGACGAAGTGGGTGCTGCCAACCTGTGCTCACAGGTCCCAGGGTCTTGGTGAAATACATGTCTGCTGCTTGTTGGCTTTAATTATCCAGCTCAAAAATAACCTAAGAGGTTTTTCCAGGTCCATTGAGTCAGAATCAAACTATTTTCCCTCCGTGTTGCTGTTTTACATTTTTATTAAAGTTGTATTTCATGGTAGGAAACATGTCCAGTACAGGTTTCTATCCCCGTAGGACCTAGCTTAAAGGACCAACTTAAAACAGATTCACATATGTTTGTTCGACTGACCTGAAATTTATACTGTGGGAAATCAGGACGATAGTTTGGAATGAACACAGAACATTAGAGGGAATTCAGAAGCTCCCAGAATAACCCTGCAGAATTTCCCTGATGACTGCAAGCTCACGCCCCAGGACATAAACTGGGAAGAATATCATTTGTCCTTTTCATACTGCATTCCATCTAAAAACACACATTCTGTGACTTTTTCGTCATCACATCATGCACACGGACCCTCAACTGACATCCTCTGTGCTTACTTGGTTACCTCTTGTGCTACAGAAATATCAGATACACAGTTGGCACCAGATGCCTTTCTAATTCAGTGTAGTCGTGGTCCTGGAATGCAAAATTCCAGAATGCAAGGGATCTGCTCCATGGACACATTTCACACAGTCTCAGCATGGGATCAGGGAAGCACAGTCAATAATATTTTTATGATAACTGAAAATCCCAATAATTACCTTTCCCGTGAAGGTCATTAACTGAATTAGATTTTATAAAATTCCACATACAGAACGTGGCTTTTGTTTTCCAGTGACCTAGATTAAACTAATTTTAGTTTGTCAAATTGTTTCCAGGGTTTAACACAGCTCTTGAAGTGGGGAACATTCTGCAGCTCCCCAGAGTTACTGAGTTCGATACACCAATATACTGGGTTTCTACCCTCCTGAGCTCATCTTCATCATTTCTTTGTAACCTTTTCTAAAAGTCACATTATATCATATCTGTAAGAATGATTGGTTATCATTATGATTATTACTGCTGGCTTAACAAGAGACTAAAGTACTAAAATATGGATTGAGGGGATATTTATATCCTCTGCAGACTTATAACAGTCATGACATAAAGAGCTGTAGTTTATTCCTTAATAATGGGAGATTAGATGATTTCATCTCAGACTTGCTGAATCCCACAGCGCTGGTAGGGTGGAGGACGAATGTAAATCAAAGGAGTAAAAGATTTCGACATTTAAAAGGGGAATGCACAGTTGGAATTTAATCAGCATATTTGCCAATACAATGTTCCCTTTGAAAAGAAGTTTCTTTCAAAAAGATTCCTCAAGTTGTCTCAATTATGATGCATTCTTTAAAGTGAGAGCATGGCCTGAGGTTTCAGTAGAAGTTTAGGACTCACTCTCTCACTATGACCTTAGATGCAATCTCTCCATCCCTTATTTATCTCAGATGTCTTGGCAGGATTCAAAGATAATGTTTACAGAGCCTTCTTAGTTTCTTTGAAGACAACTGTTAGAGGATGTCTTATTAGTTATCTAGTCATTGATAATGAGCTTCTCATTAACTAATCCCACAGCCAGCATGAGGTTTAGTGATCACCCATTTAATAGGAAGCCAACAAATAGGACTATGAAGGGAGAGGACAAAGAGAAATGAAACAAATCCATTCAATTATTTATTAGATATTTACTGAGTGCCTCGGAGAAGGCAATGGCACCCCACTCCAGTACTCTTGCCTGGAAAATCCCATGGAAGGAGGAGCCTGGTGGGCTGCAGTCCATGGGGTCGCTAAGAGTCGGACACGACTGAGCGACTTCACTTTCACTTTTCACTTTCATCCATTGGAGAAGGAAATGGCAACCCACTCCAGTGTTCTTGCCTGGAGAATCCCAGGGACCAGGGAGCCTGGTAGGCTGCCCTCTATGAGGCTGCACAGAGTCAGACACGACTGAAGCGAATGAGCAGCAGCAGAGTGCCTCAGAGTACATCATGAGAAGAAACGCTGGGCTGGCAGAAGCACAGACTGGAATCAAGATTGCCGGGAGAAATATCAATAGCCTCAGATATGCAGATGACACCACCCTTATGGCAGAAAGTGAAGAGGAACTAAGGAGCCTCTTGATGAAGGTGAAAGTGGAGAGTGAAAAGGTTGACTTAAAGCTCAACATTCAGAAAACGAAGATCATGGCATCTGGTCCCATCACTTCATGGGAAATAGATGGGGAAACAGTGGAAACAGTGTCAGACTTTATTTTTTTTGGCTCCAAAATCACTGTAGATGGTGACTACAGCCATGAAGTTAAAAGACGCTTACTCCTTGGAAGAAAATTTATGACCAACCTAGATAGCATATTGAAAAGCAGAGATATTACTTTGCCAACAAAGGTCCATCTAGTCAAGGCTACGATTTTTCCAGTGGTCATGTATGGATGTGAGAGTTGGACTGTAAAGAAAGCTGAGTGCCGAAGAATTGATGCTTTTGAACTGTGGTGTTGGAGAAGACTCTTGAGAGTCCGTTGGACTGCAAGGAGATCCAACCAGTCCATTCTAAAGGAGATCAGCCCTGGGATTTCTTTGGAAGGAATAATGCTAAAGCTGAAACTCCAGTACTTTGGCCACCTCATGTGGAGAGTTGACTCATTGGAAAAGAGTCTGATGCTGGGAGGGATTGGGGGCAGGAGGAGAAGGGGACAACAGAGGATGAGATGGCTGGATGGCATCACTGACTCAATGGACATGAGTCTGAGTGAACTCCGGGAGTTGGTGATGGACAGTTCTGGCGTGCTGCGATTCACGGGGTCGAAAAGAGTTGGACACGACTGAGCGACTGAACTGAAATGAACTGAACTGATAGTCAAGGCAATATACTAGATCTAGGGATTTTTAAAATGAGTAATGCAGCTTTTTGCTCTGGAGAAGTTCAGTGTCACAGAAAAGATACAAGCTGACTGAAAACTTTAACAATTTCTTGGAAAAACAGATTAGACTCTCTTCAGATATGAAAAGGATACTACAGATCAACTTAACAGCCCACAAAAATCTCTAAGTAAAGCTTTATTAAATCTTAATCTTTTTGATTACTATTAAATATTACTACCCCTATTAATAGTGAATTACTGATAATTAGGGTGGAAAATTTTTGCCCATTGGTGGAAATATTAATAATGTAAACTAGGTATAGATACTGTATTTGCATTACAGTAATGTTTAGTACATCAGGTTTCTGTCTTCTTAAGAAAATCTGTAATCTCAATTTTTTTTCCTAAGAACCACCTTGTATCACATTAGTTAAGAAAAACTGACTTTTTAATGATGGGCATAATGTCAGGCAGGAAGTCTTACATTTCAGCAACCAAACCATAAAAAGGGGGAGCATACGTTTTTCGACATTATAAACAGACACTGCAGCTTTTAGAACAATTTGAGAAAGGCATTTTATAATGTCTTTTGATCATACTAACTATCCAAAAAATATCTAGACAATAAAAAATTATTAGTAGGTTATATTTTAAAGTCTCCCTGAAAGTCAGTTATTTTGGATTTGGCACATCCTCAGAGAAATCTTTTTACACGAAGGGTCAGTTTCCAAGACAGTCCACAAAACTCTACTAACTTGTAACATAAATGATCAACCATGCAAGTACAGTATTTTGCAAATGGTATTAGCTGCTATACTCATGGACATTTATTAGTTATGTAAGAATTTTAAAATCTTGTGTTTTCATTTTGATGAAGACCTGAAAAATTGATACAGTCATAGTCTGGATCATCTAAATAACCCCACCCATTTCATGATTCTCAAAATTGTGTTTATGGTAATTATAATTATGTAAGGCTTGTGTTATCAACTGATTTAACAGTAGTATTAGGAGTCCACTCTATATATTGGTTAATAGCTGGATGCCATTTGGTTGACTTGCCTTGGAAAATTTCACATAAAAATCCATATGTCTGTTTTGTTTTATTCTTGTAAGTCAGGAAACATAGCTGCCATAGGCCTGTCGTTACCTGTGGCCGTGATGGAGCCGGGCAGTGGTGTTTTGTATAGACATACTGCTTCTCTCATGGGCGTTTTCTATTTGTGTTTGATGTGCGTTAAGAGTTTGTGTTTCCTGTCCAAGAAATGTTTATTTTCCAGGATGTGGTAGTAGGGTTCTGGGAAAAAAGGGAGTCTATGCCCCTGCATGTGCTATGTGTAAACAAATAAGGATGAGTAGGGGCTTCTGCTGGATGTGGCTCCTCTCCAGGGCACCATTACACTTTCTTCTTTCTGTTATCATTGTTGAGTATACAGCTTGAAATATAAACTAACCTTTAGGAACTCTTTTCTAAGTCACTGCATTCAAAGACCTGGGGGCTTGCCGAGTTGGAAGGAATCCCATAGTGCCCTCCCGTCCTTCCTCCAGACATTAACTCAACCTTCACATAATGCTTGTCTCTTATCCAGTGTGCTTCCTTCCCTATTATTACTTGTTATTCATCTTCACTTCATTAATATTTAAAGATCATGGCCATTATTCACTGAAAAGGGCAACACTTACCACCAGCCATGCAAAGGTGAGCACAGATGAAATCTCTAAGGAAGTGTTTTGAAAGCATGGTATTTCCAGAGTCCCATTTATCTCTATTTCTATTGTATGGTTGTTTTTCCACTCTTCTTGTGCAACTGTAACAAAACATAAGGAGGGAAAGACATGGATCTGTGATTGGTCTATAAAGTATTTTTAATCCAAGAAACGAGAATAGTTTTAGTATAGAGATTCAACTATCTTCAGGGTATACCTATGAAGAGGACCCCACCGCCTACAGTCCTCATTGTATAAATGGTGTAACAGGGTCACTGAGAAGCACAGGGTTGTCTATCACTGAATAACTATGGGGAAACTCCCTTAACAGAATCCAACTCACAGTTCAGTACATTCTTCTGCTTTAACTTCAAGTTGGTGCATTAGTCTTTAGATCATATTTCCTGGATCAGGTAGAATATAAAACATTATAATCTGGCCTCAGTTGTCTTTTAAAATTTTTAGTAGACAATTTTTTTTAGAGAAGTTTTAGGTACATAGCAAAATTGAGTGGAAAGTACAGTTTCCATATATACCCTGCCCTCATGCATGCACAATCTCCCCCGTTAACATCGCTAACCACAGTGATGGCTTCATTACAATCAATGAAACTACATCAAACACATCATCACCCAAAGTCCATATTTTATTTACATAAGGCTCACTTTTGGTGTTGTACATTCCATGAATTTTGACCAAAGTCTGATATATATCCACTCTTGTAATATCATATAGAATAGTTTCACTGACCTAAAAATTCTTTGTGCTCTGCCTTTTCATCCCTTCCTTTCACCAAACTTCTGACATATGCTGATCTTTTCACTGCTTTTATACCTGATTGTCTTTTTAGAGCTTACAGATATTTCTCCAAAGAAGAAATCACACAGAAAAACACATCAGGAAACTCCAAGGAAGCATGTCTAATGAATTATTTTCATTTTTAAAGTGATATGAGATAAATAGTTTTATAGTCTCTCTTTTGGGGAAAGTTATATATACATATATATACATTTGTGAGTAAACTATAATATCAGAAAATAACTTATAAATGACAACAATTCTATCATCTTAATATCCTGAAAATCTTATTCTTTTTTCCTGTATTTATGCAAATCTTGTTTGTGTGCAGCTATTTTTTTCATACTTTGCAATTTTATTTACCATCAAGTGTTACCTATAGCTTTACTTAAAAGATTTTGCATGATTCTTAAGCTACCTGTGGTTGAAATTTCTATTACATTACATATATACATCATAATTTGTTTAGCAATTTTCAAGTATTGAATCATATGCTTTTTCAGTTTTTAACTTATTTAAACTATTACAATCTTTATAGCAAGGTTCATCCTTAAACTAATAGCTTTCTTCTGACCATTTAGCTACTTAAGATACATTCTCAGAAGTATAATTAATAGGTCATGAGGTATGAACATTCTCCTTATTATCAACAGCACATTTTTAAAATACATGGGAATATTTCAAATGTTGTATTTTGCCTTTAAAGTTTTGCTGCATTTCAAGCTCTTGTCAATATCAGTTGTCCTCTTTAATGATAACTCTCTCCTCCTGCTTTCTTAATTGAAGCCAGGCCTTCCCATTAGGGCCCATCTTCCCTGCATCATTCTCAGATAGTGGTTGTTTATTTTCCTATATCCTTATTGCCTCAAGATCAGGAGGATTGGATCAGGGCTTTTCTTGCTCTCCATTGCTGCTTCCATATATTACTCCAACCTCAGAATTTAAAAACCAGAACAAAACAACAATAACAAAATTCCTGCCTTTTATGGTTAAAAGCATTTACTATAACAGCACTCCCAAATGGAGTTACATGTATATCACCACCAAATTTTTTGGCCATTATTTGCATACCACCATTAATACTATTTAATTTTATTCTTGAGATTATAATTGTTCTCCTTACATCATTTATTTTAAACAAAGACTGACCAAGGCACATATTTGTATAGTTTATGAAATCTACTTGATATGTTAATTCTATTTTAATGTGCATTACCCAAACACATAAGTAGAAAATTTTTGTAAAGTTTGTCCAGATTCTGAGAAGTTGGCAATACAAGTGGCATAACTCTAATATCCCTGAGATTCCTAATAAAAACAGATGAACTAGAGTAGTAAAACTATAGGCAATATCTATGGGAACACTAAATAACAATATAACATCATTAATAGTTGGGAACAAATCAACAAACCACTGTGGTGTAAGCAACTGTGCAAAAAGAAACAGGAAAATCAGTGGCCTTTAGAACTAAGAACTTACCCCTCGTACCGTCCAGAAAAAAGTCAACAGAGAACCACTGGAAAGAAAGGCAAACTAATCTGAGAATAGCAGCAGAAATAGAGAAAGAAGTTTGTAGGCACCAAACTCCCAGAGCCTTCAAGGGAAAAATGAAAAGGCTTGTCAGTGCTAGAGTAGAGGGGACTTTTCAGAGAAATCCCACTCTGAGACAAAACCCCTGGGATTACAATCCAAATTATATCAGACAGGCCCAACAGGAGAAAGCAGAGAGGCAATTTAGATAAAAGTGAGGGATAGGAGGAAAGGAAGTGCACTTTATAAAGTATAATGGCATATAATTTTTTTTGAAAATAACAGGAGAGCTCTAGAGACACTGAAGACTCTAGAAAAGATAGCCTGGTGTACTCTTCCGTGATAAAAGTCAATTTAACAAACATATTTAGAGCAATAGAAAAAAGTGGGTTGGAATCACATGTAAAGATACCATAAGAAAAAAAGAGAATAGAGAGCAAAGTAATATTCCTACAATAATAACAGCATATTAGAAAGACATGACTTCAAAATAAATAAAAACTATAGCCCAATTATTCAAAATGAACTAAAAGAAATAAAGAAAATGATATAAGCTATGATAAATTTTAGAAAGACTTCTAAATGAGTCATTTGGAGAGAAGAAATTCTTTAGAAGATAAGTGAGAAAATTCAGGAAAGGGTTGGAAATAAGTTTTTAAAATCATTTCAGAAATTAAGAGCAAACTAGAAAAAAAAACCAATAATGTATTAATACAGAAGTTAATGCATTAAAAGAAATTTAAAAAATAGAATGAGGGAAATTTTTAAGTGAAATGTTAATAAATAATGGATTTTATAAGCAAAAAGAGGTAAAAGAGATAGGCAAGAAGATGGAGAATATGTTTAATAAACAATACTTAAGGAAATAAACAATAGAAAAACACTGGAAATTATAACTCTAGTACAATTTCTTAAAATAAAAAGATTAGAAAATATATATTAAAAGATTTTACTTCAAAAGTAGGAAAATACTCTCAGAATGGATATTAAGCATATTTTTATAAAAATGTTAAACAAAATCAGTTCTGGGGAAAGAAAATCAAATTGTTATTAATTTTTGGACAGCAATTCTTTACGCCAGAAAATAATATAGTAAAATTTAATGGGCTTCCCTGGTGGCTCAGATGGTAAAGAATCTCCGTGCAATGCTGGAGACCAGGTTCAATCCCTGGGTCAGGAAGATTCCCTGGAGAAGGGAATGGCAACCCACTCCAGTATTCTTGTGTGGAGAATTCAGTGGACAGAGGGGCCTGGCAGGCTATATTCCATGGGCTTGCAAAGAGTTGGACATGACTAAGCAACAACTTACACACAACATATTTAATATACTCAAGGAAAGAAAATATGAGTTAAGGATATTATATTCAATCTTTAACATGAAGATTATAAAAATAAAACTTATTAAAAGTCACACAAGAGCTCAGGGAATACTGCCCCATGAGCATTTCCTGAATATTCTCCAACAGAATATACTTCAAACTGAAGAGACATTTACATAAAGGCTGAGGGTAAGTGTTGAATATGTATTTACCTTTAGCACAAAGAATAAATAATTGTTATAAGTGAGTAGTAATGAATATATATTTTAAGTGAAGATACAATATAAGTGTCAAAAACACGGTTGGGTGGATATTGAGGGACCCCTTGTTTCGGGAGCATGAAGAGGTCAGTGAAAAAAAGATACATATAAAACTGAGCAAATGTGTTAAAAATCACCATTTTCAGGGCCCTGGAAATTGACCAAAGACAAACATATAATTGATAAACATTTCTTCTTTGACAAGCCACCAGAGCTTCAGTAAGAACAGTAGGAGTCTTCAGCCTGCTTGCTTTGGGATCCTTCCATCACTTTTCTCCAGAGAAGGCAATGGCACCCCACTCCAGTACTCTTGTCTGAAAATCCCATGGACAGAGGAGCCTGGTGGGCTGCAGTCCATGGGGTCACCAAGAGTTGGACACGACTGAGCGATTTCACTTTCACTTTTCACTTTCATGCATTGGAGAAGGAAATGGCCACCCACTTGAGTGTTCTTGCCTGGAGAATCCCAGGGACAGGGGAGCCTGGTAGGCTGCCGTTCATGGGGTCACACACAGTCGGACACGACTGAAGCGACTTAGCAGCAGCAGCAGCAGCATCACCTTTCTCAACTAGGTCGGGGAGAAAGGTCATTTCACCATCTTAGAGCTGGCTACAAAACCCAGTAGCTTTACTTCCAAAAGGGACAGACTTAAGTTAGGTCTGAGCATGATAATCCTTCACATTGTCAGCTAGCAAGTGGTAGGCAACATAAAAAAACTGAGGCTTGGTTACCCTGGGTGTGCAGTCCCAGTGGGGTGAGTGGCAGACCAGACAGACAGTTAACAGAGATTCTAGAAATCAAAGAGTCATAAAAGAGCTGACATAAATTCTTTACACATCCCAGGCTGACTGGGAAAAATATACATGAGTAAGAGGATCTGAGAGAGCTCAGTGAAAAGTGAAGGCCAAGGGAGGTATTACTGTCGCAACTTTGAACGCAGTCTCTAATTCCCTCCCATACAGACGTCTATGTGTAGAGGGTGGAAGCCTATTGGGCTTGAGGTATTTGAGCACAATTTTTACCAAATTCATCTGTGGACCAGCAAAGGGAATTTGACAATGTATGCGCAATTCCTTGGAAACAAAACTAAAGACATGAGAATTATAGTGAAAAGCTAAGCAGAGGTATACGTGTATGGCCAAAAGAGAGAGATTTTGCAATTTAAATATGAGTAAGTTATTGAAAATTTTAAAAACCCACAGAATCTAGAGTTGTCATGTTATTTTTTTAAATGTTTAGCTTTCAACAGCAACAACAAAATGATGATGTATGAAGGAAACAAGAAAGTGTGACCCATACTGAAGAAAAAAGTGGTTCATTGAAATTCACTGAGTAGACCATACATTAGATTTAACAGACTTCAAAGCAGCTATTAAAAGTATGTTCAAAGGATTAAAGCAAAATATGGTGACAATGATTCAATACATAGGGAATTTTAGTGAAGATAAAAAGAAACAGATGATTATTCCAGAGTTTAAAAGTCAATAATAAAAATTAAAAAGTTCACTGGAGATTCTCAACAGCCAATTTGAGATGGCAGAAGAAAAGAAAACAGCATACCTAAATAATGATTAATATAAATTACCTAATCTGAAGAACAGAGAGAAAAGATCGAAGGAAAACAGAGTTTCAGAACCATATAGGACAAATCAAATGTTCTAACATATATGTAATTAGACTCATAGAAGGAGAGATGAAACAGAGGAGGTCAGAACAAATATTTGAAGAAACAAAAGCCAAAAACTTTATATTTTATTTTTAAAAAATTTCTCCAAATTAATCTATACATTCAAGAACTTTAAAACCTAAGTAACACAAATATAACCAAATACCCACCTAAGCATATCATAATCAAACTGCCAAAAGCCAAAACAAAGAGAAAATTATGAAAGCAATCAGCAAGGAAAAATTCTCAAACTTATCACACGCAGGGACCAATAACAGAATCAATGGCTCGCGTCTCACTGGAAGCAATGAAGATCAGAGACGTTCAAAATACTGAAAGAAGAAACAGTCCACCAAGAATTTTACACTTAGTGAAACTAACGTTCAGAAATAAAAATGAGAAAAAAAGACAAAACGATTCATGGCAAGTAGATTTTTCTTATGTGAAATTCTAAACTATGTCCCTCAGGCTGAAAGGAAATGATACCAAATAGTAACTTCTCTCCATGGGATGAAATGAAGAGCATATGAAATGATAACTATATGGGTCAATATAAGGTTTTATATATATTTTCTTTTTTTCTTCTCAGTTTTTTTTTAAGAACATGAAATTCTTCAAATCATTAATTATAGCACTGTTCTGTTGGGTCTATTACATGAGATCGTTCATGTGTCTGTTTTTTGGTCTACTTTTCTCTTTTTTTCACAACTTACTCCAGCACATCCCTTCCTTTTGTTATTATTGTCATTAACAGCACAATATGTCTTCTTTATATATGTAATACATATAACAAACTGCATACATAGAAAACTAGAAACATTGGAGTTAACAATAAGGATATTAAAATAACTTTTTAACATATTCAAGAATAGAGAAAAAGATGAAGGGAATAGATGAAAAGATGAACAAGTTCATCAAAGAATTAAAACTCTATCAAAAACAATAACTGTAAAATATAATATCAGAAATTAAGAATGAATTTGATGAGATTGAAAAATTACTGTGTATCAAGAAAAACACTATTTGTTAATTGTTAAATACGTCAATAGAAAATTTCCAAACTGAACCACAGAGAGGAAAAGAAGTAGGAAATACCAAAAAAGTACTAGAAATAATAAAAATATATTTTGATATAGTATTTAACACTAGAAACTTAACATCAAAATTTTAAATACTAATTTTAAAAACATAGAAGAGTTAGAAATAAAGAGTGTATTTCTGTATAATCTAGGAATGGGGAAAATTTTTCGTAAGTATGACTCAAAATTAGAACCATTAAGGAAAAAGTGATAGATTTTATTTCAAAAAGTAAGAATTATGCTGCACTGGAAACAATACCATAAGAAAGTATGGATAGATGAAAAACTGAGAAAATATTTGCAATTCATATCACAAAAGGTTAATAGATTTTATATATAGTATATTTTCAGCCTAATAAAGATAATAACTATAATGAATTAAAACTCACTAATATGCTTAAGTTCATATAGATTCTTGATACTGAACACAAATACTTATTTGTCACCTAAAAATGTTAGTGAACAAACTGATTTTTAAAACTGGTAAAGGGAAAGAATCAAGTGTCTATTCTTTGTTTTTTTTAAACCAATTGTATATCTAATAAATAATTGGTTCATGAGAAGAAGTTTCTCTTTATAAGAACATTTCAGCTGATAAATGAAGGAATGAAAAATTAGAACATCACTATCCAGCAGCCAATAATGAATGAATGGATCTAAGGCAATACCCATCAATGGCTGTTAACATCACACAACCAGATATTATGTAGTGCTGATGTAACTACACAACATCATCTATGAAATATTCTTACCAGAAGATAAAAATAAATGTGATCAAATATGTATACCTAACTAAAAGGTGAAAGAAGAGCATGGAGATACCATGAGATGTAAAAGCAAAATCCAGGCTGTGGGTAATTATACAAGACAAATAATCAAGTTTGCTCAACAGATGCACTGGCAAAGAAAAATAAGAAATGTCAGACAGCCTTCAGATTAAGAGAATAGACTGGTCAGAGGCAGGGGGTGGGAAGTGGGCAAAATGAATGAAGATGATAAAAAGGTATAAAGTTCCAGTTATAAGATAGATAAATTCTGCAGATGTTATGTAGAGCATAATGATTAAAGTGAAAAACCATACTTCATGTTTAAAAGTTGCTAAAGAAAGTACATCTTAAAGGTCTTCATCATAAAAAAAAAATTGTAACTGTGTGAGGTGATGGATGTTAACTGAACTTACTATGATGATTACTTCACACACACACACACACACACATACACACATATAAGATCATCATGTTGTATACCTAAAGTGAATACAAAGTTACATGTCAATTATACCTCAATGAAACTGAGGAAAAAAGGTTGAAGAATGAATTATGCCTGTAGGCAGGGTAACAGCATGCAGTTAGACTAAGATTTTCAAGATTATAGTATCAAGATTATTCCTTTCTATTACCAGTACTACCCCTCTGTTATTACAGTCTATACTACTTTATTCCCACACCTCCTCCTCCTTCTACCATTCCTCCTTTTTCTCCTACTAATGCTTCTAAAAGCATGAACGCCTCCCCCGCCCAAGACTTTTGCTGTAATCTGGGAAATTAAAGCCACATGTGTCTGTCCTAACAACTACGTATTTTAAATGCATTAGTCTTAATAGTCTGAAGCACTGTGTGATCCAGTAGCATCAAATGAAGGAAACCTGGATTACAATCAACCAAGGCTTGACTCAAGGAATTGTGTTTCTTGGAATAAATCAAATGCTAATCTAAAAGGAAACTCTGTCAAATGAAAATGAAAAAAGAAGCACATGCCGAACGGTGTGTAACATTTCTGCCCTCTTCCACAGCCTCAGAGCACTAGTTCATACAAAGGAACAAGGTACAGTAGAAGAGTCCCTTCCCAGCTTTTCCCTCAAAGCATTTTCCCTCAGCTTCTCAGCTTTTCCCTCAAAGGCTCCAGGAGCATGGGCAGGCGGGCAGGCTTTACATTGTTTTGTGAACAGACAGGGAAGAGACTGACCCCGCAGACAACAGAGAGGAAATGGAAAGAGGTCACAACCACCTCTGGTCCCTCAGCATTTTTTACACACCACTTCAATTTGTATTTGTTCACCTACTGCACATACTTGCACTCATGAGTGCTTTGCCGACCCAACCAACCTGTTGAAGGTCTCCCAGGGATGTGAGAGGGAAGTGGCACAAGGGAGAGGAGAAGTGAGCGAAGATCAAAAGAATTAAGGGGAAAAAGATATCATTGGGGGAATTTGACAGGGCTTTTGAGTAACACCTCAAGACGCCCCATCTAAATACCTGTCCCCTAGGTTTATACCAGGCTCACATCTTTGATCAGGTGGCACTAGTGGTAAAAAGCCTCCTCGCCAATGAAGGAGATGTAAGAGACAACTGGTTCAATCCCTGGGTTGGGGAGATGCCCTGGAGGAGGAAATGGCAACCCACTCTAGTATTTTTGCCTGGGAAATCCCATGGACAGAGGAGCCTGATGGGCTACAGTCCATGGAGTTGAAAGAGTCAGACACAACTGAGGGACTGAGCACACGCATCTTTGATCACTGCGTGGTGAAAGAGTTTCCCCCTCCTTTTTTTTTTCTTTTCTTTTCTATTTTTCTCCCTTTATACCCAAATACACAGCACCAGAACATTTTTTTAACACGGATGCCATTTCTCTCCCCTCTGGTCCAGCTGATGAACAGCAAAGTTATAATCAGACAATTGGGAACTGACAAGCACAAAGCATGTATACATGACTTCTGTCTCCCCAGTGATTTGCTGTTTTTAGCAGCTAGAAGCTTGGCCCTTTAAGAAATACATTTCCCTTCAAAGGCAGCACCACTCTCCTTTCTGAATGACACAATATCTCCTTTCCATTGGCTGTCTTTATGTCGAGTCATTCCCACCTCCTATTTCCTATCCATGTCGTCAATTCTCCATGGAATAAACATTAGGTTCTCAGATATGTAGCAGCATAGTTTACAGTTCTAAGAAGAAGATAAAAAAAATCTTTGTCTAAACTGAAGTTCAACATGTACTTGTGCTAAAGTGTGGCAAATGTTCTGTTGGGCTCCATATTAAAGAAAAGAAATAAAGAAAGTGAAGTCGTTCAGTCCTGTCCAACTCTTTGCGACCCCATGGACTGTAGCCTACCAGGCTCCTCCATCCATGGAATTTTCCAGGCAAGAGTACTGGAGTGGGGTGCCATTGTCTTCTCCTCAAATCCAGACTACCTGACTTCAAAATATATATTATGCAGGTAAACTCTGTACAGATCTTCTCATTTCTCTTCATTCTACCTTATCACCCCAATCCATCCCCAAATGAAGTATTTTTCCTGGAAAACAGCAATGGGAATTGGGGCACTGTTAAGGCAGAGGTAGAAGAGGTCCTGCTCTATAGCTGGACTGCCAACACCATGGTCTTATCTCTTGATGAGAAGTGGAGAGGAGATAATAAATCCATATGTGTTGTTTGTCCTGGGCAGCTCCTTGCCTTCTTTAAGCATGGCCTTTGTGAGTTAGTTTTTGTTGTATTTTTTTCTTATACCACCAGGTCACTTTGCCCCTAAGTTAAAATCATTCCATTTTGTATGCATTTGCCATTTGTTGACTTTCGTTTTCATTTTTTCCACTAGTATAGACATAATTTACTTGAGGACCAACTAATTTAGGGTAGCCATTATTATCATCGTTTTTCAGATGGGCTCAGAGAACGTACATGCCAATCCCCAGGTGAAATTCAGTTCCAGCCAGAAAGGAATTAGAACTTCAACCTAGGAGTCCTGCCTCCAAAGGTGGCCCTATAAAGCAAGTATGAGTGAATGCTACACATTCTGCAGCCTCCTTGGTACTTTTCCCTGCCTTATAAGAAATATATCCAAAGCCACTTTGATAAATTCCCCCCACAAATCTGTTCTGATTCCTTAGTCTCCCATCTCAGTGAATGGCACCACCGTTCAGGTGTACATGCCAGACACATGCATGTTTTCTCTCTCCTTCACTCACATTGCCATTGTCCTGCTGCTGCTGCTGCTAAGTCGCTTCAGTCGTGTCCGACTCTGTGTGACCCCATAGACGGCAGCCCACCAGGCTCCTCTGTCCATGGGATTTTCCAGGCAAGAGTACTGGAGTGGGTTGCCATTTCCTTCTCCAATGCATGAAAGTGAAAAGTGACAGTCAAGTCGCTCAGTTGTGTCCGACTCTTAGTGACCCCATGGACTGCAGCCTACCAGGCTCCTCTGTCCATGGGATTTTCCAGGCAAGAGTACTGGAGTGGGGTGCCATTGCCTTCTCCGTTGTCATTGTCCTAGATCCACTCTATTATGAAGTCCTACCTGTTTAATGCCCAAAGCATCAAATTTGTCATCTTCTTTCTATATCTATCCAAACAACCACTCTGTCTCCTCTGCATTACTTTACTGGGGTTGTTCCCTAAGTTCTCTCCACCTTTTCTTCTCATCCCCTTTCACTTCATTCGCATACTGGTGCTGGCTTCTTTTCATAACACAAATTCAATCAGGCTTTAAATGTCATGCCATCCTTTGGATGAAAATACTTCGATGTCTTCCCAAGGTGCTTAGATAAATATCAAAGCCTTGAACATGGTTGACAAGGTTCAGTATGATCTGGTCCTTACTGTATCTCCCACTTCATCCCTTAATTCTGCACCGCAGTCCCACTGGCATTTCCCCATGTTCTCAAACACTGCATAGCCCTTCACAACAGCAGTTTCCTGTCTCTGGATCCGTCATAAATCTCCCACCTCCCAAATAGTGTTAATATCTACACAGTCTTCAGACCTCGGCTCAGGTGCCACTTTCTCAGAGTCCATTTCCGTGGCTTCTATCACATACTCTCACAAAACCACTGTAGCCTTTATCACTTATCACTGCTTCAATTTAACATTTATTCATAGCATTATTTGATCAATTTCTGTCTTCATTTCCAGGCAATACCTCTTTTCACTCAACCTTTCTGTACTTAGGAACTGTGCCTGGCACATGGCTGGCTCAGAATACATACTTGTTGAAAGCTGAATGCTTTCAACACACGCTTCCTTCCCACTTGCAGTCATACTTACCATTTGTCTGGATCTTTAGGCTGTAGATTTTCGTCTGAATGCCCTCTGGATACAGAGTGAAGCTACACTCATACTTCCCGGTGGTCGAGGAGGAAACATTCCTCAAGTACAGAGTCCACTCAAACACATTCCCAGGAGGTTCTCTGAAAGCCACCAGTGACCTACAGGCACTCTTGCTATCACAGTAGAAGCCATGTTGGGGATGATAAACTGCAAGCAAGTCCACCTTATCAGTGACCTTGGACCACTGCATCTGCACCAAGATGCCTTTCTTCTGTGTTTGGCAGGTCAGGTTGACATCAGAGCCAGGTAAAGCGTAAATGTGTTCTTCTGCACCGAATGTTTCTTCCACTATTCCTGAAAAGGAAGGGTGTGAGCCATCAGTTTGCATGATTCACAGAGAGGGATTCTTTGGTGAAAGACCTTGGTTACCCTGGTGAACTGAGGGAGCAGCTGGAACTTTCTTTCCTGGCTGCCTTAGCATTCGGAGGGAACTTGTGCCAGATTCAGAGAAAGAAGCATAAAACTCAAACACAAATAAGAAGACATTTGCTTAAAGACACTAGAAGAAGTTAGTAAATTTTGAATATCTCTTGGTCTATTGGTCTGTCCAAAACACAACTTAAGGTCTCTGAATACCTATGAAAAAAATTAAGCCTATTTAAAGATTGAAGCCCACTAGTAAATCTATTATGACAGCTATTCCTGCAATGAATATAATTGGCTTTTTTGTTTATGAGTTAATAGCACATAACACACAATAACACCAAATATTATTTTCTGAAGCTGAAAAGTAACTAATGAGCATATAACAATTTTAAAAAATGCATGTTTACAGGTGGCTTTTACATATAGGTTATCTTGTTTAATCCTCCACACACATCAAAGCGTAATGCTGTTAACACTATTCATGAAAGGCACAGAGAGACAAAGTGATTTGCTTAAAGTCACACTTCAGTGAAAGAACATGAATTCAGTTGTCTAGGGTCTGCGCTCTTTCTATAACCTTCAGGACCTCCAAACTCCCTTCCAAATTGGTTGAGAAGAGTAAGAAATTTGACATTCTATATAAAAGAGTCAAAAAGGCCATCATTTCCCTATAGTTAGGATTTCTGAGGTAAAAAGGGGGAAACAGTGGTAGGGGTTTCCACTAAAAATAAACCATTGAGCAGCAGCATCTATAATCAACACTGAGATACTAGACATGAAAGAAGATTCCCTCTCATCAGTTCTTTGACCAAATGGTACAAGACACTTCAGACATGTTAAGCCTCTGACATGCCTTCCATAGTGTAGGTCTCAGTTTTAGAATTAACATGAAATACTGTTTCAGGCATGATCTATTATTGTGACAAGTACCACTGAAGCTCACAAAGGAAAAAGATAAAAAGATGACAAGCAACTGAGAAAAAACCAGGCTCTCAAAGGTACTTGACGAATGGGAATTACTACACTTTTATGGATGCAGAAGTTTGGGTAGGCAGAGGTTAGTGCAGTTTAATGTAGCTGCCTGTGAGCTCGGCTTTGCCTGATAATACACCTCTTATCCTATCTAAAGCATTATATTCCAATGTCTCCTTTGATTTAGAAATCCTCTTTAAAATCTTTGTAGCTATATCTGAAAAGCACAGTTAATTCTTAAGACACTCAGGCTCACAGTAATACCCTCATGTTATGGAATGCAGAATGAATCTTTCTTCCTGCTATTTTAAACAGGCCCTTTAGGCGCTGGTCCCTGCTGTCACAAGGAGTCTACTTTTTCTTCCAGGTCCATACCTATACATGCCTCATTAAAATTCAGCATATGTTCAACTCCCAAAGATCTGAGTATTTGGAGGAGAAATGCTTGTTAAATCCAAAAGAGAAAGTATTTGAGAGAGAGAAAAAGTTGAACAAGAAACTCTGAGCCTTGATGGCATTGTGATTTTTTCTTTTTTTTTTAAATGTTCCAGCGTTGTTCTGACAACCACTTGGAGAGCATTTCATTTTCAAGAAGCATAGTTTTCCAGTTACTCCAGAGACCCTCTTAGGAAGGAAATGGGTGAAAATGTCTCAGAGCAGTGGCACAAACCACCCATTCCTTTCTTGTTTTTAGTGCTCATTTGTAATCATTTCTAGATCCTTACATCTCTCTGAGAGCTGCCACTTAAATACATAACTGAAAACTTTAGTAACAATCTGCCTTTGGTGATCAATTCCAGCAGTAGTCACAAGGCATTTTCAATGACCAGAGGCCCCTTTCCTCCCTAAAGCAGCCAGTGTGACAAGAAAGGACAACCAGAAGCCTTACCCCTGACCAAATGCATCTGGATGATGGAATAGACAGCACAGTATGTCCATTTTTTCTCCATTGTCTCCTGAAGGCCTCACACCAGCATTTTCATAATGATCACGGAAGTCAATAGACACCTTTAACTAAGCAAACTCCAGACACCCTATTCGTGCTGAAAAACCCCACACCCACCACACGCCTGTGTCTGTTTATCACTTGGCAAGACCCCAGGAAATGAGACGTCAACAGGAAAGTAATGTGGTTCACAGCTAAGTATAACCTTCAACAGAACAATGTTGAAATTTTTCTCTGAAGTCTTGTGCATCACCTTCGTTAAAAGCATTTTCAATATCCAAAGATTCTCTCCTTCAGGATCTCTGTGTCAGTCAAACTGCTTCTAAAATCCAAACAAAGGAAATCATGCAGAGCAGTTCATAATGTGCTTTTCATGCATTTCTTTGCAAGAGCACAAAGTCGTTTAACAAATGTAAGCTCACCGTTTTTCATAATAGTCTTTCTGTTCAATTTTAAAATATGTTTTCTTTCCAGAATTACTTCAGGGTGAAAGGACAAAGAATTAACACATTTAATTTTAATAAAATCTGAAAAGTAACAGAGGTCAGCTCCTGCTAGGAAATGGAATTTTAACATCTCCTTTCTTTCAGGGAAACCCACATTCCCTGAAGGTGGAGAAGTGAAGGCTCCTTTTCCACTCCATCCAGGATAGGCTGGTGGTCAGGGAGGAAAGTCTCCCACCATGAGGGCAGGACGTCTGCTTTGATGATGACAGAAAAGCATGTCTGTACTTCAGCAAACACCATACAGAAACAGAGAAAACAATCAGAATCCAAAGGCCGAGTATCTCCCACCTCAACTGGCTCCCAGGCTTGTTAACATCCACCCACTAACTTTCATTTACAGAGGACAGAGACTAGATTTCAGGGAAATGACTCCTTGGTAAAGACGTGTGGTTATTCACAGAAGGACATGATGACTGTTCCCTGCCAGATACAACTGTCCTGGGTTTCTAGCTTGGGGTAAAATAGGATGTCTTTACCTTCCAACATTAAGAAATGTTAGGCTGGAATTACAGAATGAGTTTAATGAACCTAGAATAAAAATAAATATATACCATCTTATGAACAATTGGTGAAATATTCTGTGACCCTAATCTGATTACTGAGATGTAGGAAACACCCAGCAAGCCTAAAGACAAATGAGGAGGCTGAGTTGTGTTCTTAATGGTTTCTCTTTTGAGGTCAGGCAGAGATAATTCTGAGCAGGTTGTCATCAAGTATCCTATTATTATGCATGTACTGATCTGTCCCTTGCAAGGATTTAGGGGGATATGGATGATGCTAAGATATAAAGCATCATTCCTGCCATTCAGGAGATTTTAGAATTACCTGGGAGAAGAGATTTTTCACATGATGAAATAGGGCTACTGTCTTCCTGAACGTCCAGGCTACCCTCTACAGCACCACTACAAACATTTGCTATGACAACTGTCATACTTACTCATTACTACTCAGCTAATGATGTTTCCTGCAAAAGCCAGACAACAGAGTTACTGATTTCTTAGTCCAGGACTCCCAGACTTCTATTCTTACTCCCCACCCTCAACTCATCAGTAAGTCTCAGGTCCCTGGAGTTGTTGGGTCAAGTGGGGCTGACAGGTATTTTCAGGGAGGGATAGGGAGTTAAAAGTCTTTGAATGAAAGGCAGGAAGAAATATAACTGATCTTGATGCTTTCATCTCTGCCCTTTTTCTCCTAGAAATTCCAGTAAATCACAGTGATGGAGTATAGTAGCAAAAACAGGCCAGAAGATACAGTACAAAGACCCTGATCTGTAGGTTAGTGTCCCTATTAAACTGAGACACATTACAAGCCTGGGGAGGGATATCAGCTACCTGCTCTACTTTTCATATTAAGAGAAATCTACCTAACTGGATGCCAATAAGAATCTAAATTTATTGAATTCTCTAAGAAAAATATCCTCCCCTTAATGTTTCTAGAGGTCTCCTATCTCTTAATGTTGTAAAGTGAAGCAACTCTTAAAAAAAAAAAATCCCTCAGATTCAGAAAAAGGGGAATTCTCATTTGTTTTCCAGAGCTACAAACTCACTGTTAGTGAAATATTTGCCTCTCATTGGGGTTGGGATGCCCAGGGTTCCCATATAGTGGCTACCGGACAAAGCTCCCTCCTGGGTGTTGTTTTATACTTCTGTGGCCCAGAGTCAACAGATTGGACAGGTTTTCCTTTGAGACTCAACCAGGCTCTAAGAGAAGAAAAATTTTGGATGCCCACAGAACATTAATTGTGCACGCCTGGCATCCGGCAGTTGCCAGCCCTGCATCAGCCCCTCCGTGGCTGTTTGCATGCAGCAGGTGGCAGCAACGCCCCGCAGACCAACGCTGCTAGCCCGGTGATGGGAATTGCCCCCACCCTGCTTTTCAATCCCAGGAATATTTTCTAAAGGCCCTTTCAGCATAAGGATAGGCATTCTCTCCACTTAAAAATAACTCTTCTGTGAAGTCATGTCAATCTCTTCTATTATCATCCCTGCTCACAAATCCCCACTGCAGTGTTTCTTCTGCTTTAGATTCGGGTCTGCTGCATATACCGAGAAAACAGAGGCAGCCAGTTTTACACACAAAAGGAAATCTTGAACTTCTTGAACTTCAGAGGCAAATTCAATTATTGACAGACAGAAGTGGGGGCACCCATTATTTCTGCTAGAGGCAAGCCATAATTGTGTGTTTTGGACAAAGTTTTTAAATGCTTCGTCTAAACAATAACCCTCAACGAGATAAGGACATTTTCAGAAATAGGAACTGAGCAAAAGATAATCTTCCTCTTGTGGTTTTCACTGAGGTTAACTCAAAATATGACTGATTAGTCTTAGATTTCACCCTTTAACTACTTACATAAAAAGAACAGGAATGTGCAGTGTTCTACTGTTGTACATGTTTCTTTACCAAAATGCTTAGAACACAGTCTAGTTAATGCCTCAGTTCATCAAAAAAAACATATATTTAGTGCCAACTCTTAAGGGATTACTACTGAAGAGGCATAGTCCTAGGTGATTTTAAAATACAGATGATAAAATGCAGCCCACGTCTTTAAGACAACTAATCATTTTGCTGGGGAGAAAACTTCCACACTCACCAAAGAAGTCAAGTAACATAAAGCACAGAAATGAATGAGTAGGTGGCACAGGTCTTTAGAAAAGGGAGTGATCTCTTAGAGATCAGTGGGCTAGGAACATATCAAGTGTGAATCTTAACTTGGCTTCATATTGTAGAAGTGAATCTGGGGGAAAGCATGAGGTAAGTCATCCCAGAGAGAGAAAACAGGAAGAGCCAACACTTGGGAGTATTGAATTTCAAGGTCAATGCAGTGAGTTAGCTGTTATCATGAAGCAAAGGCTTTCTTGGGGGTGTTGAAGCAAAGTCATACTAGGATGAGTTTTAAGTTCTGGAGAGCTTTGAATTCTAGGTTATAGATTTTTTCCTTCATGTCAGAGAGAGTTACTGGATTTTCAACAAAAGAGTATTGTACTTAAGAGTAACATTTTAGTAGGATAAATCAAGTGAATTAGTAGGTAGACATGTGTAGACTGAAAAAAGAAGGCAAAAAAAAAAAAAAAAGGCAGGAGATCTCTTAGGAATTTTGTACTTCCTTAGGCACCTCAGGATGAGCGCTTTCCTCACAGTTGACTTACTACCGTGTGATGGGGGCGTGGACATTACAAAGAAAGAGGAGGTAAAGCTTGGTATCCAATTGCACATGGAATAAAATCTCCTCTGAATTTTCATGCACCCGAATACAAGGAAAGAAAAACCAGCTACAGTTGGATTCCTGCTGGAAGAATGGGTCCTACTCCCTTGCCCTCCCCAGGAGTAATCATCAAGGGATCACTGGACTTCCAACTGGAAGTGAACCAATTAGGTACAGGTAGTGGCCCTGCCTCCATGAGAATGAAGGTCCTTCTTTTGGTTTTCACTCAAATTTTTTGAATCTTGAGAATTATCATCTAATAGAGGAGAAAGAATTTCATGAGACTTTTCACACAACAATCTGTTTTATCACCATCATTTCTATCATGCTCAGTCCATCTGTTGAGGACTAGTTTTAATGCAATCTGTTTTTCTAATGACAACTGCTCATTATAAGAAAACACTTTAAAAGGATAAAAATAAATCAATAAAAATCAGTTGGCATTCTAAGCACCCAAAGACAGACTGAAGTACTTATATTTTGTCTTATATTCTTCTAGACAATCACATAAATATGTATATATGAAGAAGATGGATGCTCTCTATGCACTCTACCACATGCACTCTAACCTGTGCTTTGTTTACATCATACTATATTGCAGACACAGATATATGTTATACAACAAAAATAAACTTATTCTTTTTAAAATAGTTGCATAATATATTATTCTACAGAAGTCCAGAAAACTGTTTTTAAGTAAAAATTAAAATATTTTTCATTTTGAGAAACAGAATTACAAAGTTCAGTTGAATTATTATAATAACTAACCTTTGGATATTTCTTTTCAGTGGCAAGTTGAAATAAAGAGAGGGAGAGAGAAAGAGAGAGAGAGAGAGAGATGGTTCCTGATTTTTCCAAACCCCTGGGAAGCTAATGATTCAATAACTCAATAATTTTGACTTTTGCAGAAGTTGGCATAAACAGAATTAGAAGAAATATTTTAAATTCTACATTCTATCTGGTTTCAAAGCAATGAAATTTATTTCAAATATCTCTTCACATTCAATGGAGAAATTTTAAAACACCTTGAAAAATTAAGAAGTGTTTAATTGATCTTAAAGCTTAAAAAAAAAAAAAAAGCGTGAAACAAAATCACACACCCTGATCCTTTCGTTGTTGTTGTTTGGTCACTCAGTAATGTCCGACTCTTTGCAATCCCGTGGACCGCAGCATGCTAGGCTTCCCTGTCCTTCACCATCTCTTGGAGTTTGCTCAAACTCATGTCCGTTGAGTCAGTGATGCCATCCAATCATCTCATCCTCTGTCGCCCCCTTCTCCTCTTGCCTTCAATCTTTTCCACTATCAGGGTCTTTTTCAATGAGTCAGCTCTTGTAGACTGCTGCAAATAAACTCTTAGCCACATTATCTTTTTACAAGCTACAGATTCACATAGAGATACTGTGCTACTACACTCTGTAAAAACAATAGACTAGGGAAAGTCTGCCAAGCAGTGGATCTGACTTTTGTCAGTAATTCCCCTTTTCTTTTTCCCCAATAATTTGCTTTAAATGAAGCTCTAAGTTTGAGAGTAAGTGAGAAAGGTAAAGAGAGAAAAAGAGACCATGTCAGTTTTTTTTTCTTCTTTCTTCCTTCCTTCTCTCTTTCTTGTAGTGAACCTAATGCAAAGTTAATTAAATAATGCTATCAGGAAATAGGAGATGTGATTAATAGATTTCTAGGGTAACTGAGAGCTAAACCAATTTTTTTTTTTTCCTGGAGGAGAAAGGATTGTAAGGAGGAGAGGAAATGGTCAGACAGAAAGTCCTCATTGCTGAACATCTTTTTAAAAGGCATTTCTTCTCATTTCTGGATCAATAAAAACCTTGTAATGAACATTATTTCATTTTATTTGGTGACTCAGGTTCTTACAGAGACCAGGGATATTGTTCTAAACCTCAGACCCCAGAGCGGAACAAAAGAACATAGACGATAGTTGTGAATAAAAACATACTCCCCACTTCCAGAAAAGTCTAACTTTTCAAAGATTTGTCTTTTGTGGAAGGGTCAAAAATAGAGGAACAAATGTGTTTGCACACAAAACGTGAATATTTTCTGCCAAGATCTAGAGAATGTTGGAGCTAGAAGCAATTGTATGATTATCTGGTATAGACAGAACACTTCATCTTACAGATAAAAAAATTGAGGCACAAAAGATAAGATTGTCTTGCCCAAGGTCAAAGATTTTTTATAAAGAATTCTATACTACTTGCTATACTGAGTTGCTTCAGTTGTGTCTGATTCTTTATGACCCTATGAACTGTAGCCTGCCAGCCTCCTCTGTCCATGGGATTCTTCAGGCAAGAATACTGGAGTGGGTTGCTATTTCCTCCTGCAGGGGATCTTTCCAACCCAGGGATCACACCTGCATCTCTTAGGTCTGGCGCATTGGTAGGCAGGTTCTTTACCACTAGCGCCACCTGGGTCTTATCTCAACACTATTAAAAAATTCAGTTGCCTTCAGTACCTTGACAATGAAGCAACAATCTAGAAAACATAGGTTTTTAAAAAATGCCTATGACATTTTTCTCTACTAACCTGCACTTGTATGTTACAGAGGAAACAACAGTGAGTGATTTATATGTATATATTTGTATATGTACAGGTATATTTATATAGTCATACTCAACATATGTAAACACATGTATATATACTTGCTGAAAAATTTCTGTTTGTGCATTTGCTTGCTTGCTTTTCAAGTTAATTTCCTGGAGGAATTCTGACTATTTCTTTGGGTGAAACCAGGCATGCTATATTTTAATGGAAATTATTGAATTAACCTCACCCGGGTGTTTATAACTCAGCATCAGTTTTATCCTATTTTCACTGTTCTTTAGTCACTTATCTTTTTTCCCCCTGGTTTTGCTCAGAGAAAGCATCATAGGTCTCTTATTTACAATTCCAAGCAATTCTTTTTCTCTTTTCCATCTCCCCTTTATCCCCAGTACCCACAATTAGAGCTGAGTGGGGAACCCAGCACCTGGCTGGGAAGGCATATCTCTGGGAGCATGAGATGTTGGTGTAAACAAAACGACAAAGAAAATGCTGTGTGTGGAGAGTCCTCTGAAACAAGCTGAAAATCCTCAAGGCTTTTTTTTTTTTTTTTCCCTAAAACAAAATCATGTTTTGTCACTTTGGAGAATGTTAGAAAAGCTTCTTTCCCCCTAAAAGAGAATCATGGCTCATTGCTTCTGAGAAAGTTAGAGTCTACTTGGAATTAGAAGTATTTGTATCAATTTCACACTGTAAGCACAGTTATAGAACCAAGAAACCTCAGAAGAATCAGCTCCCTTATTTTAAAAATAAGGACTCTGGTGTCCAGGGAAGGGAAATGATGAACCTGAAGTTACAAGAGTTATTTATACTGTAAATATTGAACTCAAGGGTTTGGCTTTACCTTGGGCTACTTTCTTTTCTCCACAGAAGGAAGGATCAATCATACGACAGATGTTGCTATGTATGAGGCCAGGAGTGAAGGACAACAGAAGCAGGCTGAAATGTGGGTGCTAGGTTGTCAACCAAACTCAGTCCCCAACAAAGCATTTCACCCCCTGCCATATCAGCCTCACAGCACACATATCTCAGATGTGTGCCTTTGTGACAGACAACTGCTCAGAGACTTCGAGAGATACTTGAGAGAGGTGCAGACCTCAACTGTCAGCTCTGTGAATGTCCAAGCTCCTTTCCGGATACACCCTAGGTCAGACACACAGCAGCTCACCAAGGCTCCCCCCCCACCAACTCCACACTCCCTCTCTCACCACAGTCCTGCCCACTCCTTCCTTTCTGTCCCTCGTGTTTGTATTTGCCATTTTCTCTGCTTTGAACACCCTTCCACGAGATCCTTCAGTTCAGTTCAGTTCAGTCGCTCAGTTGTGTCCAACTCTTTGCGACCCCATGAATCGCAGCACGCCAGGCCTCCCTGTCCATCACCAACTCCCAGAGTTCACTTAGACTCACGGCCATCAAGTCAGTGATGCCATCCAGCCATCTCATCCTCTGTTGTCCCCTTCTCCTCTTGCCCCCAATCCCTCCCAGCATCAGAGTCTTCCAATGAGTCAGCTCTTCGCATGAGGTAGCCAAAGTACTGGAGTTTCAGCTTTAGCATCATTCCTTCCAAAGAACACCCAGGGCTGATCTCCTTCAGAATGGATTGGTTGGATCTCCCTGCAGTCCGAGGGACTCTCAAGAGTCTTCTCTAATTTCTGGGGCTGTTCAAGTGCCCTTTCCTCCATGAGGCCTTTTCTGACTTCTGTGACTGAGCATCCCCCATCTCCTCCCACCATGGGTCTCTGCCACACCAAAAGCTGTATTTCCTTTGTCATGCCCATCACTGTAAGTTAAGTTTCTGACTTTCTTATTGGTATAATACACCGTCACTTTGCATTAGTATGTGTAAGCTCTGTGAGTACAGGGAATCTGTGCCTTGTCAAACATCCTTTCTCTCCACGTTTGACCTCCAGCTGTTGTGGAGGCAACTAGCAGCTACCATCTGCAGCCTGAAGGCACCCTTCCCCAGCTTCTCTGAACACCTCTTACTTTCTGACTTGGGCATCTCTGGGGAAGAGATACAGGATCTCATCCCCTCTGACACATGTACAATGTTGAAAGTACAGGGAGTTAATGCCCCAAGGCAGGGGGTGGGGGGACACGACCAGGGGGAGCAGGAGCTGCTGCATAAATCCCTCCTCTTCTGACGCTCATTTGGGTGATTCTCACATGAAAATGTTCTACCCGACTCTTCAGAAGGCACCCAGAGGGACGCAGACACATTTGTCCACCATGTCAGTTGTTTAATAATACACCCTTGAACTGCCTTTTCCTTCTTCTTTATGATATTTTTTTCAGTCCCCAATTCCTGTTCCAGAGAATATCATCCTCAAGTAACTAAGAAGGCCCAAATCTCAGTTGTGCTTTTGGAGACAAAGTCTGTCTCCCTACTCCCTGCTCTTTCTCCAGCCCCCACGAAAACTATATGAACGCTTCTAGGTAGGTGCAACTCTCTTGACTAAGAAACACCATTTCCCATCAATGAGGACAATATTGCATATTCATCTTACAACCTGCAGAAAACTGAAATAAGCTAGTAAAGGTGTCCTAAAAATAAGATATAGCCTTCACTTTGATTAGCATCTCATCAAATATTGGGCTCCAGCTCTGTCCAGCACTAGGACTGATCTACAGAACAAAGATATAGGACCTTTTCTTCCCTGATGTGTCTTCAGCTTTACCAAGGAGAGGGGTGACTACTGTAAGGACCCCCACCAGATCTACCACGAGTTATGACCTTTATTTCTGCTTTATTGACTATGCCAAAGCCTTTGACTGTGTGGATCACAATAAACTGTGGAAAATTCTGAAAGAGATGGGAATACCAGACTACCTGACCTTCCTCTTGAGAAACCTATATGCAGGTCAGGAAGCAACAGTTAGAACTGGACATGGAACAACAGACTGGTTCCAAATAGGAAAAGGAGTACATCAAGGCTGTATATTGTCACCCTGCTTATTTAACTTATATGCAGAGTATATCATGAGAAACGCTGGGCTAGAAGAAGCACAAGCTGGAATCAAGATTGCCAGGAGAAATATCAATAACCTCAGATATGCAAATGATACCACCCTTATGGCAGAAAGTGAAGAGGAACTAAAAAGCCTCTTGATGAAAGTGAAAGAGCAGAGTGAAAAAGTTGGCTTAAAACTCACCATTCAGAAAACGAAGATCATGGCATCTGGTCCCATCATTTCATGGGAAATAGATGGGGAAACAGTGGAAACAGTGACAGACTTTATTTTTTTGGGCTCCAAAATCACTGCAGATGGTGACTGCAGCCATGAAATTAAAAGACACTTACTCCTTGGAAGGAAAGTTATGACCAACCTAGATAGTATATTGAAAAGCAGAGACATTACTTTGCCAACAAAGGTCTGTCTAGTCAAGGCTATGGTTTTTCCAGTGGTCATGTATGGATGTGAGAGTTGGACTGTGAAGAAAGCTGAGTGCCGAAGAATTGATGCTTTTGAACTGTGGTGTTGGAGAAGACTCTTGAGAGTCCATTGGACTGCAAGGAGATCCAACCAGTCCATCCTAAAGGAGACTAGTCCTGGGTGTTCATTGGAAGAACTGATGCTGAAGCTGAAACTACAATACTTTGGCCACCTCATGCAGCTGACTCATTGGAAAAGACCCTGATGCTCCTTGAGGGCAGGAGGAAAAGGGGACGACAGAGGATGAGATGGCTGGATGGCATCACCGACTTGAAGGACATGAGTTTGAGTGAACTCCAGGAGTTGGTGATGGACAGGGAGGCCTGGCGTGCTGTGATTTATGGGGTCGCAAAGAGTCAGACATGACTGAGCGACTGAACTGAACTGATGACCTTTAATTTCCCTATGAAGTCTATTAGACTAAGGAAATTAGCAGTTCATAAAAGAGCTGACAATATATACATTGATGAAGTGAATATAAATTTAAAAACATTTCATGGCCGACTTGCCAAATGCTCAAATCAACCATAGAAAACACATAAATCCTTGTCACTAGCGTCATGGAATTCAACAGCAGCACATAAGATTAAAATAAGGGTGAGAAACTTACCTCTACCAATGACAAAAGTCTTTCTCCGATTTCGTTGTTGCTCAATCACCAAGTCATGTCCGACTCTTCACAACCCTATGGACTGCAGCACACCAGGCTTCCCTGTCCTTCACCATCTCATGGAAGTTTGGCCAAGTTCATGTCCATAGTTTCTCCGACAGTCAGAGTTAAGTGATATAAAGCTGTAACTATGAGCAAATCAATGTGGTAAAATCTATGTCTCTTACATATAGGCACATAATATTTTAGAAACAACAGAAAAGCTATAATGTGACTTTTTCTGTCGCTGGTGGCTTAGCAATTCACTGAAGCAATAGCTCCCTGGGAAGAGCACCACCCCAGAGTCGGTCAGCTAAACTTTCCCAGCAGAAAACAGAAGGCACACTCAAAAGTGATAACTGAATAGAGTTTAATCTAGAGTTTATTTATAAAGGCGCAGCAGGGTATAGGGGAAACAACAAGGGATGGCAGAGTTCTCAGAACTAGCAGCACTGAGAAGCAACTTTCTTTCTCAGGACTGGAGGAAAACAGAAGAACATACCCAGAGAGTGTGTCTGTAGGGAGAGGAGCTCCTGAAAGGAAGTATGTCCTTAGTGTGGAAGTGCAGCCATGCCAGGGCAACCTCTCAGGTAGGGACCTGGGGATATACATATGTCAACCTTACTCTTTTCCCTCCATCTTGTCAAGTGAGGCTTCCTTAGTGGCTTAGACAGTAAAGAATCTGCCTGCAATGCAGGAGATCTGGGTTTGATCCCTGGGTTGGAAAGATCCCCTGGAGAAGGGAATGGCAATCCACTCCAGTATTCTTGCCTAGAAAATCCCATGGACAAGAAGAGCCTGGCGGGCTACAGTCCCTGGGTCAAAAAGAATCAGACACAACTGAGCAACTAAGTACATTTTGTCAAGTAGTTTTGACAAATACATATTTTCTATTTCATCAGATAGAGGGAAGAAGGAGAGTGAAGAAGAGATATTTACATGTACCCATTGGCTGGACCAGAGGTCAAGGGAGCTCATTTACATATCCACATAGCTTATGTTGCCAGGACTATGAGTATGATGGATCCAGAGGGACAAACAGATGACATCCAGCACAGCAGCTGAACAGTGCTCAGGTATTGTAACAGGAAAAGCTGCAGGCTTTCTTTACTGGCCCATTTGGATGAGGACAGGGCTTTATGGGGAGTGCCTAGCCTACTGGCAAGGGGGTACCTCAGAACTACCCATAGCATGATGGCTGAAAGTCAGGCAAGGATGTTTTTTCTCCCTTGAGAAGGGCTTAAGAAGATACCGCTTACTTTAGTCTTGTGCGACGAGGTGTGTTCTGTGACAGGCAGGAGCTCCCCCCCATTGGCAGTGCCTTCAAGAGGATCCCAGATTTCATGGAAGAAAACAGTGGAAATCAGGAGAGTGTCATTGTGTTCTGTGTATAGAGTGACTAAGACATTCTTTTGAGACTCTAACTGTGATAGAATAGCATTTAGTTCTTGTTTTTAAAGACAAGTGAAGAATCAACACCCTTCAGATTAATCACGTCTGTCACCTCCATGTACTTCAAGAGCATGCCTTGGGGACACCAAGTGTTACCATTTAAAAGACTTCTTTTTTCCATTAGGTCTTAACATTCTAAGTAGGATAGAGTTCCCTGAGAGCTTGAGAGTGAGCATAGGCATCAATATGAAATTCTTGTTTAGGAAAACCTTTGGATTTTTCCAATGTGTTCTTTACCTTTATAACATGGAAATGAAGCCTGAATATGGGCCAGAAAAATACTCCCATGATCTAATAGGAGGTCACGGTGGAAATGAATACTTGCTCATTAGCAAAATAACTAGAAACTGACTGGTTTTAACGTGGGAGGCAGGACCCAGTCACAAACTATGAACTAAGACTCTTCTTTCATGAATATCTATCAAGACATTATATACCACCATCTGAAGTCATGCATTCCTGGATCCCGATGTATTGTCATGGTCACTAAATTCACTGGATAGAGATTTTGGAGACTATGGGTTTTAAAAATATAATTTCTTATGTAGATATTAAAGGTATAACATGTACTAGTTTTCTGGGGCTGCTATCACAAATTACCAGCAACGTGGTGGCTTTAAACAACAAAACTTTATTCTGCAACAGTTCTGGAGACAAGAAGTCCCAAACCAAGGTGTCAGTAGGGCCTCCCCACCACCCAGGGCTCTAGGGAACAACCTGTCCCGTGGCTCCTGAGCCTCTGGGGTCTGTCAGCATCACCCCTCTGGGATGCCTCGGCCTTCACAGGGCCTCCTCCCAACTGTCCTCTCCTCTTCTGTTTCTAGTAGGAGCACTAGCCACTGAATTTAGGGCCCACCCTGTTAATCCAGGATGATCTCATCTCAAGATCTTTAACTTAATGACATTTGCAAAGACCCTTTTCAAATTAGGTCATATTTATAGATACTGGGCATTAAGACTTGCATATATTTTGCCAGGTGTGGGGGGATACCATTCAAACCACTAAAGATGTGATAAATAAAAAAAAAAAAATCATCTTTATATTCTCTAATCTTTAAGATAATTCCTTCTACTCATACTCAGTACTGCTAATCATCCATTTAGCCTTCTAATTTTTGAAAAGCATTACTTCTATTAAATTTTTTTTCATTCTTTCCAACTTTGTGTATTTAACACCCTATCTCATGTTTCTAATCACAAGGATTATCACACCAAAACCTGTATATAGATATAAAGATAAACACCTTCATCAGTTTGGAATAATGAGTGTTGAATATGGGCTCTGTAGTTAGATCTGCTTCAGCTCTTGGCTCTGCCATTTCCCATCTGTGACCTTAAACAAGATGCTTAGCCTCTCTCAGCTGCCATGTCTGTAAAATAGGGTGGGTGTGAGAGGTGACAACATGTAGAACACCTGGAACCAAAGTAAAACCACTGCAAAATTAGCCATTACTAACACAAAATGCACAGTACCTTTTACATTTTGTTTTTCTTGTGATAGCAATAACTTTTTCCAAAATGTTAATTTGCACTTATTGCCTAATTCTTTCCTCGATGAAAACCATTTGTATTTATTTTTCTCTACTTGTATCAACTGTAGATTCAAAAGACCTGGAGACAGGTGACTGATGCTTGGGTTAGTGCCATTATTGTTAACTCAAGTTCCCAGCAAGTTCTCAATCCCTAACAGACAGTGACATAATGGAGCAAATGTGATCCAAGAATTTGAGCTCCGACCATGGGAATTTAGAAAGTCATGTGAGAGACCTTGGGGAAGGGAGAAATGCCCATGAGAGCCTTGCAATATCATCTTTCTAAGCAATGTTATGTATAGGCAGTGGTTAGCAACTGAGGGTTTGGTTTGAAACAAACTATAGTTTAACATCTAGGATTCACTAGCTATTAGTCAAATGCCCTTGGTGAAGTCACTTAACTTCTTTGAGTGTCAGTTTTTTTACATACAAAATAAAGATAATGACAATACTCAAACTCCGGGGTCACTGTAAGAATTCAGTGAGACCACATGCATGAAACCACACACATGGAAGGTACAAAACCTGGCCCCTATGTACCTACAGAATATTATTAATAAAAATAAGACCCAAAGGATAGAAGTCAAGAGAAGGAAAACAGTTTCTGGACGTAACTGTCTCCAAATCAGTGTGGTTGGACAGACAGTTCATTTAATTTTCCTCATTAGTAAAACAGTGAACTGCTAAAAGTTAAACAAATGAAAGTTGCTTTCTAGTTCATTGATTCAAGACGAGATTAATGGTCATCACTAAATGACTTTTAGAGAGCCAACCGAGTAATCTGCATGGCTTGCTGTTAAGTTATAAAATAAAAGATTTCCATGAAATATACAGATGATAGGCCATACAAATCACAAAAATTACAATGAATTATATGAATGATTATCTTCTTCTGGCAGATGCAGACTGTAATCCCTTAATACTCCTCCCCGTACCCACATGCCCAACTGAGGCTTTTCCTGTGATCCTTAAAAAATCAGTGCTACAGTAGATCAGTCATAGCTTGTTGTAGTGACTGGCTTAATAGGAAGATTTTGTCAGGTCTTACATCAAAGCCTAAAGTAAACAGCCACCCAATGTACAGATTGTACTGGTTAGGGTATAGAGCCAATATAAAAGATATATAAATTGAATTAATAAATCTATCTACTTAAAAATATTAAATTGGAAGAGTTTGAGGTCTCAGGTTCTCTATCCTTTTATCTCCTTAGCAAATTTTCTCAAATCAAAGTATAGTTTTAATAAAACTATGGATTCCATGGAAATCATAGGCAAGTTAGCAAATATAGTTGCTTCCTGGAGTGGTGTTGGTTTAAGGCAACTTACTCTAGACCAGATGAATAGAGTCTACACTTCTATTCGATTCATTTGTGAATTTAAATTAGTCCCAGATCGTCCAACAATCAAGTTGTTTAAGCTAGCCCTGAGGGAGCCTTGTAGTTTCCTTGGCAGAGGAAGGTTGTGATACTGTCACAGAAAGGAGGGGAACATTAAGAAACTCAGTCTCCAGGAATTTACATGGTTGTAAATATTTAGCATAAAAGTTTAGGGAATGATGAGTCAATATGTACTCGGAGGTGACCATAATGATCTGATTTATCATGTTTCACTTTCTCCACAAAGCAGGTGACAAAACAGGAATAAAGCAAAATGAATCTATTCTTATTAGATTGGGGCCACCATCTCATATCGGGTTTAGATATTGGATTTTCTGACAGCTTCCTATATTGTCTGCTTATTGCTTTCAAGGGAGCCAGTGCTGGCCTGGGATAACAGTGTGTCTGGAATGTGAGACATCTTAAATGGATGACACAATTTCCCTGGGCTCTGCTGCCAGTGGAGTTCCCTAAGCAAGTTAGTGTTTATGTGTCAGTGACTTTGGGGGCTTCGTGGAAACCAGACAGGAGTAATCCTTGCCTAGAATAATGACACCATAAAAGAAAGCGGGAACATAGAGATGAATATTCTTATTCAGTGCAGTATTGCCTATTTAAGCAAGGAGCTTTTTTTTTTTTTTCCTTTTGGCTGAGAAAAGATCAAGGGTTCTTTCTGCATTGGTTTCTTCTCTCATTTCCTCCTCGGTGGCTATTGAGTACATATGCCTCTGACACCTAGCTTATACCCAATCATGGGCTAGGCCTCTCTTTCCTGTATCAAATGTGGCTTGTGCCCCCAAATCCACACACTGTAGAGTTGGTCCTTTAATATTTTCTGACATGAACTAGCTCTGTCTGGATCAAGGCCTCAGTGTAACAAAACAATAAAACACACTCTTCCCTTTAAATTATATTCAAGTCTTGGTCTGGCTTTTCTTCTTGTACATGTAAGTTTGATGATAGGTCTTTAAGTTTGCTGATTAGGTTGAAGACTAAAAAGTTTTTTCATTAATTTAAATAAAAAAGACATCATCTGACACAGGCACTAAGCTTAAACAAACTTAAATCAGAATACAACCTGGAAATCAGTAAAAGTGGGTGTTAGTTACACAGTCATGTCCAACTCTTTATGACCCCATGTCCTGTAGCCCACCAGGCTTCCTCTGTCCGTGGGATTTCCCAGGCAAGAATATTAGAGTGGGTAGCCATTGCCTTCTCCAGGGTATCTTCCTGACACAGAGTCCCCTGCATTGCAGGCAGATTCTTTACTGTTTGAGCCACCACAGAAGCCTGGAAATGAATAAATGCTTTTTAAAAACTGATGTACCTGGGGATAGAGGCGGCGGTAGATTTGTGGGTGGGAGGTTGAGGGGGCACATCACCTAACTAGAAGATGCCTTCATCTTCCAGCAGCTCTATCCAGGACTGAGCAGCAGCAGCTGACTGATCCCTCTGCTCAGTAGTGTCTGGCAGGAGGCCAAGATCGGCCCCAGACCTTCTGCACCAGGACTCCACTGCTCTGACCCAGACACTTGCCCATCAGCTGACTGGGTTAAGGGTTCACTTGGCTGGAATGGAACATGGGCTCTTTCCTACCCTGACTCCCCTTGCTCAGAGAGTGGGACCCCTGTGAAATGCATTCCAGCTTCTGTGGGCAAGTCCATAGCAGAGCTCTTCTGCTCCCATCCCCTACGCCACATACCTGTTTGGCTGACCCTTTGCCTTCTTCTCCAAAGGCCATGCAACCTTCCATGCCATAATATTAGTCTTCCTGAAGTTTTGTTTCCTTTCTGCTTTCCTTCTCTCTATATACTTCCTTCCTCTGTTTCTCACTAGAAAGCTTCTTCCTGGCAGAAGAGTGTGCACAGAGGCTGAACTTGAATTTGGGAGGCAGACTGAATAGAAGATTTTTTTTTTCCTAGAAAAAAAAAGAAAAGAGTTTGGTAGCAGGAAGGTGAAACAGTTAAGTATGTTTAGGACAGGATTTGGGGTAATATAGCATTCATTTTAGGCTGAGGGGAAGCAGATGATGAAGAAGAAGACACTAATAATTCAAGAAAGAGTAAAAAGTTTACAGGAAAATGTCTGGGAGAAGATGAAGAGGGCTGCAATCCAGAGCACAGATGGAGTGATCAGACTGCAAAGAAAAAAGGGGTTGGGGGTGGGAATTGCTTCTGCTTTGAGAGGGAGAATAAAAAATATTACAGTAAAATTGGAATGTGGAGAGCAAGAAAGTTGAAGACATTCAGATCTGAGCCCTTAATGTGATATAAAAACAGAAGAGAAGTTGGATCATTTGCTGAAAATCAGTGAGGGAGAAGCCCTGAAAAAGGGAGAGAAAGGAGTTTGGATTGCAGCCTGGGGAGGACGATGCCAAGAGGACACAGAAATAAGGAAAAGGATTCCTGAGTGGAGGTGAGGATGTGGCAGAAAATGACAGGTTGACCTTGGATTGGAATCAACGATACTTGGTGTCAGCGTGACAGGAGGTTGCAGTTCTGCAAGGTAGTGATATTAGGAGGTCGAGAGGTAGGGGCACAAAGGGGAGACAAGACGATTAAATTGGCTGACTCTGGGCTCTACAAGGAGCAATGGAAACTCAAAAGGTGGCTGCAGAATGGGGAGAAGAGGAGGGCTTGAGGGAAGAGAGGTCAGAGAGAAGAAGGTAAACTTTCTCTCAAAGCGTAATGTCATTCTCCATTCACAATGGTTTATAACTGTGGTCCCATTTTCACTAGTAGATTTTAAAAAAACAAGAACTGTGTGAATAATATCCAATTTAAAATTTAGCTTCTCCTTATCTCCACAGCTCACTGTTGTAGCAGCTGATGCCTACATGGAGAAAAGATTTTGTGAGAGGGAAAAGACACAAGCTCTGGCCTTCCTGAGGGGCTGAAGAGAAAAGGGGTGGTGCCTGCAGCCTAAGAGAAGCAAATTGGAACCACAGGCCTTGGATGTGGGGGACAGGGATGGAGGGGTGATTCTTAGAGGAAGCAGAGTGCTAAAGAATAACCTTGGCCTCCACTGTCTCTGCCATGTTTGTCTTAATGGTATCTGGCATTGAGGTTAAAGAAAGTTATGAAATTCTGTCTGAGCTCTGACCCAGGATCATGCTGGTGCTCGATTAGGAACCAAACACTGGGACTCTAAGGGAACGTGGCAGGGAAACCACCTGATTAGGTCCAGAAAGTTCTCCACATCCAAATACAAATGGTGCCAGCCCTGGATCGTCTCTTTGTCTTTGAGCAGCTGCCAAGTTTCATCCCAGGAGGTCTTTATTTTCTTTCAAGAGACCAAAAATCAATTACTTAATTCTTGGGGAGGTTAAGGTGGAAGATTAGAGAGGATTAGAGTCAATTATAAACTCAGTCCCTTCTGCCATGCTTCCCAGGAGACCAACAGAAGTGCATCAGACCCCCTCATTAAAGCAATTACTCTCGCAAGCCCATGATAGCTGTATCTACTTTATCTAGTGGTCATGTCTGAGTCTATATTGAAAGCCAAGAGAGAAATCTATTGAGGAGTAAAATACCTGGAAAGTCTCACAGTCCTAGACCAAAAGAAGTCTGTGTACAATCTATTGATAAATGGATGGACTGGCTCAGACCATAAAGAATCTTCCTGCAGTGCAGGAGACCCAGGTTTGTTCCCTGGGTTGGGAAGAATGCCTGGAGAAGAGAATGGCAACCCTGTCCAGTATTACTGCCTGGAGAATTCCATGGACAGAGGAGCTTGGCGGGCTACAGTCCATGGGGTCGCAAAGAGTCAGATACGACGGAGAGACTAACACTATAGACAGACAGAAAGATAGGTATGTTTATCTGACAACAAAATTGGCAAGGACAATTAACTTCTGGAGTTAACCAATCTAAATGTGAATATTAAAAAAAAAAAAAACTTTGTCAGAGAGAGGACATGGAAATGACAGTGGTAGTGGTAGAAGATGAGGGGAAATCGGACATTAACTGACAGGAGGTTAATGATGAGGCAAGGGAGACAGTCAAGCCTAGAGAGCACTTCTGGTGCCTCTCCACACCCACCACAGGAGAATGCTCGGCCTCGGTGCAATGAATGGTGCATCTGCCCAGCTAGCTGCTCACAGGCATGTTGTTTGAATATTTAAGGTTTGCCAGGTGCCAAGTGTGAACTGAGGTTTGACCACCTAAAGGCCCTAGTGTGTGACCTCAGAGTCATTTCAAACTGCTTCCTCATCTTTTACGAATGTTCAGTCGCTCAGTTGTGTCTGACTCTCTGCGACCCTACGGACTGCAGCATGCTCCAGGCTTCTCTGTTCATCACCAATTCCCGAAGCTTGCTCAAACTCATGTCCATCGAGTTGAATGTTGAACCAATAACACCTTTATGTATTTTGCTTTACTATTTCAGGTCTTTATAATGATGTCTCATAAAATGGGATTATGGTTAAAATTCTTAAAGCCTCAAAATTGGTATTTTAATCACACAGAAAGGCAGAAAATAAAAATCATGATGCCCTATGTGATCACAATGCAGAGTCCTGGCAAACACTTAAACATTTTCATCAGCATTTTTGGCATAATTTGTTCCTCTGCCACTACCATGGGCTTGGCTATGTTTTCCTTGGGATTTTACACTTGGGATTTTTTTGCTGGCATTTTCTTGATTAAAACCACAGCACTGATTTTTGCCATAACACTTAGCTATGCTTTATTTTTTTTTATTTTTCCTCTTAAAGAAAGAGGAGTTAGTGAGAGCAGAAAGGAGACAGAGACATTCATTTGGTTGTTGTCAGACTGAACTGCTAACAAAAGCCTCGTGGAGGCTTGTGCATTTCCCATGATGTACTCTGAAGGAGAGCATGAAGTGAAGGGCACACAGCACCCGACTCTCATGTGGTGTTATTCACAGTTGTTGCCCACTGAAGTGGACCAGCCAGTTAATTTACAGGAAGTCGTGCTTCTATTTGCAGGGTTATAACAAAATTTGAGCTATCAACAGCACTGGATTTAGAATCACAGTGAACTTGAACCCTAGTTCTGTCATTTACCAGGACTGTAAACTTAGACAAGCTCTTTTACTTATAAGTCTGCTTTCTTACTTGAAATGAGAAATTTCCAGGGTTTTCTGACTGGAACAAGAATTTTCCTGGACTTTAGGAAAGATTAGATTGAAATCAAGAAAGAAGAAACACTCCAAACGATATGTGATATGTGACAGACATCAAAAAATATTAGGCTATTGTCTTCCTTTCCATTTTAATTAATAAAACACAACTTTGAAAATTTTTTCTATAAGTCACACTTCTAAATACATATATCCTTCAGTCAGTTTAGTCACTGGTTGTGTCAGACTCTTTGCTACCCCATGAAATGCAGCACATCAGGCTTCCCTGTCCATCACCAACTCCCGGAATTTGCTCAAACTCATGTCCATCGAGTCAGTGATGCCATCCAACCATCGCATCTTCTGTCATCCCTTACTCCTCCTGCCTTCTATCTTGCCCAGCATTAGGGTCTTTTCAAATGAGTCATGTGGCCAAATTTTACTGGAGTTTCGGCTTTAGCATCAGTCCTTCCAATGAACACCCAGGACTGATTTCCTTTAGGATGGACTGGTTGGATCTCCTTGCAGTCCAAGGGACTCTCAAGAGTCTTCTCCAACACCACAGTTCAAAAGCATCAATTTTTTGGCACTCAGCTTTCTTTATAGTCCAACTCTCACATTCATACATGACTACTGGAAAAACCATAGCCTTGACTAGATGGACCTTGGCTGACAAAGTAATATCTCTGCTTTTTAATATGCTGTCTAGTTTGGTCATAGCTTTTCTTCCAAGGAGCAAGTGGCTTTTAATTTTATGGCTGCAGTCATCCTGTAGTGATTTCAGAGCCTAGGAAAATAAAGTCTGTTACTGTTTCTATTGTTTCTCCATCTTTTGGCCATGAAATCAGTTTTATGAAAGATGCCATGATCTTAGTTTTCTGAATATTTAGCTTTAAGCCAACTTTTTAATTTTCCTCTTTCACTTTCATCAAGAGGCTCTTTAGTTCTTCTTCACTTTCTGCCATAAGGGTGGTGTCATCTGCATAGCTGAAGTTACTGATATTTCTCCTGGCAATCTTGATTCCAGCTTGTGCTTCTTCCAGCTCAGCGTTTCTCATGATGTACTCGGCATATAAGTTAAATAAGCAGGGTGACAATATACAGCCTTGACGTACTCCTTTTCCTATTTGGAACCAGTGTGTTGTTCCACGTCCAGTTACAACTGTTGCTTCCTGACCTGCATATAGGTTCTCAAGAGGCAGGTCAGGTGGTCTGGTATTCCCATCTCTTTCAGAATTTTCCATAGTTTGTTGTGATCCACACAGTCAAAGGCTTTGGCATAGTCAATAAAGCAGATGTTTTTCTGAAACTCTCTTGCTTTTTCGATGATCCAGCAGATGTTGGCAATTTGATCTCTGGTTCCTGTGCCTTTTCTAAAACCAGTTTGAGTATCTGGAAATTCCCGGTTCACGAATTGCTGAAGCCTGGCTTGGAGAATTTTGAGCATTACTTTACTAGAGTATGAGAGGAGTGCAATTGTGCAGTAGTTTGAGCATTCTTTGGCATTGCCTTTCTTTGGGATTGGAATGAAAACTGTCCTTTTCTAGTCCTGTGGCTGTTGTAGAGTTTTCCAAATTTGCTGACATATTGAGTGCAGCACTTTCACAGCATCATCTTTTACGATTTGAAAGAGCTCAACTGGAATTCCATCACCTCCACTAGCTTTGTTCATAGTGATGCTTCCTAAGGCCCACTTGACTTCACATTCCAGGATGTCTGGCTCTAGTCTAGTGATCACACTATCATGGTTATCTGAGTCATGAAAATCTTTTTTGTATAGTTCTTCTCTGTATTCCTGCCACCTCTACTTAATATCTTCTGCTTCTTTTAGGTCCATACCATTTCTGTTCTTTACTGTGCCCATCTTTGCATGAAATATTCTCTTGGTATCTCTAGCATTGGCAGAGACAACAGTCTATGTAAATTACTTTCTAACAATTTCCAGTGCACTATCGATCATACACTATCCCAGTGAAAAGGGGTGTGACCTTGGCAATCTTCTAATCCAATTTCCTCATTTTATAGACAAGGAAATTGACACAGAGGGGTTAAGTGAGACACACGGGTACATGGTAGCACAGTCAAGATTTGAAACCAGGTCTCCTTTCCCAAGTCCAGAGTCTCCCCTGTTACCATGTTGAACCTACTGCATTCCAAGGACATAAGAAATGCATATGGACAGGGTGTCCCGGAAGGTCCAGGGATGACCTGGATGAAGGTCCAGGGATGCTTGCAAGTTTTCAGTCATTAATCTGAGCAAATGGCCTAACCTGGAATGTCCTTAAGCCACAACAGAAAAAGAAGCCCTTGATCCAGCCAACAAACTAACACTTGCAGGAACTATGGAGGGGCTGAGAGCTAACCATGAAGCTAACCTAGATCTGGCCTCATACACTCATCACGATGACCTGCAGTGGTCTGACTGACTGACTGTGTCCTAGACAGCTATACTTGGTGGCAATTGAGAGTCTGGACATGATGAATGGGATCCAAATAGACTTGGTGGACTTCCAAGTTTCGAATAGAGCCTCTTTCCCTCAGCCGTTTCATCTTCAGTTTGGACCCACAGCCAAATCTTTAAGAGAAGGTTTTTGTCATGTTATGCACTCCCGGGAATGCTCACCCACCCCCTCTGATGGGATTCTGGAAAGAACCTTCAGAGTAATGATTTGCAGAGACCACAGTGAAGACTTGTGCCAGGGCGCTGGCAGCACTGCTTGGGTATTCTGGGGCTCTCTGGTCAGAAAGCTTTAAGTAACAGAGATCCCAGCTTCCTTGCATGGAGATCTTCTTTCAGTCAGTCTGTGGTGGGACTTGGGCATCTTGGATTTCAAATGTGACTCCAATGTTTTGCTATGCACCCACCACACTAACTCAGGAGAGGGGCACTAGTGGGAGATGGAAGGGACTTGCACAAAGGACAGGTGTGGGGGCTTCTAAGTCAAGCGTTCTCTTCCTGGCAAATATGAGGTGACATGAAAGATGACACTAAGTGCCCGCACCTTGCCCTGCTCTCCTGTGGGCCACTGCTTTCTCCACAGTCAAACCTGGCTGCCCACCCACCTTGGGTGCACCTCTACCTAGCATTACACTCTGCCTTGTGGGGACAGGCCCCCATCTGCTCCCTTAGTAGGCAGTGTCACCACTGAGTTGAGAACGGAGACTCTGTGTATCCTTCCATGACCTCTCTACTTAGTCTTGGGCCTGGTTTAGGGGTTCCCAACCCCAGGATCAAATGCTCAATGAACTGAGGTGGAATGGGTATAATCACAATAGAAATAAAGTGTACAATAAATCTAATGAGCTTGAATGATCCCAAAACCATCACCACCCTACCCCCGGTTTGTGGGAAAATTGTCTTTCATGAAATAGGTTCCTGGTACCAAAAATGTTGGAGACTGCTATCATGTCCATGATAGAAAGGCATTGAAAACATGAATTAAAATAACCTTCTTGCTATCAGGAAATGACATCATCTCTGCTTCGGCTTTAGGAGAAAAGGATATTGACAAGCTTGGAGAACACTTCATGCCATTGTGAATTCTGAGATTTATTTTTCCAGGGAACTGGTAGGCTCAATCTGTGACTGCAATTTCCATGTGACAAATCCTAGTTTGATGAGTGACAAAAATACCCACAGTGTCACTTCAGAAGATGAGCTATGTGGCCCCTGAGCCTTCATGTGGCATCCGTGATTCTCAGAGTCAGTCAACCAGTGGCTGTTAAACAAACACAGATGCTGATCGGGGAAGCAAAGTAAGTTAAAAGCTGGTGAGCCCAGAAGTCTACAATAAATCAGCCCTTAAATCAACTGGGATACTTTGAGAAGTGTGCAGTCTTCTGAAGCAGATTCGTCTTCAGCTGCTCTGAATTAATTTGGAGACTTATAAAATTGGAATGTAGGAATGAGGAAACAATGAAAGTGTCTGCTTACACTGGCACCCAGCGAACTAAAGCACATGAGCAAGAGTTCCCTACCAGGGTCCAAGACACAATCATGCTTTTTAGTGGGGGGGTCCCAGTTGAGCCTAAACTCTATTCCTTTTTGGCTGTGACTCAGGCCTGGAACGGTGAAGGCAATGGCACCCCACTCCAGTACTCTTGCCTGGAAAATCCCATGGACAGAGGAGCCTGGTGGGCTGCAGTCCATGGGGTCACTAAGAGTCAGGCATGACTTAGCGACTTCATTTTCACTTTTCACTTTCATGCATTGGAGAAGGAAATGGCAACCCACTCCAGTGTTCTTGCCTGGAGAATCTCAGGGATGGGGGAGCCTGGTGGGCTGCCATCTATGGGGTCGCACAGAGTCGGACACAACTGAAGCGACTTAGCAGCAGCAGCAGCAGCGGAAAATGCCATGGATGGAGGAGCCTGGTAGGCTACAGTCCATGGGGTTGCTAAGAGTTGAACACGGCTGAGCGACTTCACTTTCACTTTTCACTTTCATGCATTGGAGAAGGAAATGGCAACCCAATCCAGTGTTCTTGCCTGGAGAATCCCAGGGATGGGGGAGACTGGGCTGCCGTCTAAGGGGTTGCACAGGGGTGAACATGATTGAAGCGACTTAGCAGCAGCAGCAGCAGGCAAGGCTAAAAAGACAACTCTGGCCAACTCAGGAGTGGATCTACCAGAAGTGTATGAGACTAAGAGTAGTCTTGGTGAGAATTCATCTCAGGGGAGAAGAGAGATAGTCAAGCTTGGCTGTGTAGTGAAGACTCAACCTCAAGAGGCAGCCAGAACCTTGGATACATCTTGGTGTCTTTCCTTCACATTTGTCTCCTGACCTAGTCTTTATGAACTTGCATCCTAGTCTATAGAAGGGAGAGCAATAGAGTGAGGATACAGTGGTGGGCAGGACATAAATATGGGTATGACTACATAGTGTATATAAAACTTCACCAGTCTAGGTTGAAATTTAAGGTTTAATTTTTTGTCTTTCAAGCATTAGGTAAACAAAGAAACTTAGTCCATAGCTATTCTAGTGAAAACCTCCTGCCCTTTCCACATTCTTGAGCATCCTTAGATACCTGGAAGTCTCTCATCCTTACATCCTAACAGACTTCTCCTACCCAGAGATGGAAGGGAGATTCAGGAGGAAGGGGATATATGTATACGTATGGCTGATATGCCAGCAAATTTGGAAAACTCAGCAGTGGCCACAGGACTGGAAAAAGTCAGTTTTCATTCCAATCCCAAAGAAAGGCAATGCCAAGGAATGCTCAAACTACCACACAATTGCACTCATCTCACATGCTAGTAAAGTAATGCTCAAAATTCTCCAAGCCAGGCTTCAGCAATACGTGAACCGTGAACTTCCAGATGTTCAAGCTGGTTTTAGAAAAGGCAGAGGAACCAGAGATCAAATTGCCAACATCTGCTGGATCATCGAAAAAGCAAGAGAGTTCCAGAAAAACATCTATTTCTGCTTTATTGACTATGCCAAAGCCTTTGACTGTGTGGATCACAATAAACTGTGGAAAATTCTGAAAGAGATGGGAATACCAGACCACCTGACCCGCCTCTTGAGAACCTATATGCAGGTCAGGAAGCAACAGTTATAACTGGACGTGGAACAACACACTGGTTCCAAATAGGAAAAGGAGTATGTCAAGGCTGTATATTGTCACCCTGCTTATTTAACTTATATGCCAAGTACATCATGAGAAATGCTGGGCTGGAAGAAGCACAAGCTGGAATCAAGATTGCCAGGAGAAATATCAATAACCTCAGATATGCAGATGATACCACCCTTATGGCAGAAAGTGAAGAATTAAAGAGCCTCTTGATGAAAGTGAAAGAGCAGAGTGAAAAAATTGGCTTAAAGCTCACCATTCAGAAACTAAGATCATGGCATCTGGTCCCATCACTTCATGGGAAATAGATGGGGAAACAGTGGAAACAGTGTCAGACTTTATTTTTTTGGGCTCCAAAATCACTGCAGATGGTGATTGCAGCCATGAAATTAAAAGATGCTTACTCCTTGGAAGAAAAGTTATGACCAACCTAGATAGTATATTAAAAAGCAGAGACATTACTTTGCCAACAAAGGTTCATCTAGTCAAGGCTATGGTTTTTCCAGTGGTCATGTATGAATGTGAGAGGTGGACTGTGAAGAAAGTTGAGCACTGAAGAATTGATGCTTTTGAACTGTGGTGCTGGAGAAGACTCTTGAGAGTCCCTTGGGCTGCAAGGAGATCCAACCAGTCCATCCTAAAGGTGACTAGTCCTGGGTGTTCATTGGAAGGAGTGATGCTGAGGCTGAAACTCCAATACTTTGGCCACCTCATGCGAAGAGCTGACTCATTGCAAAAGACCTTAATGCTGAGGCATCACCGACTCGATGCACATGAGTTTGGGTGAACTCCAGGAGTCGGTGATGGACAGGGAGGCCTGGCGTGCTGTGATTCATGGGGTCACAAAGAGTTGGAGACAACTGAGCGAATGAACTGAACTGAACTGATGGCTGATTCACGCTGAGGTTTGACAGAAAACAATAAAATTCTATAAAGAAATTATCCTTCAATTAAAATAAATACATTTTCAAAAACAGGGTAAAAAAAAAAAGAATTCTCCCTTCCACATGGGCTTTCCTTATGGTTCAGCTGGTAAAGAATCTGCCTGCAATGCAGGAGACCTGGGTTTGATCCCTGGTTGGGAAGATCCTCTGGAGAAGGGAAAGGCTACCCACTCCAGTAATCTGGCCTGGAGAATTCCATGGACTGGATAGTCCATGGGGTTGCAAAAGTCAGACACAACTGAGCACTTTCACTTTCACTCCCATCCACGTAGTCTTGTCCATCCTGGTCTCTCAGCCACCTCTCTCCTCTGCACAGAGCATTCACAATATGCATATCCCTCTCTCAAATACTCCCCTTCCCCAACCTGGGGATGTGGTTCTTTGCTTTTCTCAAACAATCCATTTAGATTTTGTCCTTTAGCTCTTCACAGAGGAGGGAGGCAAAAAAGCTAAGTAGGCAGAAAAAAAAAAAAGGAAAAAAGTTGTGAATCTCTATATGTTAATTTCACATCATCAAACCCATTTCAAGAAAAACTCAGTAGAGTTTAGGACCTAAACAGTCCCTTTTTGATCTCTTATTAATGAGAAGAAGACAAGGTGGAGAGAAGAAATCTTTATGATTTTCCACAGAGCCCCATATACCCCTGGACAGAATTTATAAGCAAAAGCATATCCATGCAGGAGATGGGAGCCAAAGTGGCCTGGGAGTGCTGAGATTATAGTGGCATATTGTGGCAGCAGCGCCTGACAGCACTCTGAAAGCAGGAGGACCAGGGAGAGCCAGCAGTTATGCCCGGTGGCAGCACCAGGGCCCTGTAGAGCTGATGCTGACACCTAGGACCGAGAGTGCCCTGTGAGAGAGAAAAGCACTGTGGGCTCTGACAGCTGATACAAGTCACCTTCACATGGACCCACATCCACTAGAGGCCCTGGAAAACTCACTCACTTGTCCCTGAGTGAGTCTGGAACAGAAGACCAAAAAAAGGATACGTGCCTTTTGGTCACTAAAAGAATTATTTGAAGCATATGTGCGATACCACTTGAGAGCTGGGGGACCGGTGTGAGAGTTGGTGATATGATAATAGCAGAGAGCAGTAAGAGTTGGTGAAAACCACAGGTTTTTAACATCACTGTAATTCCCTTGTTTTATGGTCTCTAGAGAGTAGCACATGACCAGGAGAGGGAATGAGTGGCTTGAAGATACACGGATTACTTATGACAAAAAGTGGCATCAGTATGTAATTCAACCTGACATACTGATATCCAGATTTTCATAGCAAAATCTAGGGAGGAAGTTCCTCTTTTTAATGTAAATTATTTTTGGAAGTCCCCAGGAACTACCTGTGATCAGAAGGTAATACCCTGTATTACATGTATGTTCATAATCTGATTCAGGATTCTCCTAAATGTAGGATCTGGAATATGTACCCACCTATAAATCCTTAAAGACTTGCTTCTAGTGTTTAGCCCTTTAAATGTTTGGGGACTAGATGGATTTACTATATTACTTGTCCTATTAAAATATAATCAGGAACAGGATTCTAGTGTTAACCTATATTTGCTTGGCTAGAGATTAATACATGGATGGATGGAAGGAAGGATGGAAGGAAGAATGAATGGGGGCTAATTTGTTTTAATACTCCATAGTATCTTCAGAGTAGCTAACAACATCATGGAGTTTAGTTAGCTATTACAAGGACACTTCCTTACTTTTCATTCAAGTATCTCTGACATAATAGAACAAAAAAATGAAATATTGGATAACACATCAACAGACCTATGTCTACAAATAACCATGAGCCCTAAGACATGTCTATTCACTTCTCCCAGCTCAATTTTCTCATTCATATAATCAGAAAAGTGGATTATACTGTCACCTAAATCTCTTTTAGTGTTAACATTCTATGATTCTACTTTCTTCTTCCCAATTCTAAATTGGGATGGTTTTTCAACTTTTTAAACAAGTAGTTTCCTTAATCCATATAGTATGTAGATTAATCTTAACATGTGTGTGTGTGCATACTAAGTCGCTTCAGTTGTGTCTGACTCTGCAACCCTATGGACTGTAGCCCACCAGGCTCCTACAGGGGATCTTTCCAACCCAGGGATGGAACTCACATCTCTTATGTCTCCTGCATTGGTGGGTGGGTTCTTTACCACTAGAGCCACCTGAAAGTGAAGCCGCTTAGTCGTGTCTGACTCTTTGTGGCCCCGTGGACTGTAGCCCACCAGGCTCCTCCATCCATGGGATTTTTCAGGCAAGAGTACTGGAGTGAGTTGCCATTTCCTTCTCCAGGGGATCTTCACAACCCAGGGATCGAACCCGGGTCTCCTGCACTGTAGGCGGATGCTTTACCGTCTGAGCCACCAGGGAAGAAAAGGCAGAAGTTTTGTGAATGAATTTTGAGTGGAAGCCAGATTTAACAAGTTCTTGATAGTCTCTTCTGTCCTTTTATTGATCCTTCCAGTGTTCCATAGACACCAATTTCTGAACCTTTGTACTAGGGAACTAAAATCTTAGAAATTAACTAGATGTACTTGAAGTGATGAATTAAAAGTTATATCTTGAATGCAACACAAGACTGAGGTGCCAGTGGTTCTGGTTAGTTAAGGAGTCAGCTAGGAAGAACATTAGTTTCAGAGTGATGCCCTATACCAGAGGGTGCTGAGTCCACAAAGCACTAATTTTCTTTCCTGTATGATTTCAAGGCCAAATTTCATAGAAGTTTTGTGTCAGCTTCACACTCCTTGAAAAATGAAGGCACAAAGAGGGGAGCATCCCTGGAGGAGTTCTGTACAGATAACCTTAAATCAGATGTAGGAAAAAAGTTGCATTTAAATTTTATCAAGTAGCGTGATGCAATGACACATCAATAACAAGTGCCTGTGGCCACATTTTTAAATGATGGCTTGGAATTTATCCCCATTACCCTCCTCCCTTTCAAAATAGATGGCAAATAAGGTTGAGTGCGACATGTCATCTATACTTTTCCCATTGTTCTTCCATTGAATTCAGAAATTAAAATGATGTTGATATTTTATTTTAGTCTTTTGTAAGAATTCTCACTGTAATCCATCATGTTCTCTAAAAATACCAGCAATTCCTTTTGACCTAGTAGAAAACAGTAGGTTTCAAATTGACTCGATGACGGGGTAAGTGACAGACTATGGTGCTCTCCAACTATTTTAGGTAAAGTCTGTTCTCGACATAACTCTGATGGATGGCAGTAAAACACACAATGGGCAGGAGGAAAAAGGACACAATCAGAAAAAAAATGATATTTCCTCCACTTTCCTCTTTCATCTACCTCCCCACAAAAGAATGGAATGTCAGAGAGACCTTCACTGTGAAATTTATAATTGTTCCTTTATTTAGTACAGCTCAAGGCTGTAACTGACTGTATCATCTGGGACTCGGCAGGATAACTTGTTGATAATAGTCACTGAAAGTAAAGAATAGAGAACAGAAAAAACTAACCTTCTCCAGAGTGACGTCACTTTCTGCAAATGAAAGTTACCAGCCCTTTATTCCTCATCTATCCTTTACTCCATCTCAAATTCAACTTTGTTTGAATAAAGACTATTAATTTAGATTTTAGGCATACATTTCTTCTTAGTGAAAAATAAAAATCAAAGCTTTCTCTGCATAATTTTTCACAATATTTTTTTCTTATTTATTTATCCAAATATTAAGAATTTATGGAGTCTTCTGTATGGTAATTGGGAATATCCCTTGGAGGAAGAAATAGCAACCCATTCCAGTATTCTTGCCTGGGGAATTCTATGGACAGAGGAGCCGGGTGGGCTATATAGTCCACGGGGTCACAAAGAGTCAGACACGACTTAGCCACTACAGAGCAGCAGTGGCATATGTTAATCACTCATAAGTGACTGGAGAGAAAAAAATTAATGAAACATGATTCCCTTCAAGAAACTCATAGTTTGATTTTTCTGCATTGAAATCATAGCCTGTGTGAAGATAGAGTCTAAGTCTCTAAACAGTATATAATGTCTTTAACAGGAAGCTCAAAGTAAATCCCAGATAAGTTAAGACTAGTGTAGCAGGAACACAGGGAGAGAAAGATTAGCTAACTTCAGTTTTCTCTTATAGGATGGCTACATATCATAATATTCTCTCATTCTCTTCTACCTGATCTAAGTTGGAGGTGCAATGCTATGGTACCAGGCCACAGCCTCCCTTCTGACACTAGTGGCAGATGTGACAGTAACGTGAGTAGAAGCAGCTCACTGGTCCCTCTGCTTAAGAGTGTGCAAGATCTGAGTCAGAAGGGAAAAAAAAAACTATTCTGAAAAATAAACAACATAGTTTCTTCCAAATGTTTTCTCTATCCCACATTTACATATGATGTAGTGGGAATAATTTTTGCGTCTACCTAATTTAATCCTGCTAATGTCACTGGGAGAGGGGAGCAGTTGTTAATATTTAGAGTCAAACAACTGGGTGGTTTTAAAAAGTATTTTTCAACTCTGAAAAAACCCTTTTTACATTGAATAGTGCTCTGAGCTTTATTTTTATTGTGGAAAGAAAAATCTAACATGAGACCTACTGAGCACGCATTGCCCTCTTAAGATATGATTAACTGTACAGTATGGTATAGTTAACTGTAAGTACAATGTTGTATGGCAGATCTAGAACATATTCATCTGCTTAATTGAAATGTCATGCCTGTAGATTAGTAGCTTCCCTCTTATCCTCTCCTCCCAGCCTTGGGCAATCACCATTCTACTCTTCAATTCTATGAATTCGACCATTTTAGACACTTCAGATAAATGGAGTCATGCAAGTGTTTGTCTTTCTGTGACTGGTTTATTTCACTTAGCACCACATCCTTGAGATTATTTCATGTTGTCACATATTGCAGAAGTTCCTTTTTTTTAAAGACTGAATAATATGCCATTGTATATGTAAGGCTTCATTTCATTTATTTATTTGCCCATGGAAATTTCACTTGCTTCCAGTATATGGAATAGGGCTGAAGTATTATGAATAGTGCTCTACAGTGAATGACCTTGATGCTGGAAATATTGAAGGCGGGAGGGGACGGGGACGACAGAGGATGAGATGGTTGGATGGCATCACTGACTCTATGGACATGAGTTTGAGCCAGCTCCAGGAGCTGGTGATGGACAGGCAAGCCTGGAGTGCTGCAGTCCCTGGGGTCACAAAGAGTTGGGTATGACTGAGCGACTGAACTGACTGACTGACTGACTGACTGACAGTGAACACAGGATCACTAGTATCTCTTTGAGATCCTGATTTAAATTCCTGTGGATGAATTCCCAGGAGTAGGATTGCTAGATCATATGGTTGGAATTTTAATTTTTTGAGGAACCGCTGTACTGTTTTCCATAGCAGCTGCAGCATTTTACATTTCCACCATTGACGCACAGGATTCTCTTCACAAACTTGCAAATACTTGTTACCTCTTGTCTCTTTGATGATAGCTATTCTAACAAGAATGAGGTGACATCTCATTGTAGTTTTGATTTGCATTTTCCTGATGATTAGTGACACTGAATTTTTTTTTTTCATATGCCATTTGGTCATTTGTATGTCTCCTTAGGAAAATATGTATTCTAGTCTTTAGCTCACTTTAAAATCAGGTTATTAGATTTTCTGCTATCAAGATGGAGGAGTTCCTTATACATTTTGAAGACTAACTCATTATCATATACATGATTTGCAAATATTTCCTCCCTTTCTGTAGGTTTGCTTTTTACTCTCTTGACTGTTTTCTTAGCTATGCAGAAGGTTTTAAATTTGATACAGTCCTACTTGTTTAATTATGTTTTTGTGGTCTATGCTTTTTGGTGTCATATCCATGAAATCACAGCCAAAAATTTAAAGAAAACACAGGAGAAATTCTTTGTAGACACCAAGACCTGAGTGTTAATGATTTGTTTTAAAATGCACTTTGGGAGATGGCGAAGGACAGGGAAGCCTGGCGTGCTGCAATCCATGGGGTCGCCAAGAGTCGGACACGACTAAGCGACTGAACAACAGCAAAACGCATAGAGGTTCAGACCCCGAGTACTATTTCACTCTTCTCTTGTTGCGGTTCACATCTCATCTGAGTTCTCTAAGACTCTGCTATGCTGCTCTGGGTCTGTCCCACATATGTATAACTCAGGAGTGAGCCAAGGTCTGCAGATTTATATGCATAATTAGGGATCCCTTTCTGTTCTGGGACTTTTCTCTTATGCTTCTGACCCTTGGTCTCCTCTTGCTGGTTCCTCTAACCAGAAAGATAGGGTTTCTACTGGTATTACAGTGCCTTACCACCCTGCACTTTCAGTGGGGCTCTGTGCTGAGTGCAAAGTCCATCAAAAAGCAAGTTGAGAAACTCATTTGTGGTACCTTCTTTAAGTTTTGGTTTCCCCCCACAATTTGCTTGCTTTTGTTTAATATAAGAGCCTTAGGTGGTTTCATATTTGTATTTTTTCCCAGGGTTTCTAATTATAATCAGCTGGAAATGGAGACTGTAGCAGATTTATGCCAGAACTGCCATGCCAGAACTGGAGTCAGTATGCTTATTTCTCTTAAAGCTTACTGTTAAGCATTTTATTTTTTAAATCTTAATATAAGCAGGTTTTTGCTTTTATTATATGATTATATTTTTAATTGGTTATTATTTATACATATGAAGGCTATCTATTTGCAAATATTAATTTTGTATTTTCCTACATTAGCATTGTGTCAGTTTTATCATTGATTCCTTTGAGTTTTATAAACATAGTCTCTCTAAAAGGATATAGTTTTACTTCTTTTGCCAGTTTTAATGTGTTGAATTATTTCCTTTTGTCTAATTGTATTGGCTAAATCATATAATATGTTACTAAACAATGCAAGAGATAAGTGGGCAACTTTAACTTATTCCTGACCCTACTGGGACTATCTCTGAAGTTTTCCTATTAAATAAAAATATGGCTTAAAAGGTGAGTTATATATATTTAGTGTTAAAGAAGAATCAATACTTATTGAGTGTATATTTTAAAATCAGGAATGGGTGCTACATTTTGTCAAGACTTTTTTAGTGTCTACAGAAATAATCATTTATTTCTCTTTGGCAATTAAAGAGTATATTTTTCATTGGACTCTATTCACTTATGTTTTACTTGGAATTTTGACATCCATATTTAAAAATGAGACTGCTTAAGCTTTCTTTTTATATTTTACGTGATTTAGACATCAGTGTTATACTTACTCCATTCAAAAAAATGGGAAGTTTCCTTACTTTTTCTGTGCTTGGGAACAAGGATTTTAGAATATCCTTGAGCAAATCTGGACTTGGTACTTACCTGTGGCAATTTTCTCATATCTCACTGATTTTTATATTGAAAAAGTATCTTATTAAGTCTTTTATTTCTCCTGAGGTCAATTGTGGCAAATTATATTTTTGTCACAACCTATTATTTTTCAAATATGTTTGCATATAAATATATAAACAATCTCAGTTAAGTTCAGTTGCTCAGTCAGATCCAACTATTTGTGACCCCATGGATTGCAGCATGCCAGGCCAACCTGTCTATCACCAGCTCCTGGAGTGTACTCAAACTCATGTCTATTGAGTAAGTGATGCCATCCAACCATCTCATCCTCTGTCATCCCCATCTCCTCCCGCCTTCATTCTTTCCCATCACCAGGGACTGTTCAAAGGAGTCAGTTCTTTGCATTAGGTGGTCAAAGTATTGGAGTTTCAGCTTAAACATCAGTCCTTCCAATGAATATTCAAGACTGATTTCCTTTAGGATGGACTGGTTGGATCTCCTTGTAGTCCAAGGGACTCTCAAGAGTCTTCTCCAATGCCACAGTTCAAAAGCATCAATTCTTCGGCACCCAGCTTTCTTTATAGTCAAACTCTCACATCCATACATGACCACTGGAAAAACCATAGCCTTGACTAGATGGACCTTTGTTAGCAAAGTAATGTCTCTGCTTTTTAATATGCTGTCTAGATTGATCATAACTTTCCTTCCAAGGAGTAAGCGTCTTTTAATTTCATGGCTGCAATCACCATCCGCAGTGATCTTGGAGCCCAGAAAAAGAAAGTCAGCTACTGTTTCCACTGTTTCCCCATCTATTTGCCATGAAGTGATGGGACCAGATACCATGATCTTAGTTTTCTGAATGTTGAGCTTTAAGCCAACTTTTTCACTCTCCACTTTCACTTTCATCAAGAGGCTTTTTAGTTCTTAACTTTCTGCCATAAGGGTGATATCATCTGCATATCTTAGGTTATTGATATTTCTCCTGGCAATCTTGATTCCAGCTAGTGCTTCTTCCACCCCAAGTTTCTCATGATGTACTCTGCATATAAGTTAAATAAGCAGGGTGACAGTATACAGCCTTGACGTACTCCTTTTTATATTTAGAACCAGTCTGTTGTTCCATGTCCAGTTCTAACTGTTGCTTCCTGACCTGCATATAGGTTTCTCAAGAGGCAGGTCAGGTGGTCTGGTATTTCCATCTCTTTCAAAATTTCCCAAAGTTTATTGTGATCCACACAGTCAAAGGCTTTGGCATAGTCAATAAAGCAGAAATAGATGTGTTTCTGGAACTCTCTTGCTTTTTCAATAATCCAGCAGATGTTGGCAATTTGATCTCTGGTTCCTCTGCCTTTTCTAAAATCAGCTTGAACATCTGGAAGTTCCCGGTTCACAAATTGCTGAAGTCTTGCTTGGAGAATTTTGAGCATTACTTTACTGGCGTGTGCTGCTGCTGCTGCTAAGTCGCTTCAGTCATGTCCGACTCTGTGCAACCCCATAGACTGCATCCCACCAGGCTCCCCTGTCCCTGGAATTCTCCAGGCGAGAACACTGGAGTGGGTTGCCCTTTCCTTCTCCAATGCATGAAAGGGAAAAGTGAAAGTGAAGTCGCTCAGTCGTGTCTGACTCTTCACGACCCCATGGACTGCAGCCTACCAGGCTCCTCTGTCCATGGGATTTTCCAGGCAAGAGTACTGGAGTGGGGTGCCATCGCTTGTGCAGTAGTTTGAGCATTCTTTGGCATTGCCTTTCTTTGGGATTGGAATGAAAACTGACCTTTTCTAGTCCTGTGGCCACTGTTGAGTTTTCCAAATTTGTTGGCATATTGAGTGCAGCGCTTTCACAGCATCATCTTTCTGATTTTAGTATATGTGCTGCCGAAGCGAGCACAGCATCATCTTTCTGGACTTGAAATAGCTCAACTGGAATTCCATCACCTCCACTAGCTTTGTTCATAAGTGATGCTTCCTCAGTGATGCTTCCTAAGGCCCACTTGATTTCACATTCCAGGATGTATGGCTCTAGGTGAGTGATCACACCATCATGATTATCTGGTTCATGAAGATCTTTTTTGTACAGTTCTTTTGTGTATTCTTGCCACCTCTTCTTAATATCTTCTGCTTCTGTTAGGTCCCTACAATTTCTGTCCTTTATTGAGCCCATCTTTGCATGAAATATTCCTTTGGTATTTCTAATTTTCTTGAGGAGATATCTAGTCTTTCCCATTCTATTGTTTTCCTCTATTTCTTTGCACTGATCACTGAGGAAGGTTTTCTTATCTCTCCTTGCTATTCTTTGGAACTCTGCATTCAAATGGGTATATATTTCCTTTTCTCCTTTGCTTTTTGCTTCCCTTCTTTTCACAGCTATTTGTAAGGCCTACTCAGACAGCCATTTTGCTTTTTTGCATTTCTTTTTCTTGGGGATGGTCTCAATTCCTGTCTCATGTACAATGTCATGAACCTCCGTCCATAGTTCATCTGGCACTCTGTCTATCAGATCTAGTCCCTTAAATCTATTTCTCACTTCCACTGTATAGTCATAAGGGATTTGATTTAGGTCATACCTGAATGGTGTAGTGGTTTTCCCTACTTTCTTCAATTTCAGTCTGAATTTGGCAATAAGGAGTTCATGATCTGAGCCATAGTCAGCTCCCGGTCTTGTTTTTGCTGACTGTATAGAGCTTCTCCATCTTTGGCTTCAAAGATTACAATCAATCTGATTTCAGCATTGACCATCTGTGATGTCCATGTGTAGAGTCTTCTCTTGTGTTGTTGGAAGAGGGTGTTTGCTATAATCAGTGCAGTCTCTTGGCAAAATTCTATTAGCCTTTGCTGTGCTTTATTCTGTACTCCAAGGCCAGATTTGCCTGTTACTCTAGGTGTTTCTTGACTTCTTAATTTTGCATTCCAGTCCCCTATAAAGAAAGGGACATCTTTTTTGAGTGTTAGTTCTAGAAAGTCTTATAGGTCTTTATAGAACTGTTCAACTTCAGCTTCTTCAGCATTATTGGTTGGGGCATAGACTTAGATTACTGTGATATTAAAATGGTTTGCCTTGGAAATGAACAGAGTTCATTCTGCCATTTTTGAGATTGCATCCAAGTACTGCATTTAGGACTCTTTTGTTGACTATGATGGCTACTCCATTTCTTCTAAGGGATTCCTGCCCACAGTAGTAGATATAATGGTCATCTGAGTTAAATTCCCCCATTCCAGTCCATTTTAGTTCGCTGATTCCTAGAATGTCGATGTTCACTCTTGCCATCTCCTGTTTGACCACTTCCAATTTGCCTTGATTCATGGACCTAACATTCCAGGTCCCAATGCAATATTGCTCTTTACAGCATAGGACTTTGCTTCTATCACCAGACACATCCACAACTGGGTGTTGTTTTTGCTTTGGCTCCATCTCTTCATTCTTTCTGGAGTTATTTCTCCACTGATCTCCAGTAGCATATTGGGCACCTACTGACCTGGGGAGTTCATCTTTCAGTGTCCTATCTTTTTGCCTTTCCATACTGTTCATGGGGTTCTCAAGGCAAGAATACTGAGGTGGTTTGCCATTCTCTTCTCCAGTGGTCCATGTGATTAGATTGGTTAGTTATCTGTGGTTGTGGGTTTCAGTCTGTCTGCCCTCTGATGGAGAAGGATAAGAGGCTTATTGAAGCTTCCTATTTGGAGAGACTGACTGAGGGGGAAACTGGGTCTTGTTCTGATGGGCAGGGTCATGCTCAGTAAATCTTTAAACCAATTTTCTGTTCATGGGTGGAGCTGTGTTCCCTCCCTGCTATTTACCTGGGGCCAAACCAAGTGACTGGCTTCCCTCTCTCAGATGGTAAAGTATCTGCCCACAATGTGGGCAACCAGGGTTCGATCCCTGGGCTGGGAAGATCCCCTGGAGATTGAAATGGCAACCCACTCCAGTATTCTTGCCTGGAGAATCCCATGGACAGAGGAGCCTTGTAGGTTACAGTCCATGGGGTCGCAAAGAGTCGGACACAACTCAGCAACTTCACTTTCTTTCACTTCTAAACCAAGTGATGGCATCTGTTCCCATCAATTCATGGGAAATAGATGGGGAAACAGTGTCAGACATTTTTTTTTTGGGGGGGGGGGCTCCAAAATCCCTGCAGATGTTGATTGCAGCCATGAAATTAAAATATGCTTACTCCTTGGAAGGAAAGTTATGACCAACCTAGACAGCATATTAAAAAGCAGAGATATTACTTTGTCAACAAAGGTCCATCTAGTCAAGGCTATGGTTTTTCCAGTGGTCATGTATGGATGTGAGAGTTGGGCTGTGAAGAAAGCTGAGCACCGAAGAATTGATGCTTTTGAACTATGGTGTTGGAGAAGACTCTTGAGAGTCCCTTGGACTGCAAGGAGATCCAACCAGTCCATCTGAAAGGAGATCAGTCCTGGGTGTTCATTGGAAGGACTGATGCTGAGGCTGAAACTCCAATACTTTGGCCACCTCATGAGAAGATTTGACTCATTGGAAAAGACTCTGATGTTGGGATGAATTGGGGGCAGGAGGAGAAGGGGACGATAGAGGATGAGATGGCTGGATGCCATCACTGACTCGATGGACATGGGTTTGGGTGGATCCCGGAAGCTGGTGATGGACAGGGAGGCCCGGTGTGCTGCAATTCATGGGGTCGCAAAGAGTCAGACATGACTGAGTGACTGAACTGAACTGAAACCATGGTGGAGGTAATGAAGATAATGGCCAACTCCTTCAAAAGATCCCATGCATGTAATGCTACACTCACTGCCCCCAACCCTGCAGCAGGCTGCCACCAACCCACATCTCTGCTGGACACTCCTGGGCAAGTCTGGGTCAGTCTCTCATGGGGTCACTGCTCCTTTCCCAGGAGAAACTTGGGAGTGAATAAAATAGGATGGGGGCAGGGAAGAAGCTAAATGAAGACACAGGTTCAGCCAAAGTCTGGCCTCAGCCTGAGCCCATGAGGAGCTCTAGGGCATGAATGACACCACAGAGTTGTCCTCCCTGGGCAGAGCACTTTGTGCTGGAAACGCTCAGCACTATGTGCTTTTAATCAACCAGTTATTTCCTAGAGGTTTCCCTGGGTGGGAGTGTCATCTTCCAGGTATTCTTGATGAAATAGCTCCTGGAGGCCAAGGGCAATTCTCAGGAGAAGAGGGCAGCTGTGAGCTGTTAGCAGTCAACTCTCAAAGCAGCTGCCAATAAGTGTGCCGGCCTGGTAAAGAGGGCCAGAGTAGGGCACCAACAGCCTCTACTATACATGGATTTCCATATTAGGAGACCTGGGTTTGAATCCCAACTTCACTACTTAATGGCTTGGGCATTGATCTTGGGCAAGTTTCCCAAATTCCCAAAACCTCATTTTTCTCATTTGTAAAATGGGAGTAATAATTTGTTGTTGTTTTTCAGTCACTAAGTCATGTCCAACTCTTTGCAACCCCATGGACTGCAGCATGCCAGGCTTCCCTGTGCTTACTATCTCCCAGACGTTGCCCTAATTCATGTTCATTGAATCAGTGATGCCGTCCAACCATCTCATCCTCTACCACCCACTTCTCCTCCTGCCCTCAATCTTTTCCAGCATGAGGGTCTTTTCCAATGAGTTGGTTCTTTGCATCAGGCTGACCAAAGTATTGGAGCTTCAGCTTCAGCATCTGTCCTTCCAGTGAATATTCAGGGTTGATTTTATCTGTCAATCCCCCGCCTCCTATGAGGCTCCCATTCTCAAGGCAGCAGGTTCTATCATGACTTAAAATTTATGATTTCAAGTTATTTCCCCTATATCATTTTTGATTTTATGCAACTATGTTTTACCCCCTTTTTGTCAGTTAGATTAACTAGTGGTTTGTCTATGTTGTTAATTTTTTCCAAAGAACTAGCATTTTTATTTATTTATTAATTTTACCATTTTCCAGCTATCTGTTTCATTGATTTTTACTTCTACATCTTTATTTTCTTTCTGCTTCCCCCCATTCTAAGTTGGGAATTTTATTCATTTATTTTCAGCTTTTCATTTTATTTATCTAAACATCATAGTGTGTAGAGGTATATATTTTCCTCCAATCACTCCTTTAATTGTATCTCAAAAAATTTTAGGAAGAGTTTATTAATATTTACTGAGTTTCTGTCTACATCAAACTACATTTCTATAGACTTATATGTAAAAGATGGCTTGCTTATATATAAAAACCCTTGGCTCGCGTTTTCTTTTTATTTGAGTCTCTTAAAATTGTTCTTCCACTGTTTTCTCACTTTATGATCTTATTTCCTTTGTAAGTGACTTGGCCTTTTTGCATGGGTATGCAGAAGGCTGCCTCTGTATATTTAAGTCTAAGAGGTTTGATAGACTGTGTCCTAGAGTTGACCATTCTGGGTCATTTCCACCATGTACACAAGGGCTCTTTGAATCATAGATCCAAGTTTTCTAACAGTTACAGAAAATTTTCTTGGATTATAGTTTAAATATTAGTTCTTTTGTCCATTGTTCTGTTTTTCTTTTTCAGAAGTCCCAATGTACATATGTCTAATATTCTTATGTATCTTCTATGTTATTTTTCTCTATGATATTTGTATCTTCTTTTTGGTTTTCTTGAAACTCTCCACTTATTTTCTAAATTCTTAAGTTTTCAGGGAAATTCATTTTTTTTTCTTGAGGACTTTGAAATTATTCTTCCCATGTAAGATGATATTTCCCCTTCTTCTCCCCCCTGCCCCCACCCCTGCCCCAATTTCTCTTTTAGGTTTTACTTATTGTTCATCATATCTTATTTTACTTGTTCAATTAATTTTGCTTTCCTGGTTAAAATTTTTTATGACACACACTCACACACAAAACAGAAAGGAATTCCCTGGCTATCCAGTGGTTAGGACTCTGTGCTTTCATTGCCAGGGCCTGGGATTTAATCCCTGGTAAGAGGAATAAGATCCCACAGACCATATGGTGCAGCAAAAAAAAAAAAAAAAAAAAAAAAAAAATCCTCTCTGTAAAAACCTTAATAACTTATTTAAGGATATTTAATTCAAAGGAAGGAACTGTTAAACATATCCCCACTTTGTAGTTAGGTTTTTGGGGAAATTTTTCATCAGTTTTTCTTCTCATCATTTTTCTTTATAGCAGTTTTGTATGGATACTATCAGACATTTTTGTTCAATGTGTTAATTTTTTCTAATCAGCCCTAATGTGAAAGGGTAAAGTGTTTGGGAGGTTTACTAGGTTTCTTGCTTCAACAGGACCTTCTTTTGTTGGTGTAAAGTAAAAGTGAAAGTCATTCAGTCATGTCAGGGTCTTTGTGATCCTATGGACTACACAGTTCATGGAATTCTCCAGGCGAGAATACTGGTGTGGGTAGCTGTTTCCTTCTCCAGAGGATCTTTCTAACCCAGGAATCGAACCCAGGTCTCCCGTATTGCAGGCAGTATCTACCAGCTGAGCCACCAAGGAATGACTCAAAATGTTTTAAATTAGTGGCACATTTTGGGGATAGAGAATGGGCTGATTCATTTTCTGATTTGGGGATTCTCTTGTTTCTGTATCTTAATTTGTATTGCAGTTTCCTTCATTCCTTGTATCTCCAAGCCTCCAAGAAAGGTCTCTCCTGACCAAGTTACCCACTCTTCTCCAGAAATTATATCTTACCAAGATTGCTAGAATTTAGCCTTCACTCTTTAAGTCATTTCTTTTTGCTCTTCCAGGAGCATGTGCTCTGATCCACCTAGCCTCAGATCTGTTCTGTTTTCACACTCAGCACACTCCGCATGGGGACTTCTTTCATGAGGGTGATTTTATTTGTGTTCTGCCATGATGGTTTCTCATTTATATATATATTTTTACTTTATTCTATTATGGCATGATTCTAGAGCTAACTTTAGAATATTGGGGGTTATTAACTCCCTATAAAAACATGTAATTTGATGCACTATACTCAATCTTCTAGTTTGGCTATAAGAATGAGTGGTGGGTGGTTTTATCTACTCTCTATGTGGATCTGCATCCTTTTTTGACACTGTATGGACAGATTTGGATTAGGAAGTTGCAAATGACATACAGAAACCCAAATGCTTAAAACAGTGAAAGTCGCTCAGTCATGTCTGATTCTTTGCAACCCCATGGACTATACAGTCCATGGAATTCTCCTGGCCAAAATACTGGAGTGGGTAGCCTTTCCCTTCTCCAGGGGATCTTCCCAACGCAGGGATTGAACCCAGGTCTCCTGCATTGCAGGTAGATTCTTTACCAGCTGAGCCACAAGGGAAGCCCAAGACTACTTGAATGGGTAGCCAACCCTTGCCAGTGGATCTTCCCAACCCTGGAATCGAACCTGGGTCTCCTGCACTGCAGGCAGATGCTTTACCAACTGAGCTATGAGGGAAGCCTTTTGTTTTTGTTTGTTTGTTTGTTTGTTTGTTTGTGTGTGTTTTAATTAATTAATTTTTTATTTAAGGATAATTGCTTTACAGAATTTTGCTGTTTTCTGTCAAACCTCAACATGAATAAGCCATACGAGGACTGGAAACGGTCAGTTTTCATTCCAATCCAAAAGAAAGGCAATGCCAAAGAATGCTCAAACTACCGCACAGTTGCATTCATCTCAAATGCTAGTAAAGTAATGCTCAAAATTCTCCAAGCCAGGCTTCAGTAATACGTGAACCGTGAACTTCCAGATGTTCAAGCTGGTTTTAGAAAAGGCAGAGGAACCAGAGACCAAATTGCCAACATCCGCTGGATCATCGAAAAAGCAAGAGAGTTCCAGAAAAACATCTATTTCTGCTTTGTTGACTATGCCAAAGCCTTTGACTGTGTGGATCACAATAAACTGTGGAAAATTCTGAAATAGATGGGAATACCAGACTACCTGACCTGCCTCTTGAGATATTTGTATGCAGGTCAGGAAGCAACAGTTAGAACTGGACATGAAACAACAGACTGGTTCCAAATAGGAAAAGGCGTACGTCAAGGCTGTATATTGTCACCCTGCTTATTTAACTTCTATGCAGAGTACATTATGAGAAATGCTGGGCTGGAAGAAGCACAAGCTGGAATCAAGATTGCTGAGAGAAATATCAATAACCTAAGATATGCAGATGACACCACCCTTATGGCAGAAAGTGAAGAGGAACTCAAAAGCCTCTTGATGAAAGTGAAAGTGGAGAGTGAAAAAGTGTGCTTAAAGCTCAACATTCAGAAAACGAAGATGATGGCATCTGGTCTCACCACTTCATGGGAAATAGATGGGGAAACAGTAGAAACAGTGTCAGATTTTATTTTTTTGAGCTCCAAAATCACTGCAGATGGTGACTGCAGCCATGAAATTAAAAGACGCTTACTCCTTGGAAGGAAAGTTATGACCAACCTAGATAGCATATTCAAAAGCAGAGATATTACTTTGCCAACAAAGGTCCATCTAGTCAAGGCTATGGTTTTTCCAGTGGTCATGTACAGATGTGAGAATTGGACTGTGAAGAAGGCTGAGCGCTGAAGAATTGATGCTTTTGAACTGTGGTGTTGGAGAAGACTCTTGAGAGTCCATTGGACTGCAAGGAGATCCAACCAGTCCATTCCGAAAGAGATCAGCCCTGAGTGTTCTTTGGAAGGAATGATGCTAAAGCTGAAACTCCAGTAATTTGGCCATCTCATGCAAAGAGTTGACTCATTGAAAAAGACTCTGATGCTGGGAGGGATTGGGAGCAGGAGGAGAAGGGGACGACAGAGGATGAGATGGCTGGATGGCATCACTGACTCGATGGACATGAGTCTCAGTGAACTCTGGGAGTTGGTGATGGACAGCAAGGCCTGCCATGCTGTGATTCATGGGGTTGCAAAGAGTCGGACATGACTGAGTGACTGAACTCAACTGACTGATACATATATCCCCTCCCTTTTGAAATTCACTCCCATCTCCCTCCCCATCCCACCCCTCTAGGTTGACACAGAGCCCCTGTTTGAGTTTCCTGAGCTATACAGAAATTCCTGTTGTCTATCTATTTTATATATGGTAATATAAGTTTCCATGTTACTTTTTCCATACATCTTCACCCTCTCCTCCCCTCTCCCCATGCCCATAAATCTATTCTCTATGTCTGTTTCTCCATTGTTGCCCTGTAAATAAATTTTTCAGTACCATTTTTCTAGATTCTGTATATATGTGTTAGAATATGGTATTTATCTTTCTCTTTCTGACTCACTTCACTCTGTATAATAGGTTCTAGGTTCATCCACCTCATTAGAACTGACTCAAATGCATTCCTTTTTATGGCTGAGTAATACTCCATTGTGCATATGTACCACAACTTCTTTATCCATTCATCTGTCAATGGACATCTAGGTTGCTTCCATGTTCTAGCTACTGTAAATAATGCTGCAATGAACAATGGGATACATGTGTCTCTTTCAGTTTTGGTTTCCTCAGGGTATATGCCTAGGAGTGGGATTGCTGGGTCATATGGTGGTTTTATTCCTAATTTTTAAAGCAATCTCCATACCGTCTTCCATAGTGGCTATATCAATTTACCTTTCCACCAACAGTGCAAGAGTGTTCCCCTTTCTCCACACTCTTTCCAGCACTTATTGTTTGTAGACTTCTTCATGAGGGCCATTCTGACCAGTGTGAGGTGATATCTCATTGTGGTTTTGATTTGCATTTCTTTGATAGCGAGCGATGTTGAGCATCCTTTCGTGTGTTTGGTAGCCATCTGTATGCCTTCTTTGGAGAAATGTCTGTTTAGGTCTTTTTCTCACTTTTTGATTGGTTTGTTTTTCTGGTATTGAGTTGTGTGAGGTGCTAGTATATTTTGGAAATTAATCCTTTGTCTGTTGTTTCATTTGCTATTATTTTCACCCATTCTGAGGGTTGTCTTTTCACCTTGCTTATAGTTTCCTTTGCTGTGCAAAAGCTTTTAACTTTAATCAGGTCCCACTTGTTTACTTTTGTTTTTATTTCCATTGCTCTAGGAGGTGGATCATAGAGGATATTGCTTTGATTTATGTCATCAAGTGTCCTGCCTACGTTTTCCTAAGAAATAGAGGAAAACAACAGAATGGGAAAGACTAGGGATCTCTTCAAGAAAATCAGAGATACCAAAGGAACATTTCATGCAAAGATGAGCTCGATAAAGGACAGAAATGGTATGGACCTAACAGAAGCAGAAGATATTAAGAAGAGATGGCAAGAATACACAGAAGAACTGTACAAAAAAGATCTTCACAACCCAGATAATCACGATGGTGTGATCACTGACCTAGAGCCAGACATCCTGGAATGTGAAGTCAAGTGGGCCTTGGAAAGCATCCCTACGAACAAAGCTAGTGGAGGTGATGGAATTCCAGTTGAGCTTTTCCAAATCCTGAAAGATGATGCTGTGAAAGTGCTGCACTCAATATGCCAGCATATTTGGAAAACTCAGCAGTGGCCACAGGACTGGAAAAGGACAGTTTTCATTCCAATCCCAAAGAAAGGCAATGCCAAAGAATGCTCAAACTACCACACAATTGCACTCATCTCACATGCTAGTAAAGTAATGCTCAAAATTCTCCAAGCCAGGCTTCAGCAATATGTGAACCATGAACTTCCTGATGTTCAAGCTGGTTTTAGAAAAGGCAGAGGAACCAGAGCCCAAATTGCCAACATCCACTGGATCATAGAAAAAGCAAGAGAGTTCCAGAAAAACATCTATTTCTGCTTTCTTGACTATGCCAAAGCCTTTGACTGTGTGGATCACAATAAACTGTGGAAAATTCTGAAAGAGATGGGAATACCAGATCACCTGACCTGCCTCTTGAGAAATTTGTATGCAGGTCAGGAAGCAACAGTTAGAACTGGACATGGAACAACAGACTGGTTCCAAATAGGAAAATGAGTTCATCAAGGCTGTATATTGTCACCCTGTTTATTTAACTTATATGCAGAGTACATCATGAGAAACGCTGGACTGGAAGAAGCACAAGCTGGAATCAAGATTGCCGGGAGAAATATCAATAACCTCAGGTATGCAGATGACACCACCCTTATGGCAGAAAGTGAAGAGGAACTCAAAAGCCTCTTGATGAAAGTGAAAAAGGAGAGTGAAAAAGTTGGCTTAAAACTCAACATTCAGAAAACAAAGATCATGGCATCCTGTCCCACCACTTTATGGGAAATAGATGGGGAAACAGTGGAAACAGTGTCAGACTTTATTTTTCTGGGCTCCAAAATCACTGCAGATGGTGACTGCAGCCATGAAATTAAAAGACGCTTACTCCTTGGAAGGAAAGTTATGACCAACCTAGATAGCATATTCAAAAGCAGAGACATTACTTTGCCAACAAAGATCTGTGTAGTCAAGTCTATGGTTTTCCTGTGGTCATGTATGGATGTGAGCGTTGGACTGTGAAGAAGGCTGAGCACCGAAGAATTGATGCTTTTGAACTGTGGCGTTGGACAAGACTCTCGAGAGTCCCTTGGACTGCAAGGAGATCCAACCAGTCCATTCTGAAGGAGATCAGCCCTGGGATTTTTTTGGAAGGAATGATGCTAAAGCTGAAACTCCAGTACTTTGGCCATGCGAAGAGTTGACTCATTGGAAAAGACTCTGATGCTGGGAGGGATTGGGGGTAGGAGGAGAATGGGATGACAGAGGATGAGATGGCTGGATGGCATCACTGACTCGATGGACGTGAGTCTCAGTGAACTCCGGGAGTTGGTGATGGACAGGGAGGCCTGGCATGCTGTGATTCATGGGGTCGCAAAGAGTCGGACACGACTGAGCGACTGATCTGATCAGAAGAGTTTTATAGTTTCTGGTCTTATATTTAGGTCTTTAATCTATTTTGGGTTTATCTTTGTGTATGGTGTTAGGAAGTGTTCTAATTTTCTTTTACATGTAGCTGTCCAGTTTTCCCAGCACCATTCACTGAAGAGGCTGTCTTTGCCCCTTTGTATATTCTTGCCTCCTTTGTCCAAAATAAGGTAACCATAGGTGCATGGGCTTTTTCTGGGCTTTCTATCTTGTTCCATTGGTCTATATTTCTGTTTTTGTGCCAGTACCATACTGTCTTGATGACTTTAGCTTTGTAGTATGACATGAAGTCAGGAAGCTTGATTCCTCCAGCTCCGTTCTTCTTTCTCAAGACTGCTTTGGCTATTCAGGATCTTTTGTGTTTCCATATGAACTGTGAAATTTTTTGTTCTAGTTCTGTGAAAAATGCCACTGGTAATTTGATAGGGATTGAGTTGAATCTGTAGATTGCATTTGGTGGTATAGTCATTTTCACAATATTGATTCTTCCTACCCAAGAACATGGAATATCTCTCCATCTGTTTATGTCATCTTTGATTTCTTTCATTAGTATCTTATAATTTTCTGTGTACAGTTCTTTCATATTGTTAGGTAAATTTATTCCTAGATATTTAATTATTTTTGTTGAAATGGTGAATGGGATTGATTCCTTAATTGCCCTTTCTGATTTTTAATTGTTAGTATATAGAAATACAAGTGATTTCTGTGTATTGACTTTGTATCCTGCAACTTTACTAAGTTCACTGATTAGTAATTTTTTGATGCTATCTTTAAGGTTTTCTACGTACAGTACCATGTCATCTGCAAACAGTGAGCACTTTACTTCTTTACTGATCTGGATTTCTTTTATTTCTTTTTCTTCTCTGATTGCTCTAGTGAGGATTTCCAGAACTATGGTGAATAATAGTGGTGAAAGTGGACACCCTTGTCTTATTCCTGATCTTAGGGTGAATGCTTTCAGTTTTTCACCATTAAGAATAATGTTTGCTGTAGGCTTATCATATATGGCCTTTATTATGTTGAGATAGGTTCCTTCTACCCCCATTTTTTAAAAGAGTTTTAATCATAAATAGGTGTTGAGTTTTGTCAAAGACTTTTTCTGTATCTATTGAGATGATCATATGGTTTTTATCTTTCAATTTGTTAATATGGTGTATCACATCAATTAATTTCCATATATTGAAGAATCCTCACCTCCCTGGAATAAAGCCAACTTGATCATGTGTGTATGTGCTTTTTGATGTGTTGCTGAATTGTTTGCTAAAATTTTGCTGAGGATTTTTGTATCTATGTTCATCAGTGATATTGGCCTGTAGTTTTCTTTTTTGTGTGTGTTGAATTTGTCTGGTTTTGGTATCAGGGTGATGGTGGGCTCGTAGAATGAATTTGGAAGTGTCCCTTCTGCAATTTTTTGAAAGAGTTTTAGAATGATAGGTATTGGATCTTCTCTAAATGTTTGATAGAATTCTCCTGTGAAGCCATCTGGTCCTGGGCTTTTGTCTTTTGGGAGATTTTTGATCACAGCTCCAATTTCAATGCTTGTAATTGGGTTGTTCATAATTTCTATTTTTTCCTGGTTCAGTCTTGAAAGATTTTCTAAGAATCTGTCCATTTCTTTCCAGGTTATCTATTTTATTGCCATACAGTTGTTCATACTAGTCTCATAATTCTTTGTATTTCTGCATTGTCTGTTGTAACCTCTCCTTTTTCATTTCTAATTTTGTTGATTTGATTCTTCTCTCTCTCTTTCTTGATGAGTCCACCTAAGGGTTAGTTAATTTTGTTTATCTTCTCAAAGAACCAGCTTTTAGTTTTATTAATCTTTACTGTTGCTTCTTCATTTCTTTTTCATTTATTTATGCTCAGATCTTTTTATGATTTCTTTCCTTTACTAATTTTGGGGTTTTTTCTTCTTATTTTTCCAATTGCTTCAGGTGTAAAGTTAGGTTGTCTATTTGGTGTTTTTCTTGTTTCTTGAGGTAGGATTATATTGCTATAAACTTCCCTCTTAGAATTGCTTTTGCTGCTTCCCATAGGTTTTGAGTTGTGTTCTCATTGTCATTTGTTTCTAGAAGTTTTTTGATTTCCCTTTTGATTTCTTCAGCAACCTGTTGGTTATTTAGAAACATGTTGTTTAATCTCCACGTGTTTGTGTTTCTTACAGTTTTTTCTTGTAATTGATATCTCGTCTCATAGTGTTGTGGTTGGAGAAGATGCTTGATATGATTTCAATTTTCTTAAATTTACTGAGGTTTGATTTGTGACCTAAGATGTGGTCTCTCCTGGAGAATGTGAGGGAAGCCCTTTGGTTTAATTCAATCCAGTGGTTTTTCTTTTATAGTTGGTAGAAAGTGTTTCTTTATTTAAAATTTTCATTTATTGCCATTTTTTAAAGTAGATCCACAGATGAACATTTGACATCAAACTTTATGTATACACACACACACACACACACACACATATTTGGCATTCAATTTTCTAAACATAACATCTATCATCTCTATGCATAGACAGATATATACTTAAGTGAACACACATATTTCTTATATATAGAAGCTAAATCCCATAACTGGTTTCAGTGTTAATAACAGTCTTCTTATACCATTATTTCCTCCATTCTTTGATTCTTTATTTCATTTATCTTCATTAGTTAAAATATTTGAGATATTAATATATTTCACAGGCACATTAGATAGGTAGTGTATTTTCTGAGCCACTGCATATTAAAAGATTGTTTTTCTCTTTCCTTCACACCTAAATGACCACATTTTCTGACTCAAATTCTTGGGTCACAAGTTTTTCATTGTTTAGTGATTACCTGGTGTTCAGTGTCAAGCTGTTTAAGGTTCACTTGGTTCTTTTCCTTTGTAAAGAACATTTTTTTTTTTTTTCATTTTGCTGCCTGGGGTTTAGGTATCATTATCATACTTACTTTGTAAAAAGAATTTAGTTGGCTTCTTTTTTGTTCTATCTTAGTGAACATTTTAAACAGCATTTGAAGTTATCTTTTTCCTAGAGCTTTAGTGGAATTCCCTTGTGAAAACATCTAGGGACTGGTACATTTTTTTTTTTTTTAAGGTTAGCTCTTACAACATCTCTCTTTCCCTGTTTTCTCTTTGGTAGTCGATCTGTTCAGGTTTTTTCTATTTTAGGTCAAGCCTGGGTACTATGATTTCCTAGAAAATTATCCATTTTATCCAAATCTTAAAATATAGTCCCTTAAAGCTGATTATAAAAAACTTCCTTGTAGTTATTATAATTATTTTATAAATTTGTGCTATCCCCAATTCTAAAAATTTGTCTATCAATTTATCTATTTTATTATTGCTCTTTCACTACTATCAAAGAATCAGCTCTTAGATTTATTCAGCCAGTTTCTAATTTCTAACTTATTAATTCCTACTCATTTACTTGGGATTATTGTTTTTTGCAATTATTTTTTAATTTATCTATTAGATTCTTCATCTCTACACTGTCTGGGCCTAAACTCTACATTCTGTTCTATAATCATTATCCCTATATTTTCCTTAGTTTCAGGTTGATAGCTAAATGAAATCAAATGTTTATAGCTAGATCTTTCTCTATAAGGTATGCATTTATACCTTGATTGGCTTAAATTTTCTTAGTGGCTTCAAGTGTCTTCAAGACATCTTAAAACTTGGCATGTTTAAAAGTATTTATCCATTACCCTTATAGCTTAATTGCCGGGGACCAGCCCCAGCTGATCCAGGGTATTCGAAGTGGGGACGGCGTCGGCGACCTATTTATTTAAATATTTTATCAAAGATATAAAGAGTAATAGAATGAGGATAGCTCAGTAGGAAAATTCAGCGGAGAAAAGAGGCTGAGTAGCTTGGTTTACGTGGGAGACCGATAAAACTTCAAGACAAGAAGTTTGCACCACTTACGTAGGCCGCAGGCGTCCTTCCGTTCTCCCGAAGGAGAGGAGACACTGAGGCCTCCCCGGTCAGATCTTAGAAGCCCAGGCATAATTAGCAAGCATGGCGGGTTCCGCACTCCAGATGGAGACTCAGCCAGAATTTGAGAGAGAGAGCGACATGGGGAGACCAAGTTTCGGTAAACAAGGCCCGCACTTTATTTTCCAAAGTAGTTTTTATACCTTAAGTTGTGCATCGAGGATAATGGGGGAAGGGGTGGAGTCATGCAAGGACAGCAGCTCCTGGTCCTAATCGAAGCCAGGCTTTCAAACTTATCATATGCAAAAGTTCAGGTGAATTACATCATCTTCTGGCCAGGAGGCCTGTTAACATTTTAAGAAACTTATCTTTCTCTAAAGGTGGTTATTCCAAAGTCAGGCACCAGCCTCCAAAAAGGCACTGGACAAAGCTGCATTCCTATAGTGCAAAGGTGAGGTGGGCTCAATCAAGAAAAGAATTAACTCAAGGGTCCAAGGTTACAAACATTGAGCTACTACTTACATTTCTATACACCCATTATATCAATCAGTACACTGCTAAGGACACAGTAGGTAAGGGGTATGGAGACTTAGCAGCAAACATTGGCTCAATAAGTGAAAAACCCTTCACCAATACAATTTCTAATCAATCTTTTAACTACTCAAAGGAATCTGTGTTTAGACAGTTTAGAACATCTCCTGCCTCTCACAGTTGGGAGGCTCTGAACAATCACATGTGGCCGGAAAAACCTATTCAGGCAGGCTAGAGGATTTCCAAAGGAGTTTGTAGGTTGAAACACTGTCACACCCAGGAATTATTAACTGGAGCTGTAAGCTAACTCTTTTTTCAGAGAGGTAGTGAGGGACAGCCCTCCGTAAAGTCAGAGGTGTAGGTGAAAGCACAAAGCAGAAAGTAGGCAGACTCTGGTTTTGGGGGTAGATGCTCAAGAATTTCCAGGGAGACTCCTGAGGCTTGATCCCGCCTTTGCGTATGCCAAGCCTCCTTCCTCATGACCTTTGCCATGGGCGGAGCTCGCTCCCCACACTTAATGCTGCTGCTGCTGCTGCTGCTAAGTCACTTTAGTTGTGTCTGACTCTGTGCGACCCCATAGATGGCAGCCCACCAGGCTCCCGCATCCCTGGCTTAATGACAGATTGTTATTGTTCAGCTTCTCAGTTGTGTCCCACTCTTTGTGATCCCATGGACTGCAGCATGCCAGGTTCCCTGTCTTTTGCCTGGACCTTGCTCAAACCCATGTTCATTGAGTCAGTGATGCCATCCAACCATCTCATCCTCTGTCATCCTCTTCTCCTCCTCCTGCCCTCAATCTTTCCCAGCATCAGGGTCTTTTCTAAGGAGTCAGCTCTTCCCATCAGATGGCCAAAGTACTGGAGCTTCAGCTTCAGCATCAGTACTTCCAAAAAATATTCAGGACTGATTTCCTCTAGGATGGACTGGTTTGATCTCTTTGCAGTCCAAGGGGCTCTCAAGAGTCTTCTCCACAGTTCGAAAGCATTAATTCTTTGGCATTCAGATTTCTTTACAGTCCAACTCTCACATTCATGCGTGAATACTGGAAAAACCATACCTTTGACTATATGGACTTTTGTTGGCAAAGTAATATCTGTGCTTTTTAATATGCTATCTATGTTTCTCATAGCTATTCTTCCAAGGAGCAAGCATCTTTTAATTTTGTGACTACAGTCACCATCTGCAGTGATTTTGGAGCCCAAGAAAATAAAGTCTCTCACTGTTTTCATTGTTTCCCCATCTGTTTGCCATAAAATGATGGGATTGGATGCCATGATCTCAGTTTTCTGAATGTTGAGTTTTAAGCCAGCTTTTTCACTCTTCTCTTTCACTTTCATCAAAAGGCTCTTTACTTCCTCTTAGGTTTCTGCCATAAGGGTAGTGTCATCTGCATACCTGAGGTTATTGATACTTTTACTGGCAATCTTGATTCCAGCTTGTGATTCATCCAGCCAGCATTTCACATGATGTACTCTGCATATAAGCTAAATACACAGGGTGAAAATACACAGCCTTGATGTACTCCTTTCCTATTTGGAACCAGTCCCTTCTTCCATGTCTGGTTTTAACTGTTGCCTCTTGACCTGCATACAGGTTTCTCAGGAGGCAGGTAAGGTGGTCTGGTATTCCCATCTCTTTCAGAATTTTCCACAGTTTGTTGTGATCCATACAGTCAAAGGCTTTAGCAAAGTCAATGAAACAGAAGTAGATGTTTTTCTGGAATTTTCTTGCTTTATCTATGATCCAATGGATGTTGGCAATTTGATCTTTGGTTCCTCTGCCTTTTCTAAAACCAGCTTGAACATCTGGAAGTTCTCAGTTCATGTACTGTTGAAGCCTGGCTTGGAGAATTTTAAGCATGAACTTGCTAGCATATGAAATGAGTGCAATTGTGCACTAGTTTGGATCACAATTTCTTCCCTTGAGGATTTTATAGCACTTAGATTTTAAAGTTGGTTTGGAAACATCTGAAATAAATTTTGTGTTTTCCCATAACAGATAACTAGCTTTCAGTGGTCAATGTCTTATTTTCTTATCTTTAAAGTTGATAATTTTATGAGAATATATTTCGTAGTGGTGAGAGATGTGTAAATACTTTTTCCAAGACATGATGTACCCTTATAGACTAAAGATGCAGTTCTGGAAGGGACAGGATTATAAATATCCTTAAATAATTTATGTCTTATTATTTCAGATCTTTTTTATGATGTTAGAGTGGCACAGAAGGAGATAACAGATTGTACTTATGTAGGATTTCCCTTGTCTGTTTTCCATAAAGATAGTCTGGTAGTTTTCATCTTACTTGGCTTTTTATTTCATTTTACTCCTTTTCCTGAAACCTATCATTGTCCCTTTCACTGTGTTTTTAGCAATTTGTAATATTTTGTTTCTAATGTGACCTTTATTTCTGTTAGGGTTTTAAATACTTTTTGTTTTTTTAATATGTTTTGTTACTTCTTCCCTGATGAAAGCTCAAATATTATTTCCTTCTGTTGCCTTGTCACATCTTCCCATTTATTTTAGAGAAATTCTTTAAAGACAATTAAGAGACAATAAAGATTCTGACTTTTAATTTTCTGGAATATACACAATTACTATTTGTTCCGTCAAAAAATTTTTTGAATGCGTCAGTTTTACCTATAAGTTCTTCCATATTCCTTTCCTCTGTATCTTTGTTTTTTGTTTTGATTTGATTTGATTTTTAAACTTTACATAATTGTATAATGATGCTTGATTTTATTACTATTCGTGTAATTCCTAGACCTGATACTCAATTTGAAGCTTCTTATGGTTTAAAGACCAATTCTATATTTCAAGCTTGTAGAAATACACACAAAAATGTATGTTTGTGTGTGTGTGTGTGTGTGCATGTATAGCTTCTTTTTGCCTTTATTTCCCCTAACTCACTAGAATTAATCTATCAGGGTGGCTTACCATATGCAAAGGCTCTCATCCCCTGCTTTACCAACAGATATCTTTCAACAAATCTGGCCTCTCTGTGATTTCTTACTTAACTTTGATTTCTCTGTTGCTTAAGATATTGCAGCAAAATAAATCAAAAAAAGTGGCTCAGATGGTAAAGAATCTGCCTACAATGCAGGAGTCCCAGGTTCCATCCCTGAGTCAGGAAGATCCCCTGGAGAAGGGGAGGACTACCCACTCCAGTATTCTTGCTTAGAGAATCCCATGGACAGAGGAGCCTGGTGGGCTGCAGTCCATGGTGTCTAAAAGAGTTGAACATGACTAAGCGACTAACACTTTTCACTTTCACCAGGCAATGTTCCTATTCTCATCATTCAAAATCAGAGTTCACTGATTAGGGGTGCCAATTACTTTGAAGAGCTATGCTCTGATAACTTTGTCTGACATTTACAGATATGATCATATGTTCTAGATTTCTTCCATGAAGCCAATAGACCTTGAATATATTTAGTAATTTTTTCTCAGAAATTTTAGTAAGTTATAACTGTCTCCTGTGTAGTATATTATAGCTGTGATAAGGGAGACAGTGCTCTTATTACCCCCTTTCTTTGAGTTTTATGTTATGTCTAAGGGTGGAAAAGAGAAAGCTACTTTTTAAAAAGATTTATTTATTTATTTTTGGCTGTGCTGGGTCCTTGTTGCCGATGCCATTAATTGAAATTCCACCTGTATTTTGCATGTGGTCTTCTCTTATCTTGGGTTTACAGTGATTTGCCAATGCTTATTTTTAACTTTTTTTGTATTTTCATGGATATTTTAATGAGAACTTGGGAGAGCTGTCATGAACATTTCAAGCCTGCTACTATAGAAACTTCTGTATTTGCACAATGAATCCACACCTCAAGTACCTTGAGAGCAGGGATTCAAATCCAGGGCTCTTTACTGAACAAGTGCCCAGTGATCATGTTTTGATTTAGAACTGAATAAAATCAAAGTGAAGCTGTCCTTGGTTTTCACTTTAATATGTTAATTATGAACTTCATGTTATCCTGGCTCTGGATACTACAATTATATAAAAGTGATAAAACTTACATGTAAAAAATACAACTATAATTCAGATTTTTGTTAACTTGTACAAATTTTACTTTAGTTGAAATTGTCTATTTTTTTAAAAAGAAAACCTGACATAAATAAATGGAAATTTTAAAAGACATGGAAATTGTGCTATTGTTAGCTACAAATAAAGTTTTCTTTAGCGCATTCTACCAAATTGTTCACAATATATGTGGTGAAACATTCGGTTTATTCATATCAGTAAACAGTTATAAAATTTCCACTATTGTCGAGACACACAGGAGTTAATGAAGCCTCCAAATTATACAGGTTGCTTCAAGGATTATTAATTTTATCTCTCAATATCTTTGCTTCTCAGAGTCATGATGACAATATTGGAAAATCTATTTTATACCATCATAAACATTTTGTAATATCACCAAAGATACCATACCTATTGACCTAGATTGGAAGTCCTCCTTCATTTATATCATAATAATCTGAGTCAAGGGCTATTTTTTTTTTCTTTTGCAATGATTACTAGGCACGGCCCAATGATAGAAGCATGATTATGGAAAGAGTACCAAATTTAGAGTCAGAGAACATGAATTCGAGGTACTTGCACTGCCATTTATGATCTGTTTGGGCATGCCATTTACTCTTTCTCTTTTGGTCAGAAGGGTGTGTACATGAAGAAGTGTATTTTTTTTTTTTTGAAGAAGTGTATTTAAATAAGCTTGGTAAACTATACATGTGCTACAAAGCATATATAAACTGCCTTGACTGTTTGTGGTTGCTCTTCAGATGGACAATATCCAAATGTGATCAAAGCCAGGTCAACCAGGTAGTTGACTTGACTGTTAAAATGTTACATGGAATGTAATAAGAGGGAGAAATGTTTATTTACCAGAACTCCTGGGGGCGAAACATGGGGAGTGGGTCTGTTGTGTCTGGAATGAATGTGTTGATAAGCCACTTAGTGTGAAGGAGTAAACTCTCAAGGGATATGTATCAACAGATGGTTACCTAAACTGTTTTCTAAGGAGGATCAAGCAAGCTAATTCCAGCCTTCTGTTTTGCCAAGAGGAGTACAGAATTGGGGCTGCCAATGGAGCCCTTCTCCCCTTTCCTTCCTTCATACACCTGAGTTATTCTTATAAATAAATGTTGAACCCTGATTTCTTTAAAAAAAAAAATCAGTTTTAAGGGATGTCCCATTAACATCCTGCCTGGGACATGCGTAAGATGTCAGATCTTCATCAGGATAATATTCAAACTACATAGTAACATGGGAACTGCAGTAAATGAGAGCCAAGATTGTTCAGGGTTAAGCTCTCTAAATCCTCCATCCCCTGGCATTATTTGTTCTAACTTAGATCTCTGGTTCACCTTCTAGTACACTGATTGAATTCTGCTTTAAGTTTCTTATGAAGTTACAGCTCTTGAAATATCCAATGATTGTTTCCTGCTTTATTCATCACAATGTAGTGCTTTGCAGCCCCTCTGTGCTAGGGCCAAGTGTCCATGCTAGTAGGCCTGGATAGCTAGTAGGAGTCACTCATCTTGTACTTCTCGGGAATTGATTACCTGGGATGCTGATTATTTGCCTTATGGAACACTCCTGGTATTTGTAGGTAGAAGTATAGACCATAGTGAATGCCACTATTTGGGTCTAAGCATTGCTATTTTATTATTATAAACCAAGGGATAATTTATAAAGGCTGACAATATTATTTTAGTTTCCCTGAAAGTTGTTTTGATTCTCTGGGCCTCAGAGCAAGCCCTTTTTAGAACAGAAACTATTTGTTTATACAGTCAAGCTTTGAGGATGATTTATTATATATTCATGTGAGAAAACTGCAATTCAGGCAATTCAGGACTTTTAACTTTTTTTTTTAAACCTCCAACAGCAATGGGATATGTTTCCAGATGAAAGCAATGTCATTTGATGAACAATCAGCTTGTTATTTATCTTTCTTCTTTTGGGAAACAATACTAGGTCAGCCAAAGACATCTCCAAAAGGGTATTAGTATTAATGGAAATTAAATGGTGTACAACACAGAATGTTTTCTTCAATTATATTCTAAAATGAGATGGAAAATGGTTCAATAATTCTGTAACTGATATCTGATTTTAAATATTTTTATGCATATAATTTAATATATGTCTTATATGAAATTTATAAATTATCAAGAAGAAATAAACATAGATGCTGGAATTTGTTTGATGAAAGATGATCCTTTGGCTTTGCCTATGGTATGAGAAGCCCCTTAGGACTCTGATCTCTTTTTGTCCATGTCAATAAGTCTCTGCTGGGAGTATATATGTGGTACACAGAAGGGTGAGGCCATAAAATGTAATATGAACAATATAAATGTCATTCTATTACTCTCTTGCTTAAGATCATTGTGAGACTCATTCAAATCCTCAAGGCAAAATCTAAATTCCTTCAAGGCAAAATTAAATATGAAATATTACCCCTCATAAAAAGATCCTTGATCAGTTTCTTAACTTTATCACTAATCATCCCTTCTAACTTCCCTCCAAATTACACGTATATGCACACATGTGAGCACACTCACATCCCTAACTGTAGCTATAGTTTTACTACATAATTCTATCTGGGTCACTCTGTTACTTACACCAAGTCAAAGCAACCTGCCTGAGGTACTGCCTCTAAACCTGAAAATTTAACAAGTATGAGGCAGCTCCAGTATTGAAATCCTTAAAGAACAGTTAATTTACATTTAAATAGAATTTGCTATTGAGTGATTTGGGATGGTGGAATGGATGGTTAATGGATGATCTATTGATGACAAGAGGTAGCTTGAATTTGGGTTGTAACTCAGGCATTTGTGAAGTATATGATCTTGGCCAGTGTAACTTCTCTCAGTTTCAATTTCATTGCCTACAAATGGACCCAGCTGGAATATTGGGCAATTGGGGATATATTGGGGTTCATTTCTGAGCTGTGGTGATGGAGAAGACTCTTGATAGTCCCTTGGACTGCAAGGAGATCAAACCAGTCCATCCTAAAGGAAATCAACCCTGAATAGGCATTGGAAGGACTGATGCTGAAGCTGAAACTCCAGTACTTTGGTCATCTGACACAAGGAACTGATTCATTGGAAAAGACCCCAATGCTGGGGAAGATTGAAGGCAGGAGCAGAAGGGGACGACAGAGGATGAGATGGTTGGATGGCATCACCGATTCAATGGACATGAGTTTAAGCAAGCTCTGGGAGTTGGTGATGGACAGGGAAGCCTGGCATGCTGCAGTCCATGGAGTCACAGAGTCAGACACGACTGAGTGACTGAACTGAACTGAGGGTTTATTTCCCACTGACTTACTTGAATGGTTAAGGAGAGAATTAACTGGGTGGAGGATGGGGGTTGGATGAAGGGTTGGTGATGAACAGCTACTGAATGAGTGACTTCAACGTTTACAGGGCTTGGAGTGCCCCCAAGAGCATTTTAAAAAGTTCAAAAACAGAGGCAGATCAGAAAATGGGAGTCAGTGCCAAGGGCTGGAGACCAAGCCAGGCCTTAAAAGGGGCTGGCAGGGAAAAGAGGGTCAGGACCACTTGGAAGGCTCATGGCAGGGGATAGACTGGAAGGGACTGCAACTTGGCCTCTGATCATCTCAGACAATAAAAATGCGTTAACCCACAGGATGCTTGTGAGCATGGGCTATTAAAAGTCATGTAATTTGAAGCATTTAAAAAACCAGAAAGCCCTAACAGACATTACTATTTTTATCCTGCAGTATCATAAAGATGAAACAACTGCAAAAAAACTTGTCAAGATTAACCCCATCAGGGAGCAACCGAACAGCTGTCCTCCCTTTTACCCAGGGGAACATGCATTTGGCATTCACGGAAACTTTGCCTTTGCTTCTCTTATTTCTGCACTCTATTGGGACTGAGGGCATTCACCTTCTCCTTTGATCTCGGGGTGCTTTTAGTGAATCCTCCAATTTCCAACCATAAAAGCTAATGCAATAGTAGGACTTGAGGCATTTTCATCAAGAAATCTCTCAACCCCTGCTATCTAAAGTTTAAAAATATATTTCTGAAGGGCAAAGTTCTTTTTTTCCCTTACTTTCCTATTTGTTGAGTATTTTGTCCTGGTGGGCTGATGTGCTTACATTCCATTACGACAAATTCAATTGTTGGAGAATTTGTTCTCAATTCCCCCCTTGCCCTAGATACAAAACTACATTTAGAATGGGTTGTCTTTAGCAAGTAGCTTACTTTCCTTCTGTTGATGAAGTTCTCTGAACCTCTCACTGCCTGTTTGATACTATTATTCCTTGTTAATAGCTTTTCATTTTCTCAAACATTACTGGTCACTTTACTGTCAAGTGGATATTTTTCTACCAATAGGTAGACATTTAACTGTCAACCTGAGAGGAACTGGTACACTGGAAATCCTTTGTTTATGTGTTTATTCAGAAGATCAATTTGTCATTGTCTTTCTTCTTCAATGATTTCTATCCTCATCGGTCTTTGCTTCGTGTCCCTCTTTCTTCAAAGTTGCACCATCCCTGAACCATCCCTTTCTGATGATATTAATCTAACATTCAGGCTACTCCATTAACGATCTCAGTTCATAAATGCAAAGTGAAATGTTCATCTCAACCTCACTTTCAAGAGTAGATACTGCTCTGTGTGGGCTTCCCTGGTGGCTGGCTCAGTGGTAAAGAATCCGCCTGCCAATGCAGGAGATGTGGGTTCAATCCCTGATCCAGGAAGATCCCCTTGAGAAGAAGTTACCAATGTTTTGTATTTAAAGACAAAGATATTATTGTGAGGGGAAAGTCTATTTGTAAGAAGCAATGCTTCAGCTTCAGTGAAGTTGTGGAAAAAGGGCCTTCCTGAAAAAGTGGGGTTGCTGCTGCTGCTGCTGCTAAGTCGCTTCAGTCGTGTCCGACTCTGTGTGACCCCATAGACGGCGGCCCACCCGGCTCCCCCTTCCCTGGGATTCTCCAGGCAATAACACTGGAGTGGGTTGCCATTTCCTTCTCCAATGCATGAAAGGGAAAAGTGAAAGTGAAGTCGCTCAGTCATGTCTGACTCTTCGCGACCCCATGGTCTGCAGCCTGCCAGGCTTCTCCGTCCATGGGATTTTCCAGGCAAGAGTACTGGAGTGGGGTGCCATTGCCTTCTCTGAAAAAGTGGGGTTAATGAGGTGTAAATCAGATCTTTTTCAGTCAGTTCTAAGAATAAATTCTCCCAGATCATATTTCCTTAAGTCAAAGATTTTTCCATAAAATAGGACGATGCACAAACAAGAATATATGTATTTTGTTTTATCTTATTTCTCAAGGGAAAGGGCATAAACTGCGGCCTGAGTGATTTTAGCTGGACTCTAGGAAAAATAGTTAACAATGACAAACTCTGGAAGGGGTCCTGGAGGAAAGGGTTCCATATCCTTTGGGGCAGTCTTTAAACATAGGAGAGACTATATGCCTGAATGAGGTTGGACAAACATGACTTTCAACCTTGTTTCATATTTTTAAATGGGGAAAATCTCTGAGGCTCCTTCTAACTTTGAAAACTGATGCTTCAATCACACTAGGTTGATACTGCTGGGATGGTCATGTTTAGGCAGACTTGTCTGCTTCCTGGATCTCTGTCACCACAGCACCTCTCCCGTTCTACCTAAAATCTCTCTCCTTGGGCTAGTCTCCTAATTCATAAAACTGGAAACAGTAACAGCAACAGGACTTTTTGTATCCTTATGTTTAGGTCATTCTTATTTTTCAGTTCTTCAATGCAGATGTTGCCCTTTTAGTAATCCTTCCACTATATTTGTGTGCACTTTATTTGCTGGTTTCTCTGACTAGGGCTTCCCATGTGGCTCAGCTGGTAAAGAATCCGCCTGCGATGCGGGAGATCTGGGTTTGATCCCTGGGTTGGGAAGATCCTCTGGAGAAGGGAAAGGCTACCCACTCCAGTATTCTGGCCTAGAGAATCCCATGGACTGTGTAATCCTTGGGTTCGCAAAGAGTCGGACACGACTGAGCAACTTTCACGTTCTCTGACTAAACGCACATTATAGAGATTTGGGTCAAGGGAGACCTGCATTCCTTGGAAACCCTCAGGCTGCTCAGATGTGTAAAGAAGTCCTGAATATTTATCCTCATGTGGTACTCTGGTCTTGATGTCAGTGAAAGCAGTTAGATGTTTGAAATGACACCCAAGGAGCTCTACCCTAACCAGTGTCTGGGTAAAGGTGATTACTGCTGCTGCTAAGTCGCTTCAGTCGTGTCCGACTCTGTGTGACCCCATAGACAGCAGCCCACCAGGCTTCCCTGTCCCTGGGATTCTCCAGGCAAGAACACTGGAGTGGGTTGCCATTTCCTTCTCCAATGCATGAAAGTGAAAAGTGAAAGTGAAGTCGCTCAGTCGTGTCCGACTCTAGCGACCCCATGGATTGCAGACTACCAGGCTCCTCTGTCCCTGGGATTTTCCAGGCAAGAGTAGTGGAGTGGGGTGCGATTGCCTTCTCCGGCAAAGGTGATTAGGACTTATCAAAAGAGATGGAGCACAAGAAGGCACTTTATAATAGCATAAAATCTGGTGATGTAATTATTACTCCTGGGTCCTACCTTTCCTTCTTTTCTGTTTTTCTTGTTTCCATGGAGCTACAGACATCATGAATGATGAGGCAGAATGGAAACTTGACCAGCATAGCCTATTTGGACTATACAGGAAATGAGATTATCAGAAATTTCTTTTAATAATGCAAAAGCAGAAGTGCTGAAACAAAGGTTTTCATCAATTAGTTTTTTCAAGGCCAGACTAGTTCTCCATATTCAAATATAAGCTGAATTAATTCTTTCCCCAACATAATTTAATTGTTATAAATGTTTAGTTTATGTCTCCTGGTAGTACATACACCATTAAAATGAAGAAACATGACAATGAAACTATTAATTTTTGACCATCACCAAAGCAATTTATCATTAAAGAGAACATATTGGAGCACTAAATCAAATAACTACTGTCTCGTGGAGATTATAAGTTTATTAAGAAAACAGTTTTTTCTTCTTAAATTTTCAATATTAGGATGTTGCCCTGTGAAATACTTTGATGTGGGAGTTAGAGAAGCAAAGTCAATTTATCTAGGAAGGTTGCAATAATATTTTAAGGAAAGAAATGAATTAAACAAAAGAATATTTCAGGAAAAATGTGGTCTCCTGCAAAAACCACTGTAGTCTATCTTTTCCCACACTGACAATCTAGCTTCTGTTCCTTTTGTATTCATAATACCAGAGAAGTGGCAATAAATTGCTGCTTGCCTTGGTTGTGCATAGAGTGTGTGTAGTGTATTTTAGAGACATACCTACTTTCTTCCTGATCACAGAAAAGGGCTGTAAATCTATCAGCAGAGTGATTCCCAGAACATATGGCTCATGGGGAAAAATCACTTGCATTTAGCTCCGGCCAGCTGTCCAGAGCTCAACAATGTTGGTAACATATTTCAGAACAGATAAACTAGGAAATATTTAGAAAGTGCAAGCTAACAGATTTATACTAATCACCTCCACTAACTCAGATGTATACATTGCCATTACACTATTTTTTAGAGAAGAATTTAATGAAATCATTCCTGGTTGCCCAAGATCTGACTGAACAAGAATAATATTCACCATTTCAGACCTTATATGGCTGACATTCATCTGGTTTAAACCACAACAATAAGCTTTCTGATAACTGATGTTTTTCAATTGCATGTCAAATACAATTTCTGATACTGTAAAGTTAAAAGAGCAAGGGAAGATCCATTTGCATAAGATGGACCATCTGCAAATTTGCATCAGCCTTCAGACACTTAAGGAAAAATAAACTTCATTTTAAGATTCTGAGTTCATGAATAAAAAATTAGTTAGTGAACAGCATTCCTTGGAGATGTGGCTAATTCTTAGGCTGGGGCAGCAAAAATAAAGATGAGCCTGGAGCATCTTGTACTGCTAGAAAGAAACTGCTTTAAAGATGAGAGAACAAAAGGAAAAGAAAGAGGACAGAAGATGGATGCATGTCAGAAAGACATGCATAAATATGGAATCTAGAAAAATGGTCCTGATGAACCTATTTGCAGGGCAGGAATAGAGATATAGACATAGTAAATGGACTTGAGGATAAAGAGATAGGGGAAGGAGAAGGTGGGACAAACGGAGATTAGGGTTGACATATACATACTACCATGTGTGAAACAGTGTGAAGAAAGTGAAAGGGGAGAGTGGAAAAGTTGGCTTAAAGCTCAACATTTAGAAAATTAAGATCATGGCATCACTTCATGGGAAATAGATGGGGAAACTGTGGAAACAGTGTCAGACTTTTTATTTTTGGGGGCTCCAAAATCACTGCAGATGGTGACTGCAGCCATGAAATTAAAAGACGCTTATTCCTTGGAAGAAAAGCTATGACCAACCTAGATAGCATATTGAAAAGCAGAGACGTTACTTTGACAACAAAGGTCCGTCTAGTCAAGGCTTTGGTTTTCCCAGTGGTCATGTATGGATGTGAGAGTTGGACTGTGAAGAAAGCTGAGCACCTCAGAATTGATGCTTTTGAACTGTGGTGTTGGAGAAGACTCTTGAGAGTTCCTTGGACTTCAAGGAGATCCAACCAGTCCAGTCTAAAGGAGATCAGCCCTGGGTGTTCTTTGGAAGGAATGATGCTAAAGCTGAAATTCCAGTACTTTGGCCACCTCATGCGAAGAGTTGATTCATTGGAAAAGACTCTGATGCTGGGAGGGATTGGGGGCAGGAGGAGAAGGGGACGACAGAGGATGAGATGGCTGGATGGCATCACCGACTCGATGCACATCAGTTTGGGTGAACTCCGGGAGTTGGTGAAGGACAGGGAGGCCTGGCGTGCTGCAATTCATGGGGTCGCAAAGAGTCAGACACAACTGAGTGACTGAACTGACTGACTGACTGTATAGCAGAGAGCTCAACTTGGAGCTCTATTATGACATAGAGGGGTGTGACGAGTGGGTGAGATGGGAGGCAGGCTCAAGAGGGAAGGGATATATGTATACATATAGCTGATTTACTTTGTTGTATAGCAGAAACTAACACAACATTATAAAGCAATTATACTCCAATTGTTTTTTTTTTTAAAGGACACAGGAACCAAACTGACAGAGCTCCCAATGTCCAAAACTACTACCATTTGAGCAACGAAATAATGAACTAAAGCACTGGATTAAAAACCAATATATATCCATGTGTCCACACCCATCTAAGTAAATGACAAGATAATGATAAGAAATAAATGGAGGAGAAGGGCAAATCTTAATTAGATAAGAATTCTAAGGAATATATGTAGGCACTGCCTCCTCCAGGAAAGATTCACTTTCAAAGAATAGAAAAAAATGGTAAAAAAGTAAAAAACGAAAAGGAAATAGTAAAAATAGAAAAGGAAAGAATAGTAACTTTAAAGTGGAAAGACACACCAGATACCACCTTCACAAGGTGAATGCTGATCAGTCATGTTGGTAATATGTGCCAAATATGATATGAGGCCTTCCTAGGTAGTGCGGTGGCAAAGAACCCACTTGCCAATGCAGGAGACCCAAGAGACTCGGGTTCAATCCCTGAGTTGGGAAGAGCCCCTGGAGGAGGAAATGGCAAACCAATCCAGTATTCTTGCCTGGGAACTTCCATGGATAGATGAGCTATAACCCATGGGGTCGCAAAGAGTCAAATATGACTGAGCACACATGCATGCATATGATATGAAGCAATGAGAAGGTCATTTGCCTCTTGGTATGTTTCCCCCGAACACATAAGCCCAAGCTAATCATGAGAAAGCACAAGACATACCCAACCTAAGAGACATTCTACAACACATCTGACCAGTGCTTTTCAAAATCCTCAATACATAAAAAATGAAGAAAGACTGAGAGACTATCACATACTAGAGGAGACTAAGGTGCCATGCTGATTAAATGCATGTGTTATCCTGGAGCAAATCTTTCTACAGAAAAAGGACATTAACATAAAAAAAAAACTGGCAAAATATGAAGTCTGTGGTTAATAGTATTATCACAAGATTAATTTCTTAGTTTTAACAAATGTATAACAGTTATCTAATATTTTAATGTTAAGCAGCAGCAGCATAAGTTATCTAATATTTTAATGTTAAGGAAAGCTGGATGAAGGTAGTATCAATTTTGAACTTAAGAAAAACAACATTTAATTTAAACTCAGTTTTTAACTATGCACATTCAACAAAAGCTCCATCCCCATTTCAGAGAGAGCCTTTTCGTAAGGCGCGCACTTGGTTCTCTCCACAGAGGTTCTTTCTGACAACCTCTGAGAGAGATGGAGTGGACATCTATTCATACATCTGTCCTTGTTAAGTCAGAAAGAGAAAAGCGAAGTTCATATATTAACACATACATAAGGAATCTAGAAAAATGGTACTGATGAGCCTGCTTGCAGGGCAGGGATAGAGATGCAAACACAGAGAAAAAACTGTGGATGTAGCAGGGGAAGGAGAGGGTGGGACAAACAGAGAATAGGATTAACACAGATACATCACCATGTGTAAAATATTAATAGATAGCCAGAGGGAAGCTGCTGTATGGGCACAGGGAGCTCCACCCAGTGCCCTGTGACAAGATTCTTGGATTTTTATAAAATGGTATTCATCCTTATATCACCTGTCTGTCTGTCTGTCTCTCCTTTTCCCTCTTCTTATCTTTTTCACTCCATCACCTAACAGATGAGGGAATTGAGATCCAAAAAGGTGATACAATCTGCCCAAATCACACAGCTTTGGGCAGAGGTAAGGATAAAGATCTAGCACAATTACTGATTTCTAGCACAATTTCTCTTTCACTTTACTGGGAAGGGATATATGTATATATTTATATAATAGCCATGAGAGAGTCAATTCAAAGGTAAACCATGATTAACTAAACTCCTACTTTGAGATTAGGTAGCTCAAGAACCAGGCTTTTTGCTATGTGTCTAAAGTGGGTCTACAAAGTTTAAGACTCTAGCCATTATGCCTGTTTCTTTCCTGTTGCTTTGCACATGTTATTGTTTAGTTGCTAAGTCATGTTCGACTCTTTGTGACACCATGGACTGTAGCTTGACAGGTTCCTCTGTCCATGGGATTTCTCAGGCAAAAATACTGGAGAGGGTTGTCATTCCCTTCTCAAGGGATCTTACCAACACAGGGATTGAATCTGCATCTCTAGCATTGGAGGCGGATTCTTTACCACTGAGCCACCAGGGAAGCCTAATTGCACATAAAAAAAGTGCTAAATAAATAAAATCTATAATGATATACCACATTATGGTTGAATTTCCACCTAGGCTTGATGCTTTGGTCAACCTTGTGATGGTGGGGTCACTATAGCCACTGATCTCTTTGCCCCCTTGTACTTCTTTCCCATTCATTCCTCTTGCCAGTCCTCAGCCCTTGATCATCACCTCATGCCCCAGAAAACAGTGAGAAGGGATCACACACTGAGTAAACTTCAACTTCTAGTCCAACAGCCTGTGACAGATTCAGGCAGTTTCTCCTAATTAATGTTCAGAAATTCTTTTTCCCCTAATTAATTCTCCGAAAAATTTCACATTGTAGTTGTTGCCATGCTTTTCTTCTTTGAGGCCATTTTCCTTTTCTCTCTCCCAGAAAATACCTGTGTACATGCTTTGGGCACGTTCCTATGCACTCTACATAGCCATCCTCTTTTTTAGATTAACTTCTACATCTGCCTCTTGATTTTATACTCCACTGTTTCCAAACCTTCCACTTTCCCACCACTTCAGATTTTTTCTATCAATGACTCCTTATGTCTGGTTTGCTCAAAAATTTTCTTTGTTGGCTCTCCATCGTCCAAGATATTCAGGTCTCCATCTTAATGAGGAAAGCATCCTCGAGCCTCTTGCTAACTTAGCTGGGCCTGGCCCTTGAAAAGTGCCCTGACTCTCAGTATTTGAGTTACTGCTGTTATTCAGACCCTTTGCAGACATGTATCCCCACCTTTCTCCTAAGGCACAGTTAACTTGTATTTAATTCTGTTCAAGACCATCCCAGTTTTGTACAGTTTAAGAAAATTTGAGTTCACATTTGTTACCATCTTTCATTTTTCTATTTCTGACTTTTTACACCTCGATTTTATTTTTCTTGGTTCTCTGATCTCTTTTTAAATTGGCATTTCCATATAGCAGATTTCATCCTTCTATTTCTGCATTGGTACCATAGACCAGGTAGATAACCTGCCATTCCCATATAACTAACTGATTTGTTTCCTGGTCAGATTCTTCCCCAGAAGCCAGGGATTGGGTAGCTGCCTGGTCAGGTCCCCAAACCCAGGGATTGAACCCAGGTCTCTCACATTGTAGACAGACGCTTTACCATCTGAGCCACCAGGGAAGTCCATTATATTATATACCATTGTTTAAAATAGCCTCACACAAGATTCTTAGCCACTGGATTCTGAACAAAAATGAGAGCTCAAACTTATAAAAAGGAAAAAAAAAAAAAAAAAGCAAAAAATAAAAGACCACACTGTTCATATCATCCCTCTTTCCAAAATTCTTCACTGTCTTTCCACAATGTATTTTACAGGGAAAAGCCCAAGTTCTTAGCCTAGAATTCCAAGTTTCTACTCAGGTCTGCATTGCTAATCTCTTCATATCTTTCATCAGCATAAATTCATCTCTTCAACCAAACCTGTCCACTTAGGCATGCATGTGCACTTCCATGGCAGCACTGCTTGGCTCATGCCATTCTTCCACATTTAAGTCAAACAACTTTTTCTTATCCACATCTTACCCAACCAATGCATGCCTGCCCCCCCAAACAAAGTTGGTTAAATCAACATCCATTACTGCTTAGAACTTCTAGTTACCTATGACCAGGCAGATGCTTGCTTAACTTGAAGAAAGATTTTCATCTTAAACCAATAGTCAATATTATATTTAATAGTAAAGTTCTAAAATATTTCTATTAAAATCCAGAATAAGATGAGGATGCTAGTTATAAACAATATTATTTAATGCTATAGTGAAATTTAAGAAATATCCATTTGGCAAAGAGGAACCAAATATATATTAATTTGAAAATGATATGATTATTGCCTACTTGGACAACTAAGAAAATCAAATGCAAAAGGGGTAGGATAAGAGAGCTTACCAGGTTTGAAGATTAGAAAATAAATACCCCCAATTCAATAGATTTTCTATGTACCAGAAAGACCAGTTAGAAGAAAACAAGGAAAAACTGATATCACTCACAATAACTCAAAAGTATGTACTAATAAAAATGAACTTTAAAAGAAATGTGCAGGATTTATGAGTAAATCTGTAAAACTTTAATGAGAACTGCATCTTATCCAGCATTTAATGTGAACTGTGAACTCAGCTTAATTCTGTTACCTCCTAAAAAACTTTCCAAAACCAATGTCAAAATATTCTCTCTCACCTGAACTCCTGTTGTTTTTATTGTGGATAACAGTCAACTGATCCCTAAGCACATATCTCTTTAAATTTAGACAGATTCTTGAGATCATAGTTATTGTGATGTAATTGGTCACCTCCATCTCTTGAGTTTCTGCTTTCTTATCTGTAAAATCGAAATTTTAAGAATATGTACATCACCAGGTTACCATGTAATTAATAATTATTAGTAATAATAATATCAGTAATTTATAGTAAATAATATTTAATGTGTATTAAGTAGAATATAAAATAATTTCAGTTACTATTATATTTTTACTAATTTTAATGTGTAATTCCCTGGTATACAACTTGGCACATGATAAACCCTCAATAAATCGTAGCTTTCAGTTGTAACTCTTGGCATGAGATTACATTTGGTTGGCCAAGGTGTAGACAGATATCAAAAATGAATGATTAAATTCTATAAATCACGATATGGGAAGAAATATGGACAAAACAAAGAAACTGCAACTCAGAATTACTGGGAATCAGAAACTATAAGTAAGTCATGATCAGGGTCTAGGAATCAGCAGAACACCAAATAGAAGTTTGGAGCTACTTTAGAATGCAACTACCAGGAAAGAATGGAGCCAATGTTTCTGGTCAGAAACTATGCATAACCATGAAAAACCCCAATTCGGTTTTAAAAGAGCACTGCACTTATGCTGGTAGGAAGATGAATGTATCCAGACAGCTGATAGGTTAGGTCTGCTGACTGTTTAAGCACTGATCCTACTGCTGCTGCTAAGTCGCTGCAGTCATGTCCGACTTTGTGCGACCCCATAGACAGCAGCCCACCAGGCTCCCCCATGCCTGGGATTCTCAAGGCAAGAACACTGGAGCGGGTAGCCATTTCCTTCTCCAATGTATGAAAGGGAAAAGTGAAAGTGAAGTCGCTTGGTCCTGTCTGACTCCTAGCGACCCCATGGACTGCAGCCCTCCAGGCTCCTCCGTCCATGGGATTTTCCAGGCAAGAGTACTGGAGTGGGGTGCCACTAATCCTACAGAAAGTTTAAATATAGCTATCAGATCAATGGGAAGGTGAGTGTGGGGGTAGCAAACTGTATAAAATTAAAACTATATTTATACCTATAATAGATGAGCAGTAAATATACTTTGATAGATTTGATACCCTTTCAGAATAACCAAGATCACCTAGAGTGATCTTAATTTACAATACTGTGAAATAGTTGCTTGTTACCAACTGGTTTGAATGCCAAGTTCCAATTAGAGAATATTCATTCCACATGAGCTACAGAAAACCAAAAGCTATTCTGAACCAGGTTTATGTTAGCCAGTTTGACTTGAAGAGAAATTAATTTTAAAAATTATTATTTACCCAACTTGCTTCAAAAAGCACTGAAGGCAGTAGAAATCTATATTTTCATTCTGATCCTGATATGTATTATCATTGCAGGAACACATGAGAACCCTCATATAATTTATTTTATGTAACTTTTCAAATATTACTAAGTGTGTTACAGTCATTAGTAAATTTTCAGAAATATTTTAGCAAAGCCCTTTTTAATGTTAGTGCAGTCACTACAATAGTGACCTAAGGTAGCACAGACAGTAAAGAATCTGCCTGCAGCATGGGAGACTCGAGTTCAATCCCTGGGTCGGGAAGATCTCCTGAGAAGGGAATGGAAACCCACTCCAGTATTCTTGCCTGGCGAATTCCATGGACAGAGGAGTCTGGTTACAACCCCATGGGGTTGCAAAGAGTTGACACAACTCAGTGACTGATACTTCACTTTCAAACATGGCCCAGTTAGAAGGACTGAAGAGATCCTTCACAATGTTTAGGATTTCATCTACCAATAGTTAGAAGGATTGAAGAGATCCTTCACAATGTTTAGGATTTCATCTCTCAATCTGTTTTCTTCTTCTTCCTCTCTATTGCCTGGACCCAAGAAAGCCCATTATATTACAGATGCTTTCCTATTGTATAAGGACATCTTCTGTTGGACTAGTCTAATATCATTTTTAAATGATTCAAATGTAAATAAAAGAAGACCACATCTCTATTACACAGTTAAGTTCACCTGAGAATGTTGTTATAAGACTACACTTTAAAAACATACAACTTTCAACAGAGGTTTAAATCTTTTTCACAGATAGGTATAACTATCCCATTCAAGTGGGCTTCCCTGGTAGCTCAGTTGGTAAAGAATCTGTCTACAGTTCAGGAGACCTGGGTTCAATCCCTGGGTTGGGAAGATACCCTGGAGAGGAAATGGCAATCCCCTCCATAATTGTTGCCTGGAAAATTCCATGGACAGAGGAGCCTAGTGGGCTACAGTCCATGGGATCACAAGAGTAGGACACATCTTAGCGACTAAACCACTACCACCACCACATCATCCAAGTCGTCCTAGAAGACTTTGATGGATCACAAAGCAGTGCTGTGATGAGCTCCAATGAGGGTGTTTTGAGATGGAAAATACAGGATAATTCAAAAGGCTGAAAGGCTTAGATAGCTTGACTCTCCAGTGTTGTGTTAACAATCATGCATAAGGGATCTATATACATACAAGACAACATGGACAAACAAGATGAAAAGACCTTAAATGTCAAAGAAAAACATAAATACCACTCTGAAGCAACATTAAAGTGATTATCACCTTCGATTGATAAAGGACAATGGGCTTTTCTGCTCAAAATGTGAGTTAATATACCAACCCTGCCACTTACTAGCTCTGTTACTTGGGTGACTTATTCACTCATAAAATCTAGTTTTCATTATCCATACACTCTCTAACAGTAATCTATACTTCCTGTGTGTTTTGAGGATTAAGAGAAATGATTTATGTAGGAAACCTTCAGTTCTGTTCAATCACTCAGTCATGTCCAACTCTTTGCAACCCCATGGACTGCAGCATTCCAGGCTTCCCTGTCCTTCACCATCTCCCGGAACTTGCTCAAACTCATGTCCAGTGAGTCGGTGATGCCATCCAACCATCTCGTCCTCTGTTGCTCACTTCTCCTCCTGCCTTCATTTTTCCCAGTATCAGGTTCTTTACCAATGAGTCGGCTCTTCTCATCAGGTGGCCAAAGTATTGGAGCTTCAGCTTCAGCAACAGAAAACCTTAGTAAACTTTACTAATTAACACTATGAAGCTAACATAAAGATCAAACTGTTTGTATACATATTTTGATCCCATAAAAAGGCACACATATTCTGTCTTTTTTTGTTGCCTTGTGTCTTTTAACCAGGACAATATAAATTCAAGGAATGCAGAGACAGATACTAACATCTGTCTCTTATAAGGAAAGATTACTGCTCTTCAGCTGATGATTGTTTAGAATGAAAAGTAAACAAGATGGCACGGATCATAGCCTGGTTTGCTTCCATCCAGAGGAACTCAAGTCACCTGCTAGGTTCCCTATTTATCTCATGCCTATCAGAAATGGTCTTGTAAATCACCTGACACTTATCAGGAAGATACAAGAGCAGACTGATAAACCACCCACCCGATGAAGACCTAATCACACATCTTTGAAGATTTATGAGATTCCTCCACAGAAGAGGCTTGCTCAACAAAAATCAGCAGAAACTGGAGACAGTGTGATACAGAGGTTAAGCCCACACATTTCAGAATCAGGTGCAAAAGGACTAGGTCCAACAGGTGTTAGTGGTTCCACTACTTACTAACAAAGTGACTATACTAAAGTAACTCAAAATTTCTATGCCCTGGTTCCCATGGGGGTGATGACGTCTCATAGGGTGGCATGAATGTTACGCACAATGACATATGTCATCTACTTGGTGAATGCACTTGATAATTATGACTAATGTGTTTATGTTGAGGGAAATTATCTCAATCTTGGAAATATATAAGCACTCATTCCCCTGTTTCTGAATCAATTAACAATAATTTTGCTTTTCTTTCATTTTTCAAATGCTTAAACATTGAGTGGAACAGTTGCTCACTGGGAGGACAGATGAACTAGAGGGAAAAGAACCACAGACAGGCTATTGCTGGAGCCCTGTTTTCCCTCTTCTGTTTAAGTCTTGACTGAAAGTAACCAAGTGGCTCTGTGTTTTTAAAGCTAATTTGCAATGTGGACTTGAGGCAGACAACCAGGGCTCCAGTGCCACTTGCTACTGGCTAGGTTTGTTATCCTGGGCAAGTTCTTTACCAGTGGGTTTCAGTAAATGCACTCTGTAAAATGAGAATGGCAATACTGCCTCGTATAGACAGTCACTGGTGTTGAAATTAGTGTGTAAAATGATTAACAATACCTGGAGATCTAAGCATTCAATAAAATGTAGATAATGATACTGATGATACTAGTAAGTAGGTCACCTTGCAATTTAAATCTGAAAGTCTAATGTTACTGCAGAAGTCCTTATAAGGAGCTAAAGCAGGAAATTCAAACTGAAATGCTGTATTATTGGCATTTTATAATGAGAATAAGAACTGATGCTAATTTGGGGAAATGCTTTTACAAATCTAGGATAGACAATAAGCTCCTATCTGTGGTCTGATTCCCCTAAACTTCTTTATTATTTGCTCAAATCCCAGCCAATTTTTTCCCTCAAGATCTTTTATGGTGAGACATTTGTCAAATATTTTACACTTAACTGAGCACCATCATACAAAATATCTTTTACCTCCAAATAACTTTAAATTACGATCTGAAACTAAATATGAACCCCCTGTAAAGTCTGGAATGCCTAGTGATGTTACATCCAGCAACACAAATACTCTGGCAGCACAAACCTTAAGCTGTGATTAAAAAGAATTTTCCCCTCACTGAGCAGCTTCGAATATCAGGCTCTTTACATATTTAATTGGATCCTCATAACAATCCTGAAAGGTGAATACTCCTATGCTCACACTTGAAAAGCAGACCTTGAGACGTGAGACAGTTTGCTCAAGATCAAAGAGGTAAGAAATGGCAGAGTCCAGGCTAGACTCTAACTCTGTCTGACTTCAAAGTCTTTCCTCTCTTCCTTAAGCCTCACTGCCTCTCCCCAGGAAACTGGGCACACACTTAAGCCATCAGTAGAGACAACAGCCACCTGCTGGTGACCACAGGGCTCAGGCATCATTGTAGGCAGCACAAGGAATCCAGTCCTCCCCAGGGGATGGTGCTGAGGCAGCCGCAAAGCTCCCTGCTTGGACTGGCAGTGGCACCAGAGGGCCTGGCATGCAGGTGAAGCTTGTATAGAACCTAGCTTCAGCAGGCTGGCAAGACAAGGCAGCCTGACTCAGAGCTTGGAAAGAACCCACATGGTCCAGTGGCTTTCAAATAGTGTTACTGCTCACAATGGCATTCTGCTTTGCTGTTAACAGTGCGCTCTTGTTTCAAATGAACTCTTATGTGCTGTCCCTTTATGAATGACTATACACATTAAAGCTCAGATGTTCTGATGTGGAATCAAGGGATAGAGAACTAGGGCCTCTAGGTTCTGGCCAGCTTCTGGTGGGTGGCTCCAGAGGCACATATACAGATCCATAAGCCTCTCAAGAGCCGTTTGAAAATCACTACATTACTTGTGAACAGAGTGTTAACAACAACAAAAGAACTGAACAGTGCAGAATCATGTCACACAATGAGCTTCTTCTGGCAGTGTTTCTCAAGAGTGGGCACAAGAATCAAATAAATAGTTTGTACAAATGCAAATTCCTATACCACAGTCTAGATCTGCTATGTGGGGGAATTCTTAGCCAGAGATCCAGAAGATCCATTTATTGGCATATCCCCAAATAATTAATAGGCTCTCCTTTTACAACTATAACTTGAAAGGTTCAGAACTCAATTACTTCACTAAGAAGACTTTTTCAATGAAACCTACCACTTGGTTACAACTTGTCTCTGCTGTAGTGTCCTTTATCCTGTACTTGATCCCAAGAAGATCGACAATGATGAGTGCCATCCACCGACAACTTCTCCTTGCTTACGTGAGTGGCAGACTTACTCTAGGATCTAATAAAAATGTTAAAAAGTACAGGCATGCAAAAACTGTCAAAATACAGAATAAGAAAAAGATTTTGAAAAAAATCCAATGTGTATTTTTTTCTCCCTTAATTATAACTTTCACAGAATATTTCATAGCAATAAAAAGTCTCAAGTTTTGCATTTCCAGAGTCTCCTAGAAAGAGTGTATTAGATTCTCTGGGAGTGCAACTCAAGAACCTGCATTTTTATGAGCTCCTGGGGTGATTCTTAGGTGCACTAAAATTTGAGAGCCAGCCATCAAGACTTGGCTGCTTCACGTGGCCCACAGAGCTAGAGTAGGGGCATCCCCTGGAAATGTGATAGACATGTTGAATGTCGGGCCTCACTCCAGACCTGCTAAATCAGGCCTCCAACAAGAGACCTCAGTGACTTCAATGTGCAACAAAGTTTGGAAACCACTGGTCCACAATCTTGTTACTCGAAGTGTGGCCCCAGGTGCTTATTGGAATTGTAGGCTCCTGGGTTCTATTACAGATCTGCTGAATAATCTGAGTCTATGTTTAAACATTTCCCAGGTGATGTATAGGTGCATTAAAGCTCAGGAAGCACCAGTCTGCAAGAGTCCAGGCAGGATCCTCAAGCCACTGTTGAAAGGCAGAGATGAGAGGGCAGTACGTTCTCAGCAGCATACCTGGCATAAGCAGACTCAGGTACAGGACTGAATGAAAGCCCTTCTATAGAAGAGCGGCCACTTTCACTGCTTTCTGTTTACCTGGTACTCATCACGTCACAGCCTGGTAAGGGCGTGGGTGTAGAATGAGTCTTCCTTTGGCTGTTTAAGCAAAAATGCTAACTTTCACTATGGATTAAAAACCATTAATTAATTCTCTTCTTATTCTAGGCAGTGGAAGAAAGACATTGTCCCCACTAGAAGACACTGTCCAGGGCTCCCTGGTTTCCATATCAACAGGCTGGCCTGTCCCATCACCTGCTTCTGCCTCCCCTCCTGCTCCTACAGCCCACTGTGAATGTAGGTAATGAGCCCAGCGTGGCCCCTCAGGGAAGACCATCCCCAGTCAGCTGTGGCTATGACACATCTCACCATCCCTCAAGAACGTGTCACCAGTTGATCTTCTACAACATTTCTCTTCACCTGGCATCAGGATTCACCCAGGAGCGGCTGCTTCCTGGGTGTGACCTATAGTTCTACTAGAAAGGAGCAGGAAGACCTGACCTCAGGGTTGCCCCCTGACCACTCACACCCATGACCCCTGAGACAGACCCTCTGAGCCACTCTGATCCCCATGTTCTTCGGAGACAGCCTCCAGTGTCTGTGTTGTCTTGGGGTTAAAATGGGAACAGTACATTAAGCCGTGTCTGACTCTTTGCAACTTTATGGACTATAGCCAGCCAAACTCTTCTGTCCATGGAATTCTCCAGGAAAGAATACTGATGTGGGTTGTCATTCCCTTCTCCAGGGGATCTTCCTGACCCAAGGATGGAACCAGGGTCTCCCATACTGCAGGCAGGTTCTTTACTGTCTGAGCTACCAGGGAAGCCCCTAAAGGGAAACGAGATCACCAGATCCTCCAAGGACTTTTGACAGTACTGATTAGAAGGGGTTTCAATTCCTCATCGTAGCTGCCATGTTGTGGTGCTGTCAGCAGCCCTTACCCTGCTCTGCTCCCTTCGGGATGTGCTCTTTCTATTTAGGATCTGGTCAGGAGAAGCACGTGTGCCCTCCCGACACATATGTCCTTGCATGGAGTGAGGGGGGGCGGGGGTGAAGGGGCCTGGGCAGCACTGAGCCCATCCTGCAAAACCAACATTGCTGACAGGTGTTCCTCCAGAGAGCTTCCTGACACCACAGTGTTGAAACCACCAAGTCAAGTCACACTCCGCACTGCATGTGTAAATTTAACTTCACCGAGGCAATGAAAGTTGGATTTTCTGTTTTCTGGTGTTGCTACTGTGGCTGATTCAAGAGAGAATCTGAAGCACACTGCATGGTCTACACCTCTTCCCATGTGTGATCTACGCCTCCTCTTAGCACCGCATCACAGCTGTGAGAAAGTACCCCCATATGGAGAGTCATGGCGACTTGCTCCACTCTCTTATCTCATCACTTTCTAAGAAGATTCAAAAAGTTTGGATAATCCATCTCCAGGCTAACAGGGATCTGACTAACTGTATACTGGGAAAAGTCTAAACTGTTCTTTTTGAAACAGACTCAAATAATTTTCTGGAGATGACCATGACTTTGAACTCCGACAGTCCCCAAATTCCTATCTATGGAGGCCACATCTATGGATATCCCTGTATGAAGGCTGGGGGCTACACAAGGTGGCCTTCTCAAGTCCTCTCTACCGCCAAGCTGTGAACTTTTCTCCTTTTGCCTGATCTCATGCCCTTTTCAGCAAGGTCGTCCATGAAGGCTCCCCATTGTCAGAGGGGCACAGGCAATGTAGCCTCGATAGCACTTTTATGGTGAGGTCACCCCTAGTCAGCTTGGAAGACTAGGCACAAGGGGTCCTATGAGTGTGGACTGTTTACTCTTCCACAATGAAATATTTCTGTCTCACTGCATGTGTATATTGCTTCCTGGCTTCCCCATCCTTTACCAACTAGTTCTTCTTAACCACATCCTGAAATGTGGCTCTATGGCCTTTTTGCTCTTTTATGTACTAATGCATTCATTCTTTCAGCAAATGTTCATTGGATACCTTATATGCCAGGCACTGCTACATACTATGGATTCAAAGTTGAGTTTGTCTTGTGGAGCTAACAGTAGAGGGAAGGTAAGTATTCATCCAAAAACTCGCACAGTGTATAACCACAGACTGGAACAATGATCCTGAAGGGAAGGAGCACCAATCCAGGTGAACCTGTCACTGCAGACCCTGACTGTGCCAGTGTGTGTGATTGTCAAGCTCACCAGAAAAGGTGAGCTCTAAGAAATTCATAAACACAACTGGACAAGTCAGAAAAAACTCATTCAAGTCTTATCTCAAGGCCTTTGTAGTCTGTCACATTATGGATCACTCTCCAAACAGAATAGTTAATAAGTGCTTGGTGAAGACAAGTGAGCTCATGTACGAGGAAGCACATGGCATCTTTGTCCCAGTCTCTTTGCAAGCATATTAATTATACTGTTGCTCTATCAAGTCTTGCCTGACAGCTGTCAAGACTCAGTGAACTTTAGGAACAAAGTAATGTGACAGATGGCTTAGCAGCACTATAGAAGAAAGGCCCAAGATTGAAAGATCTCATACGAAGGCAGTTCCTGCACTCCTCATTTCATGCACTCCTCTTTCCAGGTGCCCTGGGGTGGTCTCAAACGTACTCAATCAATGGTAACTCTGTTGAAGAACTGATGCCTTTGAATTGTGGTGCTAGAGAAGACTCTTGAGAGTCCCTTGGACTGAAAGTAGATCAAACCAGTCAATCCTAAAGGAAATCAACCCTGACTATTCATTGTAAGGACTGATCCTGAAGCTGAAGCTCCAATACTTTTTTGTGAAGAGTCTACTCACTGGAAAAGACCCTAATGCTGGCAAAGACTAAAGGCAAAGAAGAGGGCAGCAGAGGATGAGAAGGCTAAATAGCATCATGGACTCAATGCATATGATTCTGAGCTAACCCTGGGAAATAGTGAAGGATAGAGAAGTCTGGCATGCTGCAGTCCATGGAGTCTCAAAGAGTTGGACATGACTTAGTGACTAAACAACAGCAATAACAGTGCTAGCTAGGCTTACAATAAAAAGGAGGGCTTTGCAGTTAAGAACAAGAGGATTGTCCAAGTGGGTGAAAAAAGAATCAGGCTGCTCATCTGTAAAAATGATAAGTTCTCTGGCAAAATTTGTGACTTAGGATAAGACAGTCAAAATTATATCACACAAGGTTCTAGAAGAAATATTGGAGAAGACAAATAACATTATTCTTAAATGGAAGGAAAATGTGATGGCCTCATTAGATTTTCCAATTCTCATTTCACAATGATTCACACTAAGTAAACACTCAATAAATATTTTTATTTGATATCTGTGATTTGATACTCACAGTGAAAATTAATCTCCATGTAATTATAAGAGAACTAATTAAAGCAACAGAGTTATTGCTAGGATACCTAATCAATAAAACCTGCAGGTGTCCTTTCAATTAGATTAGGTACTTAATGAGTACACATTTTTTTCTCTATTTACTGTGCCAACATAAAATTTCTCCAAGACTTAATTTTGTTTGCATAGAAAGAAAAAGACTGTGGACCCGTTAAGATCTTACCAAGACTTCACCATGTTTCTAACTAGGCTTATATTAAAAATCATCTCAGTAACATGCTTATGACAAGGACTGGATGACATGAACAAATTCCCCACAGTCAAGTTTTCTCCACCCAGAGTTAGCTATTTAAGCATATATGCAAATCATACTGAATGAAGTCAGACAGAGAAAGACAAATATCGTATGATACTAATTATATGTGGGATCTTAAAAAATAAATGGTACAAATGAACTTATTTACAAAGCAGAAATAGAGTCATATATGTAGGAACCAAACTTATGGTTACCAGGGGGAAAATGAGAGGGGTATAAATTGGGAGATTGAAATTGACATACCTGGGTCTTAAAGATCCACTGGAGAAGGGATAGACTACCCGCTCCAATATTCTTGGGCTTCCCTGGTGACTCAGCTGGTTAAGAATCCACCTGCAATGCAGGAGAGCTGACTTCGATATGTGGGTTGGGAAGATCCCCTGGAGAAGGGAAAGGCTACCTACTCCAGTATTCTGGCCTGGAGAATTCCACGGACTATAGAGTTTGTGGGGTTGCAAACAGTTGAACATGACTGAGTGTCTATCACTATATATGAAACAGATAACTAATAAGGACCTACAGTACAGCACTGGAGAAGGCAATGGCACCCCACTCCAGTACTCTTGCCTGGAAAATCCCATGGATGGAGGAGCCTGGCAGGCTGCAGTCCATGGGGTCGCTAAGAGTCGGACACGACTGAGCGACTTCACTTTCACTTTTCACTTTCATGCATTGGAGGAGGCAATGGCAACTCACTCCAGTATTCTTGCCTGGAGAATCCCAGGGATGGTGGAGCCTGATGGGCTGCCGTCTATGGGGTCTCACAGAGTTGGACACGACTGAAGCGACTTAGCAGCAGCAGCAGCACCAGCATTACAGCACAGGCAACCCTACTCTATACTCTTTAATGACTTACATAGGAAAATAATTTTAAAGAGAATCAATATATGTATATGTATAGCTGATGTTAGGAAAGATTGAAGACAGGAGGAGAAGGGGATGACAGAGGATGAGATGGTTAGATGGCATCACCAACTCAATGGACATGAATTTGGGTAAACTCCAGAAGTTGGTGATGGACAGGGAGGCCTGGCGTGCTATGATTCATGGGGTTGCAAAGAGCTGGACACGACTGAGCAACTGAACTGAACTGATAGCTGATTCACTTTGCTATACAGCAGAAACTAACTCAACACTGTAAATCAACAATATACCAATAAAAATTAATTTTAAAAATCAACTGACTCATTCATACTGGGTCCTATTGCATTTCCTAGCATCCATGGATAAATAAGTGTTTACTAAATTAAGAGATGGTGATAAAGGTGGTATTATAGATCCTTGGAGGTGGGCCTACACCCACCTGATTTTCCAGCTATTCTTATAGGTTTCTGCTATCATTCCCACCTTGCTCAGGAACACAAGACTTGAGAGTCTTCCATGGTAAGAACACCCTAGATTGGGGTTCCGTTAGCAAATCTACTAACCAAGTTTAATAGCAATATTTTGCTTATTTCTAAACCACTGAAAAATAATTTATTAAAATGTAGATTTAGTGCAATAAAACCTTCCTATGTTGTTTTTCCCTCAGCTTCTCCCTTCACCTCAAAAAAACATGTTTCTTAGGACTTCCCTGGTGACTCAGTGGTCAAGAACCTGCCTGGAAATGCAAGAGACGCGGGTTCAATCCACGGTCCAGGAAGATCGACTTGACACAGAGCAGCAAAACCCATGCACAACTACTTAGCCTGTGCTCTGAGCCCATGCACAGCAACTACTAAAGCCCGAGTGCCCTAGAGCCCGTGTTCAGCCAACAAGAGAAGCCACCACAGTAAGCCCAAGCACTGCAACCAAGAGTAGGCCCTGCTCTCCGCAACTAGAGGAAAACCCGTGCGGCAATGAAGACTCAGCACAGCCAAAAAGTAATTAACTAATTAATTTTGGTAAAGAGTGTTTCTACACTCAATACATTTGTGCTTTCAAAGAAACCCCAGCACTAATTTTTTTTGGTCAGCCCCTCTCCTTTTGATAGAAATTATAGATGGGTTTACCTTGAATTGTATCTACCAATATTCATGTCTTGAGGCCTTAAAAAGTTTGGAATAACAGTATCAATATCAGGAATTTCAATAAATGTTTGAAGTGATATATCCTAAGCTCTAGTTATAAGGTTACAATTTATAATCGAATTTGCTCATTTTTGTTTCCTTGGAGCTGGCATAAAGTAAATTCTTGTAGATACAATTCAGGCAATTTTGGTCTTTGTAACTCTGATAAATCCTGGGTTTTCACTTAATAAATGTCTACATGGGGTCATAGTCAAAGCTGACTTTGGGTGTACTGGAGAAGAACAAAACCATTTTCTGTACATTTCTTGTAAAGGCTGGTCTAGGAGTCTTACTCAGTGTACCACACAGAAATGTTCCCAGAGATCAATTATTGTAAGTTACATAATTCCAGATACTGCTAAAAGTTCCTCCTATTCCTTATTACCCATGCTTGTCTCTCTTTTCTGTTCCTCCTTCAGAGACCATTCCTGACCTAACGGGCTAGGCGGCAACTTCTCCAGTAGGGGTGCCCCGTGTGACCATCTACAACCAGGTATCAGGGAAACTTCCCTCTTTGGTCTTCTCTCTTCTTCTCCAACCTCATGGCCCATTATTTGTTTAATCCCATTGCTGCCCTGCCCGCCAGCACTCTGCTTGCTTGACACCCAGCCGGAAGCCAGGCTGTGAATAGGGAATGGTGGGGAGGGCTGAAGAAAGGCCTCACTAGGTTTAATCTAACCTCAGGGTGGAACACCTAAGATGGGAGTGTCCAGCTGCCCAGACGTACCTTTCCTTTGCGCTAACCCAGTTATTAAACAGGGTCTCCTTCCTGCCTTGAGCTATATTACCAAAGGCCCATTTCAGTTGACCTAGCTAAACAGATGCCAAACTCTGGAGAAGAAAAAAAAAAATCCATCTCACTGTATAAAAAGAATATGTTTTAAGGGTTTCTAGGCCACAGATTTATGAAGTCTGATACATAGTTTATAATACAGTTTCAATGGGGAAAATGCAACCATAAGGTAAAACAATTTATTTATGCACAAACTTTTGAAATTTAAGCCTGTGAAGTACCTGTAACTCAAACAGAACCTTTATTATTACTCTGGAAAACTACGCCGTTGATGGTGATGTGCTGATGAAGGTGAAACGGTTAGCAGGGAAAGCAGCAGAGTCTATCAATGAAACAAAGGGAGGGATGCAGCGAAGAATAAGAAACACCTCACAGAAGCAGTAAATGTGTTTGGTTGAATGACACAGATTGCTTAGTGCTGGAGACCCATTTCATAAATTAAAACAGAAATTGAACCAGCTCTTTCATTACAAATAAATCAGGGATTGATGAATTAATATTCACTGCTTTAAGATCCTTATTTTTGAAATCCATGCAAATAGCAGGAAAATGTTATTCTATTAACTTTTTATGTTGCTTTTTAATTCTTGAGATAGATATATAGATAGATAAAGAAGGACAGACAGACAGGCAAATATATTCGTGCTGGTGCACACAGATTACATCCAGGTTCCCTCAGGCAACCTGTGATTTTGATCTATTCCTGCCCAGAGGCTGTTCTCAGCACTTTGCTGCAACCTCACTCTCAAATCCGTCCTCCCCGAAATCTCCAAATCCAGTTCTATAAATCCAAAGTCACAGTAGACTTCACTGAAGCTTTTGTAGGAAGTAGAAGGGAAGGTTCCCCTTTCCCTTTGTTTTGCACCCTGACTCTGGCTGTCCTCTCTGCTTCCTTTAACTCTTCTCCAATGCTACGCAGCACTGCCAGCCTCATATTGCTCCAATTGATGTCACTCCTGGAGGCGGCCTCAAGCCACCACCAACACTGCATTTCTGCCCAAGCTGAGAAAGATATACTCTTTGGCTTCTTCAAATTGCATTCTCACATACTACCTTGTTTAGCAAGATAAAGGAGCATCCTTGAATGGAATCTATTTGCCGCAGAAGACACATGGGATGTAAAGAACGGATCTTGTTAAAATTCAAGCCAAACCCACACAGAATGATGAACACTAGGAAGCAGGTGACCCCATAACACTTCATCCAGCCAGCAGGGTATTTTAACACGAAATTTAAGATAGGAAGCCCCAGGTGCTGAGGCACCAAAGGAATTAGAAAAGGCTTTCCTGAAGCTCCCTTCCAAATACACCAGAGACAGATAATCACCAGAACTCATTTACAGTCCTAATAAGTGTGGACAGCCTTATTTTCCAAATTTTAAGACAAATGTTAATTTTGTAAATCATACTCAGAGAAGAGTCACTAAGCCCTATTGTGATTTATTAAAACAAGATAACCTCAGCAAGGGATAACCTCCTATTTTGACCTTCTGGTTATCATTATCCTGCACAAATATCATGGCTGAATGATAATCATCATTTAAGTTTAAAAAATCATCTCGTTAGTCCAGCAATTCTTCAGGTTACCCAGACCACTCTCCCACACAAATGCCTAGTCATGTTCTCTCTTTTCCCATGATATTTTCACCTTAACATTAGGAAAATAGATAATGCAACCACCTGGATCCAACCCTTGCTACTAATTTTGGCTTCCGACAAGGGAGGTTCTGCATCTGAAGTGCCTATGTGCATGAATATGGGTTTGTGCCTGAAATAAACAGGTAGGCGAGTCAGTCGATAGATTTCCTAGAAATTAAGAACCATCCTCCTTGTATAGGATTATTTTCCCCTTGTGGGTTTCAGGAAAGATTTAGATCCTTGTGACCTAGGAGAAGGAGGAGGAGGCAGCACTTAAGCCATGGTTACTGTTCCAGAGTCTGGGCAAGCCAGACATGACTCTTTCTGGACCTCCACAGCCCAACAGCCCAGAGCAGAAAAAGGAAAATAGCTTAAAAAAAAAAAAAAGAAGAAGAATAAAACTGAGCAGGAATAGAAAAGTGAATGCTGGTTCTTCTCCTTTTAACACAGACACAGGCTAACCAAGTAGTCTGCTTTATGCTAAGAAATGCTCCCTGAGGAAAGTGTTTTGCGTCCAACTGTGAAACTGATTGATGTCCTTAAAACCCTGGAGGAATCTCTTCTGGCCCTAAGCTTGCTGTTACAGAGCAGAGGGGAAAGGTATCCAGGAAGGGGAACTTTCAAAGGAAACATTTTTCTTGACGTTCTTTTCAAAGTGCAGCAGTGTCAGAAGGTATGAGGATGGAAACGCAAGTAACCATGCCATCCACACACGCTATTACAAAGAGAGTGTGTGTGTGTGTGTGTGTGTGTGTGTGTGTGTGTGTGTATGCGCGTGCGCATGCGTGCATAAGGAGGGAGGGACCCTGGTTCTTCAAAATGATCCACAGGCAATCTGAGAAATACTGGTCTGAATCTATTTTCTGTACCAGGTCACAGCATTGCTTGAGCAGGATCTACTGCATTCAGTGAATGATTCCTCTCCCACCCCCTCCTTCTCCCAAAGTCTGCAGCTTTAGGAATAGGTATTTATTCAGGAGCCCAGCAAAATATTGTATACTTCATAAAAGTGAACCCCTTGAATTCAAATGTCAGTTCATAAACGCTTTTCTGTGAAGATGAGCGGCTATCCTGATGTAATAGTGCGTTTAGATCTAATGATTTTCCAAGGAACAAAGGTGATGAAGCAAGAATATCACTGGCATGGAGAAGCTCACTATTTTCCCTCAACCTCGCCACTCCTCTCACCAACACTGTCTGAAAATAGTTATCTGGCATTGCCTTCTTAACCTCCATCTCCCTTCTCTGTACTCCAAGTGGACAAAGAACAAAAACCACAGGCAATTTGGAAAAAGGATGAACCACACACTCCAAGGGGCACTGCGTTCCAGGGTAGTGTGATGGACCAGAGGCATTTTTGAAAAGACACAATGGAAATAAGAGGGGGAGTTCACAGAATAAGATGACCAGGATAGGATGCTATCAAAGAGAAACTTCTGGGCAAGGAGAGAGGAAGGCTTCTGTGAGATAGGAATTCTAGAGGAAGGGAGAGGACATGATAGTTAAGAAAAGCTGTTATAGGCCATATATAAGAAACCCCTTTTAAATGTCTTCAAGAGATATGAATGAAATTGAAATATCTCCAGGGATCACTGTGCTTTTCTTTTTTTTTTTTTAAGTCCCAAGCTTCAGTCTGATCATGAGGGCCTTGGCTTTATAAGCATAACACAAATATAAAATAACTCTGCTCATGTTTCTGTTTCTCTTAGATTGCCAGAAATTCATTACTCTGTGTTTGGTACCTTGGTTTAAACTGCTTAGTGCTATTTCAAAATCATTCACAGGTAGGTACTCAATAGTGTAGAGCCTTTTTTCTGGCATGTGTTAGAATCGCAAACTGCTCTTTTTCATTGACTTCAAATAATTTATACTTTTGTTCATTATTGGATATTTTGGTATGATAAACAAGTTTACATGACCATGTAAATGGATAGAAACTGACTTATAGAAAAGATAAAGAGGAACATGCAAAATATAGCTTCAGTCAGCCAAGCACAGGGCGTAAGAGATAAGGATCTATAAACAATAGTCCCTTTTCCCCATCCGAGTTCAAAAATATTGAAAATGAAACAGGAGACAGATAGGTGGATTTAAAAAATACATTACCCTCATTGCTTATAAAGTTATTAGGAGAATATGGCTAAGTATGAGGACCACCTGGACTCGCAAGCACTTTTTCTTCTCCAGTTCCTAGGTCAGTCCTGGCATCCAAGAGAAAAGTGAATCTACACACCGGCTGCATTTACCCAAATGTCTGCTTCACACTGGGAATGAGCAAGGAGCGGGGAACAACTCCAAATTACATATGGGTGTTTTTTGGCCGCACCATGTAGCATGTGGGGTCTTAGTTCACTGAACAGGGGTTGACTTCATGCCCCCTGCAGCGGAAGTGTGCTAACTGCTGGACCACAAGCGAATTCCCCATATGCATTTTCATATAGTATCATCCTCTAACTGAGACACATTATCCCAGGTCACCTATTAGGCAGGTACTTTACTGCCTTGTTAGGAGGACTGACTTGGGAGTTACGGGAAGGGCCAGAAATATTTCTCTAGCAGGGACTGATTACATTAAATCCAGAAAAATAGAGGAGATGTATTTACCATAGCATTAAGCATTAACAAGAAAGTTTAACTTTTCCTTATTTTTTTTAAATGAGTATCTATTGGTCTATTCTGTTTGTTCTGCATAATACAGCAGTGTCATAAATTTTAAATCTAATAGACCAGTGGAGAGGGAATGCATAATGCACAGAAAAGGAGAAAGAAGCCTCTTTATGAATTAAAATATCAAAGAGTGAATACTAGTGTCTGTTTTGGTTTTGTTTTTTAAAAAGAAAACATCTGGATTTTAAACAAAGGTAGTACAGAGCAGTGAGGAGAGTTTGGAAAACAAATGTTTATTCCAGTCTCTCTTTAAAAATGGTCCATAGTCCTTCACAGACCTTCATTAGCATCATTTGAAAGTGAAAAAGTGAAAGTGAAAGTCATGTCTGGAATTCTCCAGGCCAGAACACTGGAGTGGGTAGCCTTTCCCTTCTCCAGAGGATCATTTGAAGTTTCTTAAAAATACAAGTTTAGGAACCTCATCCCACACCTATTGAATCAGAGTCTTTTGAAACATGGATGGAAAATTTGCACTTGACAACTTCTTTGAGTAATTCAAATGCACGCTGAGGATAGGAAATCTTCATCTTTTGCCTGTAGGAGAGAACATGTACCAGGTTTTATAGCTGTATTTGACCCATGGTCACAGCACAAAATTAGCCTTAGCTTTCCTGAGGAGCTAAACTCTCCTCTTATATCAGGCAAGACATCATGTTTATGAAGAAAAACTGAAAAATATGAAACAGGTATCAGGATACAGTACAAACTATGTAGTAGTATAGTAAAGCAAGGCAAAATAAAGTTTGGGTAAGACTGCAAAGCTGGTTTGTTGCCAGCTTACACTGCAACAATTCTTCTGATTCATAACCAGAAAATGTGAATAAATCCACAAGTCTCTCTTTACGCACGTATGATTTAAGTTTCAGTGCCACTCAGCTAGATTGCAATCCATGTAAACAGACTGGCTGAATCACTAAATATCCCACTTGGAAATCTTTTAACCAGATTAGGAGCCCCTGGGTCTACACATTGAAAATGATTTTTCAGAAAGGATCTACAGTCATTAGTGATTAGTGGGGTTTCTGGAACAACTGCCTCACAGTCTAAGATGGCTAATCCATAAATGCATTAATTGTATTAGATGTGTGTAGGTAAGATAAAAAAGTCTACTAAGTGGGAAAATCACTGAATTATTCTGTATAGTTCACTGGGGAAAATGGTGTTAATATCTACCTGTAATATTACAGACATAACACAGGTATTATAGCTGTCACCAGATGATCAATACCAAAATCAGACTGATTATAGTTTTTGCAGCCAAAGATGGAGAAGCTCTCTACAGTCAGCAAAAACAAGACTAGGAGCTGACTGTGGCTCAGATCATGAACTCTTTATTGCCAAATTCAGACTTAAATTGAAGAAAGTAGGGAAAAACACTAGACCATTCAGGTATGACCCAAATAAAATTCCTTACAATTATACAGTGGAAATGATAAATAGATTCAAGGGATTAGATCTGATAGACAGAGTGCCTGAAGAACTATGGATGGAGGTTCATGACATTGTACAGGAGGCAGTGATCAGACCATCTCCATGAAAAAGAAATGCAAAAAGGCAAACAGGTTGTCTGAAGAGGACTTACAAATAGATATGAAAAGAAGAGAAGTGAAAGGCAAAGGAGAAAAAGAAAGATATACCCATTTGAATGCAGAGTTCCAAAGAATAGCAAAGAGAGATAAGAAAGGCTTCCTCAGGGATCAATGCAAAGAAATAGAGGAAAACAATAGAACAGGAAAGACTAGAGATCTCATCAAGAAAACTAGAGATACCAAGAGAACTTTTCATGCAAAGATGGGCACAATAAAGGACAGAAATGGTATGGACCTAACAGAAGCAGAAGATATTAAAGAGGTGGCAAGAATACACAGAAGAACTATACAAAAAAGATCTTTAAGACCCAGATAATCATGATGGTGTGATTACACACCTAAAGCCAGACATCCTGAAATGTCAAGTCAAGGGGGCCTTAAGAAGCATCACTACGAATAAAACTAGTGGACGTGATGGAATTCCATGTGAGCTATTCAAATCCTAAAAGGTGATGCTGTGAAAGGGTTGCATTCAATATGCCAGCAAATTTGGAAAATTCAGCAGTGGCCACAGGACTGGAAAAGGTCAGTTTTCATTCCAATCCCAAAGAAAGGCAATGCCAAAGAATGCTCAAACTACCGCACGATTGCACTCATCTCACATGCTAGTAAAGTAATGCTTAAAATTTTCCAAGCCAGCCTTCAACAGTTCATGAACCATGAACTTCCAGATGTTCAAGATGGATTTAGAAAAGGCAGAGGAGCCAGAGTCAAATTGCAAACATCTGTTGGATCATTGAAAAAGCATGAGAATTCCAGAAAAACATCTATTTCTGCTTTATTGACTATGCCAAAGCCTTTGACTGTGTGGATTACAATAAACTCTGGAAAATTCTTCAAGAGATGGAATACAAGACCACCTAACTTGCCTCCTGAGAAATCTGTATGCAGGTCAAGAAGCAACAGTTAGAACTGGATGTGGAACAACAGACTGGTTCCAAATCAGGAAAGGAGTAAGTCAAGGCTGTATATTGCCACCCTGCTTATTTAACTTATATGCAGAGTGTATCATGAGGAATGCTGGGCTGGATGAAGCATAAGCTGGAGTCAAGAGTGCCAGTAGAAATATCAATAACCTCAGATATGCAGATGATACCACCCTTATGGCAGAAAGTGAAGAAGAACAAAAGCGCCTCTTGATAAAAGTGAAAGAGGAGAGCTAAAAAGTTGGCTTTAAACTCAACATTCAGAAAACTAAGATCATGGCGTCTGGTCCCATCACTTCATGGGAAATAGATGGGGAAACAGTGGAAACAGTGGCTGACTTTATTTTTCTGGGCTCCAAAATCACTGCAGATGGTGACTGCAGCCATGAAATTAAAAGACGTTTGCTCCTTGGAAGGAAAGTCATGACCAATCTAGACTGCACATTAAAAAGCAGAGACATTACTTTGTCAGCAAAGGTCTGTCTCGTCAAAGCTATGGTTTTTCCAGTAGTCATGTATGGATGTGAGAGTTGCACTAAAGAAAGCTGAGTGCCAAAGAATCGATGCTTTTGAACTGTGGTATTGGAGACGACTCTCGAGAGTCCCTTGGACAGCAGGGAGATCCAACCAATCCATCCTAAAGGAAATCAGTGAATATTCATTAGAAGGACTGATGCTGAAGCTGAAACTTCAATACTTTGGCCACCTGATGTGAGGAACTGACTCGTTTGAAAAGACCATGATGCTGGAAAAGATTGAAGGTGGAAGCAGCAGGGGACAGCAGAGGATGGTTGATGTCATCATCGATTCAATGAACATGAGTTTGAGTAAACTCTGGCAGTTGGTGATGGACAAGGAGGCCTGGTGTGCTGTAGTCAATGGGGTCTCACAGAGCCAGACACGACTGAGTGACTGAACTGACTGACTGACTGAACACAGGCATAATATAGACAAATTAGTTCTGTGTTTGAGTCAATAAATTATCAATGAATATCATTAACTGTGATTTTCCACCAAACAGGTATAAAGATTGTTTTAATATATTTAAAATACTTTATGATTTAGAAGTATCTTGAAAATGATTATAAAATATAAAAATACAGAAAAACTATGATTATTTTCCATGGATTAAATTGTCTCTCTGTTCCCAGAGACCTAAAGAAGCCTTCCAGATTTTAGCTGGCAACGCAAAGTGACATATTATGCACTCCTCGGATTTCTGTGCTTTTTAAAATCTTGTATCCAGAAAGAAACTTTATTAATGCAATCTGTTCTAGTATTTTTAACACAAATTGCATGGAATCCCAACTGATATATACTTATTAGACAATTTTTAGAAATAGAGCTTTATGTTATCACATGTATTCTATACTACTTAGGGATATGAAACTGGTCCTACTAATACTTACTTTTCTCACAGACCTAAACATAGCTCCACATACATTCAAGTTGCTGAATAGGTGTTCCTAGAACTGAATCATCTACTCCAGAAAGTGTCAGTTGAGAGAATGGTACATCCCACAAAAGACACGTTCTCCAAGGTATACAATCTCCTTCATGCATCCCCTAAAGATAATGGAATACCCACTCATCTCCTCCCCACTTTTTGAGAATCACTCCCAGAGAATCTCTGTAATTTCACTTCCTCTGCTGAAGGGGCTAAAAAGTTTAACATCACTGATCTGGCTCAATCATATCTTTATAAGGAGACAAGATGATTTAGACTGGGAATATTAGGTAACTTGATTTAGAAGTGCAGAATTCATATTAGTCTCAAAATCATGTCACAGTCAGGTATTTACAAAAATGTGTTCATAAGCCTTGGAACGAGTGATGGAAATGTAATGTAAAACATGGTGTTTATAGTTAACAATACTGCATTGTATACTTCAAAGTTTCTGAGAGTAAATTGATCTTAAAAGTGCTTATCACAAGAAAAAATTTATAACTATGTATGGTGATAGATGTTAACTAGATTTATTGTGGTGATCATTTCACAATAAATACACATTGTTGTTGTTCAGTCATTGTCATGTCCGATTCTCGGCAACCTCATGGTCTGCAGCATGCCAGGCTTCCTTGTCCTTTAGTATCTCCAGGAGTTTTTGTTCAGATTAATATGCATTGAGTTGGTAATGCTGTATAACCATCTCATCCTCTGCTGTCCTTTTATCCTTTTGCCTTTAATCTTTCCTGGTCTTAGGATCTTTTCCAATGTGTTGGCACTTTGCATCAGGTGGCCAAAATATTGGAGCTTCAGCTTCAGCATCAGTCCTTCCAATGAGTATTCAGGGTTGATTTCCTTTAGGATGGGCTGGCTTGATCTCTTTGCTATCCAAAGGACTCTCAAGAGTCTTCTCTAACACCACAGTTCAAAAGCATCAATGCTTTGGCGCTCAGCCTTCTTTATGGCCCAACTCTCATATTCGTACATTACTAGAAAAACGATAGTTTTGACTATATAGATGCTTGTCGGCAAAGTGATGTCTCTGCTTTTTAATACGATGTCTATGTTTGTCATGGCTTTCCTTCCAAGAAGCAAGCATCTTTTAATTTCATAAATACATATAAAAATCATTTTTCATCATATCTGAATATAATGTCACATGTCAACTATACCTCAATTTTTTTTAATGTCTTAGAAATGACATTTAGGAGTAGAAAAAACACTGAAACTTCCATTCTAGATTGGATAAAGTAACGAGAGCTGGACTTACCCTCTCACCCAAAACAACTAAAAATCTGGGCAAAATACACATTGTAATCAGCTTTCAGAAATTCGATTTCAGGTGGCATAGAACAGTGATCACTGACAGAAGGGAGGAGAAAACAAGTGAGTCACAGGCTTTCCCTAGCTTACTTTCTAGAGAGAGTTTTGGACTGAATCATGAGGAGGGTGAAGCCTAGCAGATCCCAGTGAATCCACTGAGGGGAGGGGGTGGAGGTGGACCTGAGGAAGTCAGAATGTCTAGAGGCAACAAATCTAAGCACCAGATAAGAGAGATCTACATAGAGAAAGGACTCTGAAGACAGGCCAAGGGTCCTGATTGCTGAGCAGCTCACGTGTGTGAGGAAACTACCCAAGAATCAGGAAAAACTCAACCAAAAGGATAAAATACATAATTCCTAGGGCACACATAAGACAGTATAATTCGTTTTCCCATTAGCCCGAGTGGAAAAACTCATAATTTGCAGGGAACTGGGGAGAAGGTATTACCTCAGAGATGGGGCAAGTTGAGCCCTATACTAAGTGTTTCCCAGGTTCCACCTAACAAAGCTTAAAAAGAAGCCTCAAAAATAAAAGTCAACCTTCCTGCAACAAACCTAAAACAATTGAATTTGCAATCAAAAATACTATTACAAAGAAAATTGAACTCTAGGTTTAGATGACTTATTGATGAATTTTACTAAATGCTTAAAGAAAAAAAAATAATACTAAATCCTATAACATATTCTTCCAGAAAATCAAAGAGGAAGGAATAATCCCCAATGAATTTTTTGTAAGGCCAATATTATCCTGATACCCAAACCAGACAAAGACACTACAAAAAAGACAAGTATTTTTCATCCACACTGATATTATAATCTTAGTGTAATTTTAGCAATTTGAGTCCACCAATATATAAAAGTATAATACATCATAAATGGAATTTATTCTAGGAATACAAAAAAAGTCAATTCAAAATTTAACCAATGTAATTCACCATGTTAACAGACTGAAAAAGGAAATCTATATGCCACTCTGAATAGACAGAGAAAAAGCACCTGACAACGTAATACTCCATTCCTGATTTAAACACAAACTCTCAGCAAACTAGAAATAGAAAGGAACTTCCTCAATCTGATACAAGGCATATGGAAAAAAGCGACAGGTAACATCATACTTAACAGGTAAAAGACTAAATGCTTTCCCTTTAAGGGCTGAATAAAATGAAATATGTTTTACCACTTCCATCCAACACTGTTTTGGAGGCTTTATTCAGTGTAAAATTCAAGAATAAGAAATAAAAGATGAAAAAGAAAGGGGAAAAACATCTTGCTTTATAGACAGTGTAATCACCTATTTAGAAAATCCCCAAACTGCTTTCTATTCATGAAAAGCTCATGCCCTATTTGATCTACCAGAATTCTACCCCATTTCTAGACCTAGTTCAAATGTTAGTTTATACCCATTGGGCTTATTTCTTCCTCTCTTGAACTCCCTTAGTACTGCGTAATACTAAGTTCTTTATTGGGAAGAGAAAAATTGCATCATGGATTGATTCTAAGGTTAGATGTATATATGTCTCAACTCCTCTTCCAAGCCATTAATTCCTTGAGAATTAGAGAATGCATTTTGGTCATCCTTCTCCTTATCAGAGAAACGAGTCTAGTGCCTGCGCAATAGAAAATCTCAAGGAATACTTGCTGCTGTCAGTACTTGTTTATCAATCATACAGCTCATCTGCTTTTTATAAAAATCTATCTGGGTATAGCTGCTTTACAATGTTGTTAGTTTCTGCTGTACAACGAAGTGAATCAGCTATATGTATACACATATCCCCTTCCCTCTTGGATCTCCCTCTCACCCTTCCCCACCCTACCATCTGGGTCACCACAGAGCACTGAGCTGAGCTCCCTATGCTATACAGCAGGTTCTCACTGGCTACCTATTTTATATATGGTCATGTATTTATGTCAGTCTGAAACTCATCTGCTTTTGAGTGCAGTGTTCTGTAAGTTCTTCCACTCATGCTCATGGAGCTCTCCTATCTTATATAAGTGGAATATGCAAACTTCAGTTTCAGCTAACTTACCATATCCTCTGCTGCTGCTGCTAAGTCACTTCAGTCATCTCCCATAGACCCATAGACCCATAGATGGCAGCCCACCAGGCTCCCCATCCATGTAAGTATATTTCTATTGCTGCTATATAAAAGTTGCACATTTAAAAAATGATTATAATTATAATTTTCTATTGAAGAGATTTTAAACCCCGAGATATATCTTATAGTCCTGACACTGAAGACATGGGAAGAAAATTTTAACTCCTGTATATTTTGGCTGTAAGAAGCAGATGCTGGGAAAATTTTCTGAACCACTCAGCAACCTCAGCTACTTTGATAGCGCAGGCCAACAAGCTGCACAAGCTTTTTACTTCCTGTTGAAAATTGGTCAGTGTGCACTAGTGGTTTATGCTCAGCTCTGCTCCTCTCAGTTTCTCATGCACTGAGCTGCTGTGGTCAGTGGTATGTCTGACCCTCTTTCTGCGGGCAAAGCCCATCTTCAGGTACATCTCTTGTTGTTTAAGGAAAGCACATACAATTTTCTGAACAATACAATGCTCACCCCTTCTGGCAGCCCAGTCCTATGGCAAAACTCTGTCAGCCTCAGGTGTAACAAGGCACTGCAATGTTTTGTTGTTGGACTGTGGGGAACTAGGTTTCAGTGGCTTGCCTATAAATCAAGGGACAAATTTTCAGCATTAACGGCAACCATGGACTTTTATTTAATGTGATTTAAATGTTTATTAAACAATGTTGAATTTTAAATGCTCATTTTTTTTTTTTTTACTTTAAGCTATTATCTACAGAAACTTAAAAATAATGTGTATGTTGGGAATTCTCTGGAAGTCTAGTGGTTAAGAATCCAAGCTTCCACTGAAGGAGATATAGGTTTGATCCCTGGTCAGAGAACCAAAATCCCGCATGCCATGTGGCATCGCCAAAAAACAGAAGCAAAAAATAAGTGTGTTCTGTAATAAAGTGCAAGTTTGTGGGAATACTGTTACATGTCAATAGATAACTAATACACTTGCCAGGTGGCCATCACGTGGACCAGCCTCATTTGATGAAAAGACCATTCTTCACTTGCAATTATTTCTTGACCTGTCTTTGCTTCTGATTATTTGAAATGAGGATCATGGGCCAGGAGTCAGATAAACCTGGGTTCATATCTCAGTTAATCCACTACATAGCTGCATGTCTTTGAGTAGTATCCTTTCATGGTTTCCCTCATCAGTAGAGTTGCACAAAGATCTCAGAGTGAGTAAAAATATCACAAATGTTAGATTTGAGATGGAATTTGAATGGATCATACAGAAGAGACAGAACGTGTACTAGAAAGAATGTTTGAGGGTGGGGAAATCTGAGCTCCGTTTTGGGCTTGAGCTTTGTTGTTTTTTTTTTTTTTACAGCTTGAGGTCTTTATCCCTGACCTGTCTTCCTGTACCTGGCCGCACAGTGCTAATGGTCAAGCATCGTTCTCAGGTTCTGCAATGCTGTGGACAAGGGCTACCCTGCAAACTGCTGGGTTCAAATCCAACTCCTCCCCTCACTAACTGAGTGGCCTCATGTACATCACTAACCTTCCCAGATTTCACTCCTTGGCTGTCCAATGAGGAAGCTGGGTTATGCGGCCTCTAAGGCCCTCTCCAGCTTCCACTTAAAAGAACAAGAGTAATTGTGTAGAGATTAAATTAAGGGCTCTAGAGTCATCCTGTCTAGATTTACAATCATTATACTTGATCCCTCATCTGTAAAACACAAACTTTAATGGTTCCTATCCCACAGGATTATTTTTAATGAAAATGAAATAAGCTAGTATTTGTAAAATGCCTTCAACCTTGCCTGGTACATAATAAGCCCTCAAGAAACGTTGGGATTCCCTGGTAGCTCAGCTGGTAAAGAATCCACCTGCAATGCAGGAGACCCCGGTTCAATTCCTGGGTTGGGAAGATCCGCTGGAGAAGGGATAGGCTACCCACTTTAATATTCTTGGGCTTCCCTGGTGGCTCAGCTGGTAAAGAATCTGCCTGCAGTGCAGGTGACCCCAATTCTATCCCTGGGTTGGGAAGATCCCCTGGAGAAGGGAATGGCTACCCACTCCATTCCAGCCAGGAGAATTCTAGGGACTGTATAGTCTATGGGATCTCAAAAAGTTGGACATGACTAAGCAACTTTCACTTCACTTCAAGAGATGTTAATTTTTATTATTACAATGATTCATATCAGGGAGAAGCAACATGACCTCAAGTGTAGAGTCTGAAGGTATTAGCAGAATCAGAGCAGTCTAGATTTCTTTAAAAAAAAAAAAAAAAAAAAAAAACTCTGGTGTCATTCTCCACTATGAGTTGAGAGAGTCTGTGATCAAGCCTCACCTCCACCTGCTCCCTCCTCTTCCTCTCCATTCTAGGTTCCTCAGTGTCCTCCACTCAACTCAAAGGTGCTCAGTTTCCTTTCCAATCCTCCATCAGGGTTTGTTTTCTTCGTAACATAATTCCTTGCTCTGGAACTTTCCCCTTAAGTATGCTGTAATAATGATGATAATGATGACAATTAAATTTCAGGCATAGTAAGATGATGGATGGGAGGATTCTGAAAAAAGTACTTGCCTTCCAAGAATTTCATTCAGGAATTGATTTCAACACTATAGAATACGAAGAAGATTTTGGGTGCCAGAAGTTAAAGATACATTTTTATCCAATCTTTATTTTTGGTTGTTTTGTCCTTTCATTTTAAGGTTTATACTATTGAAATATTGCCCTCATTAAATAGTATTATATAAAGAAAGAAAAATATGTGAAGGTTGGAAAATAGCTCTTTTTAGAAAAGAGAGAGAGAAAGGCTATTAAAGTACAAATAAAATGTGAAAGGATTCATTATTTTACTTAAAAAGCCTTGATCAAACACCTACTATGTGCTAGTCACTCAAACGGATAATACACAGATAAATAAGACATGATCTTGACTTATCATGAGGGGGAGTGACACTTTTTAAAAAATAATTGAGATTACCTGTGAAAACTCAGAACTTTGAAAAATTCCTTCTATTTATTTGAAGGTTTAGTAGTGTTTTATTTGCACTATACTTAAGGGAGGGCTGCATAATTGTTTTATTGGTTGGGCCTCAAGAGTCTTCATTGAACCCTGTCTTATGGAGATATCCAAGAAAAAAAGGGTGAGGGGCAGCAGAGGTTGATATGAAAAAGTGGTATTTGGGATATCTTAAAGGACAAATGAAAATCTGACTACCTAGTGATGTGAAAGGGGAGGGGAAGGGACTTCTAAGCTAAGTAGAAAACTCAGATGATGCTCCTTTGAAAATCTAAAAGAAGATGTGTGGCCTGTACAGTAACTGCAGCGGTTCATTGCTGCTGGAGCACATAATTCGGGAGAAACGGTAAGTAGGCTTCATCCAGGTCACCAAGGGCCCCCTGAGCTCTGCTAAGATCCAGGTTGTTCTGTAAAGAAAATGCTGTGTCTGTGGTTGAACAGAGAGCAGCTTCAACTCCCAAGGAGTTCCAGGGAGATTTGAGGAGTGGGGTTTCCCTTCAGGTTCAAGACCAGGGCCTGTCTGTATCACCTCACTTTCCCAGGCATTAGGCCTGGTCATTTGAAGGAGGGTATTATTGGGGCAAGCAGCTGAGATCATAACTGGCCAAGGAGATTCACAGAAGACATTATTTTATCTGTTGCTATGAATTCGTCTTCCCACACAGAAAAAGTTGGATTTGTTTAGAATCAATCAAATTGGTAGCCAGCCAGTCTTTCTGCCATAAAGCAATTCCCCAAACATCCCTGTTTATTTTCAGATTGTTTTCCTGTGAAAATGTTTTTGCCTATCTAGAGTGTCTGTCCTATTCCAAACCTAAAATTAATAATAGCTAGAACATTTCTTGAGGCATTTCATTCTCAGGATCACACACTGTTAGTTCTTCAAGCAATTTTTAATTTGCTTCTCACTGAGATGTGTTGGCAATTATGCTTCTGTTTTAATTCTTAGTGTTTCAGTGAACATAATCATTGAGTCATGGCCTTACTATAGATAACTATATCATAGTTATTTCAACAGAGCTCTTATTCTAAGTGTTTGGGTAAAAAGGGCCAAGGCTAAATCTGTTCAACTTTTTTTTCAAAGCAAAAAGGAAGAGGCCTTTAAATTTCAGAAACTCACCAGAAATTGAGTTGTGAAATATGAATAATTTACTGGCCTTTATCCCATAAGCTATAGAAAATACACTGACTAAATCCTTAGGAACAAGGACATAATTATTGTTACTCTTGTTTTACAACTGGAATACAAAAGAATAAAATGGCAGTAATTCTATTCTCAATTTTTGGAAAAGTTTGAGAAGGATAGATATTAAATCTTTGAATGTTTTGTAGATTTCACCAGTGATGCTGAGAAGATAAACTTCTGTTGTTTAATCCATCCAGTGTGTGATACTTTCTTATGGCATCCTTAGTAAATTAATACAGGTACCATTGCAAACCTATTAGAATGGCTAAAAGTAAGGAGTGCAGTTTGGAGTGTAGTTGGCTGCTTACAAAGAATGAGAGATTAAAAGAAGTACTGAAAAAAAAAAAAGAAAAGAAGTACTGGACTGAATGAATTAAGGAGCTGCCCAGGAAAGAAGAAAAGAATTGTAAGGAAACAAATAATTTGGGTGTCACCAGTATGGTCAATAGATCTTTTTGTTAAAACATAAAGTTCTTCTATGGGCTTCCCTGGTGGCTCATACTGTAAAGAATCTTCCTGCAATGTGGGAGACCTGGGGATCCCTGGGTTGGGAAGATCCCCTGGGGGAGGGGCATGGCAACCCACTTCAGTATTCTTGCCTGGAGAATCCCCATGGACAGAGGAGCCTGGCAGGCTACAGTCAATGGGGTCGCAAAGAGTCAGACATGACTGAGCGACTAGGTGCACACACACACACAAAGTTCTTCTATGGAACATTTCGTAAACTGTAAAACTCTCATTTTTCCTGTGCCTCCTACCTCCTTTTCCAGTATAATTGGATGTCAACTGCTTTATGGAGAAGGCAATGGCAACCCACTCCAGCACTCTTGCCTGGAAAATCCCATTGATAGAGGAGCCTGGTGCGCTGCAGTCCATGTGGTCACTAAGAGTCAGACACGACTGAGCGACTTCACTTTCACTTTTCACTTTCATGCATTGGAGAAGGAAATGGCAACCCACTCCAGTATTCTTGCCTGGAGAATCCCAGGGACAGAGGAGCCTGGTGGGCTGCTGTCTATGGGGTCACACAGAGTCGGACACTACTGAAGCGACTTAGCAGCAGCAGCAGCAGCAGCAGCAACTGCTTTAAATCAACTAATGATTCAGGAAAGGAGTGTTAGTTTACTTCGGCCAAAGTGTATCGAGGCTCACTTGCAATAAAAAATCAGTATAAATTATTGCTATGTGATTTGAACCATTAACACTGAACAAACCAGAGTAAATGGATGTTTGGATTTAACCAGGGCTAAGGACTATCAAAGTTAGTATGACAGAGATTTGAGGAAATCTCGAGAGCTAGTGAGTACAGATTTGAAATGTGAATCTTGGGGTCCAGGCCAGATTGAGAGGAACACTAAGGTAGAACGACTAAAAGACAAAAGGGAAGGATCAGAGAGCTAGCTTTGAGCTATTGTGGAGAATACATGAAGGGAAGGGAAGAAAGGTTGGAAAAAAGCAGAGAAAAGTTAATTTGTAGTTCATGCTTATTTTAACACAGGTAACATCACTATTTACAGTGGAGAAAATGGAAGTGTGATAAGTTTGGGTAACTTGTGTACAATCATAGAAGTATGCAGGCAGCATTCAGGTTCAGGTCTGACAGTGTAATCCATGCCCTTTCCACTATTCTTCATTAACTGTAAATTAAAGAGCAAGATGGAAGAAAAAAAATAGACAGAAGTCAATCAAAAAAGGTGAAGCTTAAAGTCTAAGGTACTGGTGTTGACACACTTAAGCCTGAAGGTAAGTTTCAAAGTATGGCTACCCATGCATTTGCTGGAGTGGAGGAGAGCTAATGGGAAAGAGGTGATTCATACCCAAAGCTCTGTGCATGTGGCACAGCAAAGGCCATCATGTGGACACTTCAGGTCAGAGTAGAAGAGTGGAAGACAGAGCAAGGGTGAGAGAGAGAGACTGAGGAAGACTGATTCCTCAGCTGCTGCCTCAAAGAAGATGAAATAATAAAACAACCCATACCGAGATTCTATGTTCTTTCTTCCCATCTGATTTTAGGGAAGAACCAAAAAACCCAAAAAGCAAAGGGTAGTAATGTCATATTTTGAAAGTTTCTTCTCTAAATAAATTCATGACACATAAATCAAGTGTTTCAGTGCAGTTTGTGTGAGAAAGTGCATAAGACAAAATAGTGCAAAGAAGGTATATTTCTGGTCCACTTGATATTTTGATATATCATAAAAGTAATTTGTTTTTGCATTATGACCTCTAATCCTGACACAGTCATTATCTTAACTTTGCAGTGAGAAATACTAACCATGGAGTATCAATCGAGTAAGCTGAGGTACCTCTTGCTTGGTGTTAAGAACAGTTACCAGCTCATCTAACTTGCTGCTCTGTGTATCATGCAAAAAGAGGCAGAAAAATCTCATCTCACTTAAACTCTGTGGGTGGAGAGGGTGTATCTTAGGGCACATCTGAGTATCTGAGGTAACAGCACTCTGCAATACATGTTTTCAGATCTTCCTCACAAGGCCTCATTGTTACTGGGTTCCCAAAACATGGCTGTCATAGAACTCAAGATATCTGAGAAAAAAATGAAAATACTATGACTCATACTGTCTATGCTGCTTGAGTTACTTAAATTTCCATCTATTTATGTTAATAAAAAAATCCCTGAAAATCCATTTGCATAGCATGCGCCCACAATTCTTTAAAATAGATGGAGGAAAACTGTCTAACAGTTGCTATACATAGATACTCTATTGTTTAATTATTTAGACGACTGCTATTTAATTGCAATTCAAATGGATCATCTTCTAAAAGTTCAATTTTTAAGATAGAAAGGGACTTTCAGTCCAAGATAATGAGGTCCAAAAATAAAATTTATTCAATTACCCTGAAAAGTGTGTTATCTAATTAGCTGAGTATCTGGAGCTGACACATGAGGAATAATAGCTATTGTTACATGCTTTGATTTTTTTATATTATTTAAGTGCTCACTTATATGTGGGGTAATTTATATATATTATATCATTTTATTCTAGCTGTATGGAGTAGGTGTTACTTATCACCATTTAAAAGATAAAGAAGCCAAAGTCCAGGGAGCTAAGTTACTTGTTCACATGATCAGTAAATGGTAGTGTGTGCATGCCTGCCTGTTCAGTTGTGTTTGACTCCTTGTGATCCCAAGAACTGTAGCCCACCAGGCTCCTCTGTCCATGGAATTATCCAGGCAAGAACATTGGAGTGGGTTGCCATTTCCTCTTCCAAGGGATTGTCCTGACCCAGGGATTGAACCCGTGTCTCTTGATTCTCCTGAACTGGAAGGTGGATACTTTACCACTGAGCCACCTAGGAAGCAGTGAATGGTAGACTAGGCTTTACGTCTGTAACTGAAAAGAGCCCAAATCATAATTCAAACATAAATTTGACATATTTCCTGCTTTTGGTATCTTTTTATAATGACAATATTTAAAATACTAATAATTAACATTTATTAAGTACTTGTTATGCTTCAATGAAAGTGAAAGTTGCTCAGCCATGTCTGACTCTTTGCGACCCCATGGAATATACAGTCCATGGAATTCTCCAGGCCAGAACACTGAAGATACCCTTCTCCAGGAGATCTTCTCACCCCAGGGATCGAACCCGAGTATCCTGTATTGCAGGCAGGCTCTTTACTAGCTGAGCCACAAGGGAAGCCCTATGCTTCAATAACTGGGTATAAATCAGTTCAATCTTTACAACAATTTCATGAGATGGTTGCTGCATTTGACAAATGAGGAAACTGAGGCACAGGGGTCTCTGTAGTAGTCATTGATTGAGATAGACCAGAACCCAGGTCTGACTCATTTCTTTTAACCACTCTTCTACCTTTTTAGCTCCAGCCTGACTATCATTGAGCCCACCTATATAGGCTTCCCTGGGCTTTAATCAGAGTAAACCAGAGATGGAGTTATTTTAAAAGTTCCTCTAGTCAGTTTGTATTGCATTTGGTATGGCATCATCATACCATAGGAGTTTATACCTAATTAAGAATCCAATTTCCCAGTATACTATATTCCCTACAATGCCTCTTATTCCTACCCTGTAACCATGATCCAAATCAAATCTCATAATATTCCAATGCAGCCTATCTCAACCAGTGGTACAAATCAATGGTTAAGAGCACAGGTCCTGAAACCTCTCATTGCTGTGTATAAAATTATTAAATACATGTGAAATGTTCAAATCAATAGCTGAGATATATAGTAAGTCAACAGAAAGTATTAGGTATTATTAATATTCCTTACTATTTCTAAAATGGAGATAATTAAAGGGAACAGAAATCTAAACAGGAAAACTCTTGCAGCAATCAGGATCCTGGCCCAGATCAATGCTGTTTTCTATGATCTGAGGCACGAGGTTAATATACAATTCATCACAACAGGGAGGAAGCTGAGTGCAGATTGAAGAAGTCCGTGCTTAGAGTTCAGAGAAGTGACACAGGGTCAGTGACTGTTCAGTGAGCAGCCAAGGGCTCAGAGAATCCCAGGAGGTATATGGGGTCATGCTCCCCAGGACAGGCATTTTCAGATCCCTTTGGATAAGGATTGTGTCAAGGAAAGGAGGCAACAGAAATCTACTTTGCCAGAATAAAGACAGGTTTAAAAAAGTAAAATTTAGTCTTACTCTCTGAAACTGGGCACAACCCAAGTAGCCCTAGTGTAGCCAGGCTGAGGTCGAAGCCAGAGCACAGAAAGGCTAATTCCGGCCTTTAGTCCTGAGTATTAGTGGTCATTACTCTCAAAAACTAGGTGTTTGGTCACTCCCAGAAAATTTCCAGTTATAAAGTCTGATGTTATGCATTAGGAATCCTGGTGCTCCCAGGCACTGTGGAAGATATTTGAAAGAATAATCTATATACTTTACATGTCATTTTATAGCATGCTTCATCTCCTACTATCTCTGAAAATGACAGCTTGATTATAATGTAATTATCTTTTGTCGTGAAGCTAGTGCCTAATTTTATTTCCAGATGGGTTTATGCTGCTTATATTTAAACTCATTACTGGAAAAGTGGTCATGGAGCAAAATATAAATAAATAACCTAAAGGCAGACCATCATAAATTCCTTTAAAGAGGAATAAGGTAAGGACTGCAGGGAAAGCAGTCCCATCTGTCTTGTGTCACACGTATCTCACTGCTTGAAAGATAAATATCTCTGACTTAAGAGGACAGAGGCAGTTCTGAGTCAGTGAAGATGTTTCTATGGAAATGAAAAAAATATGCAAATGGGGCCATAAAGAGCATCTGAGCCTCCCTACAACAGATAATTTGTCCTGGGGGAAGACCACATTACAGAGAGAGCAGACACGAATAAGCCAGCGTCAGGGGCCATTGGAAAGCACGCAGCGAAGACACCATGTTATGTAGATGGATGGAGAAAATAATCAGAATCATCCCACAAATAACATTCCTCCTGCTTATGAAGAAATGGTTTATTCCCAATTCTGCTCTCATGAAGTCTTTGGCAGATTGAGTCCTCTTGAGTCCCAATTTGCTGAAAATCAGAGTATCTGTGAATTTTAAACTCTGAAATAGTCTATAATTTGATTTATCAAGTGATAATCTTAAGAGACTTTGAAGTTAGGTGCCTCTCATGGCACTTGTCCAATTACATGGTCCTCAAAGGGCACCTGATAAGGTTGACTCACTCATTTACCACACAACTCTTAAGCCATGTACCAAGCACTTTAATAAAAACAATGCAATTGAGGTTACTGGAAAAAGGCAGGCAGGATCCAATGAGAACTCTGATGGGGAAATATTTTGACTTTGGAAAATGCTTCATGGTGAGGGTGATGTTTGACTGGAGTCTTGAAGGAAATATCAGTGTGGATACTGACAGCTCTGGAAAGAAGGGGAGGGATATACCAGGAAGAGATGACACTGTATGTATATGTGCAAATACCTGCCAATGTAGAGGTGGCTTCCTTCTCTGAATTTAACTTAATTTTTGTTTTGCTCTATTTTTCTAAATAAGCTATGAAGGAGACATGTTTAGGTACCAAGAGAATTACAGACTAGTCCAGTATTATTCTATTCCCTTTTAGTCTTAGCTTTAAAAATATCACCCTACATTCAGATATTAGCACTTTTGAGTCCAGTCTTCTACTAAGTATACATCTTCCTCTTTTATACATTAGAGCAGATGTGGACACCCAAACTTTATGAAAAGCAGCCATAGAGTTTTATCAAAACCAAAGATGTGTTTCAAAGGGAGAAAGTATATTGGCCTTTGGCATAACTCCTCTAAGGACAGGTACAGTTGGCAGTGATGGCATTCACTCTAAGTCAATCATCTCATCTTGGATGGAAGAAAGAGTCAGCGTTCTCTTTCTCCCTCTATCCTCTAACAGAACATTCAATGGTCAGTTTTCATAGTTTTTGGATGAACAATTATCATAGGAACTTAAATACTGCATGTTTTATTTGCTCTAACTCTGTGAAATGTACATTTTGAGAAAGGTTCATAGAGATCTTGGTGAGACCTATTTAGTCATAATTTATTATTCTGAGCACTGACAAAGGTCTGTAGAGTTAAAGCTATGATTTTTCCAGTAGTCATGTATGGGAAAGTTAGACCATAAAGAAGGCTGAGTGCCGAAGAATTGATGCTTTCGAACTGCAGAGCTGGAGAAGACTCTTGAGAGTCCCTTGGACCGCAAAGAGATCAAACCAGACAATACTACAGGAAATCAATGCTGCATAAGCATTGGAAGGACTGACACTGAAGCTGAAGCTCCAGTATTTGGGTCTCAGTGAACGCGGGGAGTTGGTGATGGACAGGGAGGCCTGGTGTGCTGCAATTCATGGGGTCACAAAGAGTTGGACATGACTGAGCGACTGATCTGATCTGATCTGATGCGAAGAGCTGACTTACTGGAAAAGACCCTGATGCTGAGAAAGATTAAGGGGAGGAGGAGAAGGGGGTGACACAGCATGAGATGGTTGGATGGTATCACCGACTCAATGGACATGAGTTTGAGCCAACTCCAGGAGACAGTAAAGGACAGGGAAGACTGGCATGCTGCAGTCCATGGAGTTGGAAAAAGTTGGACATGACTTAACAACTGAACAACAACAACCAACAATCAGTAAAATAATTAAATTTATGGTATTAATGGGGCCATTCAGCCTATAAAGGGAAATTTGACCCAGTGTCTCTCAGAAGAGGTACTAATCTCTCCATGCCACAATGCAGTATGTGTGAACACCAGTCATGGGGCTCTGATTTATAAAATTATAAAAACATACATTTGAACAATATCTGTGGGAAATGCTAGGCTAGATTAGAATGTATTTGACTACAGAAGAGCTCAAAGTATCTTATTACAGTAATCAGAGAAGACTGTCAACACATTAAAACAAATGCTAAAAGTAATTTGTGTGTACATTCTAAGCCATTCCAGCTAGTCCACTGTATAGTCTATTGTTATATAGATATATTAATAATTTGTCTGCATTAGATACAGACTGTTGTATAGAGTATAATGGAGAAGCTCCATCAAAATAGAATATTAACAAATCTTTATATATTATGCAGGCAGTCTATTCAGTTTACTCTTAGCCTGAGTGACACAGGACTTGAAGAAACTTTTTCATACTACAAGTTCAAAACAGTAAATTAGTATATAGTTTGAGAACTCCATGGAATTGGGTACAGCCCTGAGTTTTTTTAGGAGACGGCCTACAAAAGTGGAAAGTGGGAAGATGGATCATGTTAAGTTTCTGCTTAAATCTAAATGACTTTTGTGTGGTTTGACCAAATTCTCTGAGACCATCCAACATTTAATGATATTCCTGAAGCTGGTCACATAGTGCAAAAGAATGACCCATCATTCTTTGCTTTTCAATATGCTATCTAGGTTGGTCATAACTTTCCTTCCAAGGAGTAAGCATCTTTTAGTTTCATGGCTGCAATCACCATCTGCAGTGATTTTGGAGCCCCCAAAAATAAATTCTGACACTGTTTCCACTGTTTCCCCATCTATTTCCCATGAAGTGATGGGACCAGATGCCATGATCTTTGTTTTCTGAATGTTGAGGTTTCAGCCAACTTTCTCACTCTCCTCTTTCACCTTCATTAAGAGGCTTTTTAGTTCCTCTTCACTTTCTGCCATAAGGGTGGTGTCATCTGCATATCTGAGGTTATTGATATTTCTCCCAGCAATCTTGACTCCAGATTGTGCTTCTTGCAGCCCAGCGTTTCTCATGATGTACTCTGCATATAAGTTAAATAAGCAGGGGAACAATGTACAGCCTTGACATACTCCTTTTCCTATTTGGAACGAGTCTGTTGTTCCATGTCCAGTTCTAACTGTTGCTTCCTGACCTGCATATAGGTTTCTCAAGAGGCAGGTCAGGTGGTCTGGTATTCCCATCTCTTTCAGAATTTTCCACAGTTTATTGTGATTCACACAGTCAAAGGCTTTGGCATAGTCAATAAAGCAGACATAGATGTTTTTCTGGAACTCTCTTGCCTTTTTGATGATCCAGCAAATGTTGACAATTTGATCTCTGGTTCCTCTGCCTTTTCTAAAACCAGCTTGAACATCTGGAAGTTCACGGTTCATGTATTGCTGAAGCCTGGCTGGGAGAATTGTGAGCATTACTTTACTAGTGTGTGAGATGAGTGCAATTGTTTCAGCATTCTTTGGCATTGCTTTTCTTTGGGATTGGAATGAAAACTGACCTTTCCCAGTCCTGTGGCCACTGCTGAGTTTTCCAAATTTGCTGGCATATTGAGTGCAGCACTTTCACAGCATCATCTTTCAGAATTTGAAATAGCTCAACTGGAATTCCATCACCTCCACTAGCTTTGTTCGTAGTGATGCTTTCTAAGGCCCACTTGACTTCACATTCCAGGATGTCTGGCTCTAGGTGAGTGAAAATGCGTGTAAGTTACAGTAAATAATTTTCAAGTCTATATGGGAAGAATTGTTACTGGAGAGGTGATATACAGGTTATAGTTGTACATTCAGAGAGAATAATATAGAGAAATAGGACTCAGGCATCAGGCCCACTGCAGCATGAGGCTAGTGCCTGGCATAAAAAGACACACAAACCAATGGAACAGAATAGAGAACTCAGAAATAAATCTCTGCTAATAAAATCAATTCATCTTCAATTAGGGCAGCAAGGATTACAAAGTGGGAAATGGACAATCGCTTCAGTAAATAGTGTTCTGAGAATTTAGATATTCATATGCAAAAAAGGGGGCTTCCCTGATAGTTCAGTTAGTAAAGAATCCACCTGCAATGCAGGAGACCAGGTTTGATTCCTGGGTTGGGAAGACCTCTAGAGAAGGGAATAGCAACCCACTCCCAGGGACCGGGGAGCCTGGTCTATGGGGTCGTACAGAGTCGGACACGACTGAAGCAACTTAGCAGCAGCAGCAGCCAGTATTCTTGCCTAGAGAATCCCCATGGACAGAGGAGCCTGGCAGGCTACAGTCCATGGGGTCACAAAGAGTAAAACACGACTGAACACAATGCAAAAAATGGAATTGGACCCTTATCTTACATAATAGAGGAGCCTTGCAGGCACAGTCCATGGGGTTGCAAAGAGTCGGACATGACTGAGCAACTGAGCACACACACATACTTACATAATACATAAATATCAACTCCAAATGGATTAAAGACTTAAACATAAGATCTGAAACCATAAAATTCCTAGAAGAAAACATGGAGGAAAAGTTGCATATCATTGGTCCTGGAAATGATTTCTTGCATATGATACCAGAAGCACAGACAACAAAAGCAAAAATGAACAAACAAGACTACATTAAATTAAACAGCTTCTGCATAGCAATGGACACAATCAAGAAAATGAAAAGACAGCCTATGGAATGGGAGAATATAACTGCAAACCATATACATGATAAAGAGTTAACGTCTAAAATATATAAGAAACTTCTACAACTCAATAGCTAAACAAACTGATTAGAAATCTGATTAAAAAGCAGGCAAAAGGCCTGCATAGACATTTCTCTAAAAATTTAATAACACAAAAGGGCAAAAGTTGCTCAACATCACTAGCCATCAGGGAAATGCAAATCAAACAGTGAGATCTTATATTGCATGTTAGGATGACTGCATGAAAAAAAAAAAAAAGGTAACAAATTTTGGAAAGGATTTAGAGAAGAGTGAATCCTGGTACACTGTTGGTGGGAGCAAAAGTTGGCACAGCCACTGTGGGGAACAGTATGGAGGTTACTCAAAAAATTAAAAGTAGAACTACCACATGATCTAGTAATTGCACTTCTGGGTATTTACCCAAAGGAACTGAAAGCAGGATTCTGAGAAGATACTTGCACTCTCATGTTCACTGAAGCATTATTCACAATAGCCAAAATGTGAAAATAACGTAACTGTCAACCCATGATTAATGAATAAAGAAAATATGGTTTATACACACAATGGAATATCATTCAGCTTTACAAAGAAGAAAATCCTGTTTTTGGAAACAACATGGATGGAACTGGAGGCCATTATGCTAAATGAAATAAGCCAAATACACAAATACTGCATAATCTCACTTAAAGGTGGAATCTAAAATATTCAAACTTATAGAAGCAGAGTTGAATGATATTTGCCAAGGAATAGGCTGGTGGGCTGCCATCTATGGGGTCGCACAGAGTTGGACACGACTGAAGCGACTTAGCAGCAGCAGCAGCAGCAGGAGGGGAGGAGGAGAAGGCAATGGTACCCCACTCCAGTACTCTTGCCTGGGAAATTCCATGGGCGGAGGAGCCTGGTAGGCTGCAGTCCATGGGATCACTAAGAGTCGGACACGACTGAGCGACTTCACTTTCACTTTTCACTTTCATGCATTGGAGGAGGAAATGGCAACCCACTCCAGTGTTCTTGCCTGGAGAATCCCAGGGATGGAGGAGCCTGGTGGGCTGCCGTCTATGGGGTCGCACAGAATCGGACACGACTGATGCGACTTAGCAGAAGCAGCAGCAGCAGCAGCAGGCGGGGAGGAAAATGAGGAGATGGTCACAGAGTATAAAGTTTCAATTACACAAAATAAGTTCTGGAGATCTACTACATAGCATATTGTCTACAGTTTGCAATACCATATTATGTTCTTACAATTTTCTAGAAGGGTAAATACTGTTTTATGTGTTTGTACCATAAGAAATTAATTAATTAATAATAAAGGGGCCTGAAACTTTGGATGGTGATGGATATAGCTAAGGTCTTGATGGTGATATTGATTTCATGAGTGTATATCTATCCCCAAACTCATTGAATTAAATATGTTAAATATGTACAGTCTTTTACATGTCAATCATACCTCAATCATACCTGAATAAAGTGTATTTTTAAAAATAACAAAATTAAATTATAAGCACAACAAAATTTTTGTGTTTCACTACGTGGTATAATTTTATTCATAGAGTTTTTCAATACAGTGTTAGAAGTGTCAGTTCACTTTTGTTCTTCAATCAACTCTATTACATTTACAACCATCCCATTTCAAACTTACCACTACATGAGGGCTATTATTATTATTACTTTTTTACTCAGTCCTAGAGTTCTATTTATTATAGGTTCTTATAAATTTTCTCTGACACTGGAAAGTAGCCTAGACAAATCCAGTGCTGGTCGATAAATTACAAATGTCAGCTTAACTTAAATCAACTAGTGTGACTGTTAGTAGTTACTTGAGGGCCTGACCTCTAAGCAAAGGGTGAAGGGAAATATCATATTTGGAAGGATTATTTGAGTTAAAACTCATGAAGGCCAGGATAATCATTCTTAGAACCAATGAACTGAGATGGATTGGGACTAGTTACTTTGACATAGATCACACTGAAAGGAAGAAGTCTTATCTGGCCCTCTATAAAAAATTTATATAAGATGTAAAGGACTTATCTTTAGCAATTTAACAAATCTAGCAATGAAAGCAATATATTATATAAATTAAAAACCATTAAAGTGCAGGACAAGACGACTTCACAGGTAAATTCTAATAAAGATTTAGACAAATGTTAACTCATATCTTTCCCAAACTATTCCAAAAAACTACTGGAGAGGGAATGCTGCCAAACTTACTCTACAAGTAGAGCTTCACTCTGACACCAAAACAAGACACAGATGTCACAAAACAAGACAACTACAAACTGGTAAATATAGATGTAAAAATCCTCAACAAAACATTAATGAAAGGACTTGAACAATACACCATATGATCATTTCAACAGATGAAAACAAAGCTTTTTCAAAATTCAACATCCTGGTATGATAAAAGCTCTTCAGAAAGAAGGTATGGAGGGAACATCAGATCAGATCAGATCAAATCAGTCGCTCAGTCATGTCTGACTCTTTGCGACCCCATGAATCGCAGCACGCCAGGCCTCCCTGTCCATCACCAACTCCCGGAGTTCACTCAGACTCATGTCCTTCGAGTCAGCGATGCCATCCAGCCATCTCATCCTCTGTCATCCCCTTCTCCTCTTGCCCCCAATCCCTCCCAGCATCAGAGTCTTTTCCAATGAGTCAACTCTTCGCATGAGGTGGCCAAAGTACTGGAGTTTCAGCTTTAGCATCATTCCTTCCAAAGAAATCCAAGGGCTGATCTCCTTCAGAATGGACTGGTTGCATCTCCTTGCAGTCCTCAAGAGTCTTCTCCAACACCACAGTTCAAAAGCATCAATTCTTCGGCCCTCAGCCTTCTTCACAGTCCTGCTCTCACATCCATACATGACGACAGGAAAAACCATAGCCTTGACTAGACGAACCTTTGTTAGCAAAGTAATGTCTCTGCATACCTCGACATAATAAATTAGGCCATATACAACAAGCCTATAGCTAACATCATACTCAACAGTGAAACACAGAAAGCATTTCCTCTAAGGCTAGAAACAAGAAAAAGATGCCCACTCTCCCCACTTTCATTCAACACAGTATTTGGAAGTCCTAGTCACAACAATTAGACAAGAAGAAGAAATAGAAAGAAATAAAAATTATTGGAAAGGAATAAGTAAACCTGTCACTGTTTGCAGATGACATGATATTATACATAGAAAATTCTTAAGTTGCTATAAAAAAACTACTAGAACTCATCAACAAATTCAGTAAAGTTAGAGGATACAAAATTACTATACAAGAATTTATTGCATTTCTATACACTAGAGCCAGACTTCCTGGAATGTGAAGTAAAGTGGACCTTAGGAAGCATCACTATGAACAAAGCTAGTGGAGGTGATGGAATTCCAGTTGAGCTCTTTCAAATCCTGAAAGATGATGCTGTGCAAGTGCTGCACTCAATATGCCAGCAAATTTGGAAAACTCAGCAGTGGCCACAGGACTGGAAAAGGTCAGTTTTCATTCCAATTCCAAAGAAAGGCAATGCCAAAGAATGCTCAAACTACTGCACAATTGCACTCATCTCACATGCTAGTAAAGTAATGCTCACAATTCTCCAAGCCAGGCTTCAATAATACGTGAACTGTGAACTTCCAGATGTTCAAACTGGTTTTAGAAAAGGCAGAGGAACCAGAGATCAAATTGCCAACATTTGCTGGATCATCGAAAAAGCAAGAGAGTTCCAGAAAAAAACATCTATTTCTGCTTTATTGACCATGCCAAAGCCTTTGACTGTGTGGATCACAATAAACTGTGGAAAATTCTGAAAGAGATGGGAATACCAGATCACCTGACCTGCCTCTTGAGAAACCTATATGCAGGTCAGGAAGCAACAGTTAGAACTGGACATGGAACAACAGACTGGTTCCAAATAGGAAAAGGAGTACATCAAGGCTGTATATTGTCACCCTGCTTATTTAACTTACATGCAGAGTATATCATGAGAAACTCTGGGCTGAATGAAGCACAAGCTGGAATCAAGATTGCCAAGAGAAATATCAATAATTTCAGATATGCAGATGACACCACCCTATGGCAGAAAGTGAAGAAGAACTAAAAAGCCTCTTAATGAAAGTGAAAGTGGAGAGTGAAAAAGTTGTCTGAAAGCTCAGCATTCAGAAAACTAAGATCATGGCATTTGTCCCATCACTTCATGGCAAATAGATGGGGAAACAGTGGAAACAGTGGATGATTTTATTCTTATGAGCTCCAAAATCACTGCAGATGGTGATTGCACCCATGAAATTAAAAGATGCTTACTCCTTGGAAGGAAAGTTATGACCAACCTAGATAGCATATTAAAAAGCAGAGACATTACTTGTCAACAAAGGTCCATCTAGTCAAGGCTATTGTTTTTCCAGTAATGATGTATGGATGTGAGAATTGGACTATAAAGAAAGCTGAATGCAGAAGAACTGATGCTTTTGAACCATGGTGTTGGAGAAGACTCTTAAAAGTCCCTTGGACTGCAAGGAGATCCAACCAGTCCATCCTAAAAGAAATCAGTCCTGGGTGTTCATTGAAAGGACTGATGTAGAAACTGAAACTCCAATATTTTGTCCACCTGATGTGGAGAGCTGACTCATTTGAAAAGACCCTAATGTTGGGAAAGATTGAAGGCAGGAGGAGAAGGGGACAACAGAGGATGAGATGATTGGATGGCATCACCGACTCAACGGACAAGAGTTTGAGTAAACTCCAGGAGTTGGTAATGGACAGGGAGGCCTGGTGTGCTGCAGTTCATGGGGTGGCAAAGAGTTGGAGATGACTCAGTGACTGAACTGAACTGAACTGAACTATACACTAGCAATGAACTATCAGAAAGAGAAGTTAAGGAAACAATCCCATCAACCATCACATTAAAAAGAATAAAATCCCTAGGAATAAACCTACCTAAGGAGGTAGGTACTCAGAAAACTAAGACATTGATGAAAGAAACTGAAGATGACACAAACAGATGGAAAGATACACCGTGTTCTTGATTGGAAGAATTAATGTTGTTAAAATGACCATACTACCCCAGGCAATCTATAGATTTCAGTGCAATCTCTATCAAAATACCAATGGCATTTTTCACAGAACTAGAACAAATAATTTTAGAATCTGTATGGACACACCAAAGGTCCCAAAGAAGAAGAACAGAACTGAAGAAATCACCTCACACCTGTCAGAATGGCCATAATCCTTTTTTGAAAAAAGAACCCAAATAACAAATGTTGCTGAGGATATGATGCCAAATGAACCCTTCTACACTATCAGTAGGAATGTAAATTGGTGCAGCCACTGTGGAAAGTAGTATGGGTACTTCTCAAAAACAGAGCTACCATATGACCCATCAATTCCACTCCTGGGTATATACCTGGAAAAAAAAAAACTAATTCAAAAAGATACATACACCCCAACATTGACAGTAGCATTATTCATAATTGCCAGGATATGGAAGCAACTCATGTGTCCATCAGTAGATGAATGGATAAAGCAGAGAGGACATATATGTACAATAGAAAGTGAAAAGTGAAAGTGTTATTCATTCAGTCATGTCCTACCCTTTTCGACCCTATTGGACTGTAGCCTGCCAGGCTCCTCTATCCATTGGATTCTCCAGGCAAGAATACTGGAGTGATCCTCCTCCAGGGGATCTTCCCAACCAGGGATCAAACCCACGTCTCCTGTGTCTCCTGCATTGGCAGGCATGTTCTTTAATACTAGCACAACGTGGGCAGCCCAGGTCAGTGATTATTAGAGAAATACAGATCAAAATTACAATGAAGTATCACCTCACGCCAGTCCTAATGGCCATCTACAAACAATAAATGCTGGGGAGGGTATGGAGAAAAGGGAACCATTTTACATTGTTGGTGGGAATGTAAATTGGTACAGCCACTATGTAGAACAGTATGAATACTCCTTAAGAAACTAAAAATAGAGCCACCATATGACCCAGCAATGCCACTCCTGGATGTATCTCCAGAGAAAGACATAGTTTTTTGAAGCACTATTTGTGATAGCCAGGACACAGAAGCAACTTAGATGTCCATCAAGAGATGGATAAAGAAGTTGTGGTACATATATACAATGGAGTATTACTCAGCCATAAAAGGAATGAATTTGAGTCAGTTCCGGTGAGGTAGACAAACCTAGTATCTGTTATACAGAGGGAAGAAAATCAGAAAGAAAGAAATATATCATACTTTAACACATATATATGGAGTCTAGAAAAATGGGACTGATGAACCTATTTGCAGGGCAGGAATAGAGACACAGACATGGAGAACAGATGAATGGGCACAGCAGGGGAAAGAGCAAGTGGGACTGACAGAGTGGCACTGAGGCATGTGCATTATCGTGTGTAGAACAGATAACTAGTGGGAGGTTGTTGTATAGCACAGGGGGTTCAACCCTGTGCTCTGTGACAACCTAGAGGAGTGGGATGGAGTCGGGGATGGGGGTTCAAGAGGGAAAGGACATGTGTATACTTATGGTGATTCACGTTGTTGGTGGCAGAAACCTACACAACACTGCAAACCAATTATCCTCCAATTAAAAATTAAGAAAGATGTGGTACATATATCAAATGGAATATCAGTCATTAAAAAGAATGAAATAATGCCATTTGCAGCAACATAGATGAACCTGCAGATTATCATCCTGAGTGAAGTAATCAGACAAAGACAAGTATCATATGATATTGTTTATATGTGGAATCTTAAAAAAAAGATACAAATGAACTTATTTACAAAACAGAAACAGACTCACAGGGAACAAACTTATGGTCATCAGGTGAGAAGGGTGAGGGGGAGGGATAGATTGGGAGTTTTAGATTTGAAATGTACACACTACTATATTTAAAGTAGATAACCAACAGGGATCTCCTGCTGCTGCTGCTGCTAAGTCGTGTCCGACTCTGTGCGACCCCACAGACAGCAGCCCACCAGGCTCCCCTGTCCCTGGGATTCTCCAGGCAAGAACACTGGAGTGGGTTGCCATTTCCTTCTCCAATCCATGAAAGTGAAAAGTGAAAGTGAAGTTGCTCAGTAAGTGTCCGACTCTTCATGATCCCATGGACTGCAACGTAATAGGCTCCTCCGTCCATGGAATTTTCCATGGATGTACTGGAGTGGGTTGCCATTGCCTTCTCCAAACAAGGATCTACTGTATAGCATAGGGAATCTGGCTCAACATTCTGTAATAACCTAAATGGGAAAAGAATTAAAGAATAGATACATGTATATGAATAACTGAATCACTTTGCTATAAACTTGAAACCAACACAACATTGTTTATCAACTATACTTTAATATGGGCTTCCCAGGTGGCTCAGTGGTAAAGAATCCACCTGCCAATGCAGGAGATGCAGATTTGACCCTAAGTCAGAATGATCCCCTGGAGAATGAAATAGCAACCCGCTCTAATATTCTTGCCTGGGAAATTTCAAGGACAGAGAAACCTGGGCTATAGTCCATGGGGTCACCAAAGAGGCAGACAGAACTTCAGTTCAGTTCAGTCGCTCAGTTGTGTCCAACTCTTTGTGACCCCATGAACTGCAGCATGCCACGCCTCCCTGTCCATCACCAACTCCCGGAGTTCACTCAAACTCATGTGATGCCATCCAGCCATCTCATCCTCTGTCATCCCCTTCTCCTCCTGCCCCCAATCCCTCCCAGCGTCAGAGTCTTTTCCAATGAGACAACTCTTCGCATGAGGTGGCCAAAGTACTGGAGTTTCAGCTTTAGCATCATTCCTTCCAAAGAACACCCAGGGCCGATCTCCTTCAGAATGGACTGGTTGGATCTCCTTGCAGACCAAGGGACTCTCAAGAGTCTTCAACACCACAGTTCAAAAGCATCAATTCTTTGGCGCTCAGCTTTCTTCACAGTCCAACTTTCACATCCATACACGACCACTGGAAAAACCAGACAGAACTTAGCGACAAATAACAACAACGACATACTCCAATATAAATAAAAATTGAAAATAAATTTTAAAAGAAAAAAAAAACCATTGAACCTTTGGATGATAAGTTTCAAGCTCTTCAAGTAAAAGCATCCTTGTCTAGAAGCAATGAACACTAGTCTATGTCACACTGCATATCATTATTTTATCAATCCCAGGCTGTTCCAAGTCATTAAGTGCCAGCAATATCCTCCTTTCATGCTCTGGCCTTGGATAGTGGGCTAATACAAGGTTTTTCAAAGCCTCAACTGGGATTGAGTCATTGTTCCCCCGAGAAATAGGAAAAATTATGGAGCAGAATGTTTCAAGGGATTCCAGAAATAGCCTGCATCTTGGCTTCCTAGTTGTTTGTCAGGTGGTAATCTCCTTCACATGGTGTATTAGTTTACTAGGGCTGCCATAAAAAAGTGCCACAAACTGAGTGGCTTACAAAATCAGGAATTTATTTGCACGTTCTCTAGAAGTTAGAAGTTCAAAACCAAGATCTCAGGAGATCTCTCTCTCTCTCTGAGTCTCTTCCTTGCTTCTGGTAGCAGCTGTTGATTGTTGGTGCTCCTGGGCTTTGCAGGTACACCACTCTGATCTCTGGCTCTGTCATCAATGGCATTGTCTCTGAGTGTTTCTGTCTCCCCAGCTTATGAAGACACCAGTCATTTTGGATCAGGGTTTGCTCTATTTTACCTCATCTTAACTTGATTACATCTTCAAAACCCTATTTCTCAATAAGACAACATGCATAGGTACCAGGGGTTAGGACTTCAGTATATCTTTTGAGAAGTTCACAGTTCAATACTTTATACCTGGGAAATAGATAAATTAGGAGACTTTGGGCTATTCCATTCTCAAGACAGTTATAATAGAAAACAACAAAATATCAGTTGTTTCATGGTTTTTGTTTTGTAAGTTGTAAAAATTGTTGCATGGTTACTACCTTATAATATTTCTGCTAAGGACTAGAGGAAACCCAATTCCTCCTGCCACAAGTGAGAGGGGAAAAAGTTGTAATTTTATACTATCATTGTTAATATATAAACATTTGAATATGTAACACTTTTGAATATAAAGGAAGTCCTCCACCCCAGGTGGGTGATACCAGCAAAGTGAAAGTGAAAGGCACTCAGTCATGTCTGACTCTTTGCGACCTCATGGACTATACAGTTCATGGAATTTTACAGGTCAGAATACTGGAGTGGGTAGCCTTTCCCTTCTCCAGGGGATCTTTCCAACCCAGGGATTGAACTCAGGTCTCCCACATTGCAGGCAGATTCTTCACCAGCTGAACCACAAGGGAAGCCCATGATACAAGCAGGTGGGTTCCAAAGGGCTGGATCGTTAAAGATCTTTTTCTTCTTAATAGGGAAGATCATTACCGTTCAGATTACTGGAGCAAAATATACCTCAGTAGCAAAGGGCTGAGAAACTGGTGTATAGGGTCTGATTTTTTCAACTTAATGGTGCTTTGTGTAGAAAAGAAACAGAAGCTTGTGACTATCTTTCTATTGGATGACTCTTGGAATACTGACTTTACTCACTCCCTTACATATAAATAAAATTAACTACTATTGGGCTTATGAAAAAGAGAGTCTTTCTTGATCTTTAGGCAAAAATTTTCCTAAACTGAGTAAAAGGGCACAATACTCAAGGAAATATCACATATTTCTTTTTGAATACAGCTTATTACCAGGTCGCACTAGCAGGAAAGAATCCACCTGCCAATGCAGGAGACTTAAGAGACTTGGGTTCAATCCTTGGATTGGGAAGATCCCTGGAGGAGGGCATGACAACCCACTCCAGTATTCTTGTTTGGAGAATTCCATGGACAGAGGAGCCTGGTGGGCTACAGTCCATGGGGTTGCAAAGATTCAGACAAGACTGAAGTGATTTAGCACACACACACTCAGGGTATATAGGGAAGTAGTGGGGAACAGTATTTCCTGAGCTTTTGCAAAATAGGATTGAAGGGAGTCAGTTAAATGCAATGCTAACAGAAATACTATAAATTTGACTCTTAAATACTTTAGGGCTAAAAGAACATGACGGTAAACAACTCCATGAGGAGGGGATGTCACAGAGTGCCATCACAAGAAGCAACTCCACTTCTTCCATCTAATCTACATATGGTTTTAAAGGAACCAGATATCAACTCCTTTATTTCAGGATACTGACATATCATGCCATTTGACTCCAGCTTTTACATTTCAGCTTACAAATATATCTTCATTAGATGTATTAATGGTGAAGGATATCCAGATATAACAAGCCTAAGAAGGGGCTTTTAAATCACCCAAATTGTCCTTCAAAGGGCATGTATCAGAGACAAGGATGCATCATGTCCCCTATTGCTCTGCCTCATAGTATCCTGGAGTTTCATACATTAAAAGCAGGACTACTGGGGTGCAGATTATTAGAATTATTATTGGCAACATGGTATCTATCATGCTGAGAGAGTAAACTTAAAAAAATCCAGTTGAAGCTAAACTGAGAGAGAGGGGTTTACACAAAATTTAATAAGCTACAGGATTTACAATAATTTAAGTCCTCTCTCAGAAATCCCATTTCATTTTCCAATTCATTGCCATAATTAGCCCCATCCCTAAATGGCGAAAATGCTGAGGGGATAGATAGGCTCTAACAAAATGAGTAAGAGAGAATTTTCAACCTCTCCCATCATCCTCACGAATCAACTCTTACCTATTCTGTAATGAGTTCTTGGCATACTGTGTCCTTGCATCTTACATATTGCACAGGAAAAAAACTTTTATACTGACATTCATAAGAGGCTAAAATAGAGATCAAGGTCTGAAAGTTTATGGATCTAAGCAGGCTGGCATAACTCCACTAGCTGGAAATGAGGACAAAAGAAAGTCATGGTACAGATATGTGATCATTTAGAACTATCATTTTGGATGACTTGTGCATGTAGATTTGAAGTTTTCTGTTTAATCTCATTTCTGATTCTACTTATTAACATTATACAACAATAGTAGTTTCTTGTAAAATGCACTAAGCCTTGTCTATGAATCTAACCAGATTGTGGAGACAGACTATTAGCAGAAGAATATGAACTTGCTCTTTTCTTCTCTTCTCTTCTCTTAGCTTATTCTCTACCAGCCCAGATCAGAGCAACTTACTGCCACACCAAAAGAGCTAAATGCTAAAACTCAAAACCCATATTATGAATAGTAGCTTCTGGATATCGTATTTAGAAGATATTCAGATATGTTGTATGAATAAACCTCTTCCAGCCAGGTTTTAACAATCCTACTTGAGGCTGAACTTTTTACTGTAGAGTATTCTGCTCCTACAAGACCCCATGCATCTTCAGGGTAAAAAGAATAGCCATGCTGGCCTTTTTTCAACAGAGTTACTATGAAAAAGGCATTTAACTAAGAGCTGTACTGCTGACTCCATTCTTTTTTGAAAGAAAGCAGGAAATCAATCACCCTTTTCAACTATTGGATATCTGCTTTGGGACAACAAAAGAAAAAATAAGTGGGAGGGAAAAGTAAATACAACTCCACATCTATTTTTAATTTATACCAACAGGCTCCTCTTCTGAGTATCATCCAAAAATCTGGAAACATGTCCACTATAGGATTCTTAAATTTAATATGCCTAAAGTGAAAGTGTTAGTTGCTCAGTCATCTCCAACTTTTTGAGACTCCATGGACTATAGCCTGCCAGGCTTCTCTGTCTATAGAATTCTCCAGGCAAGAATACTGGAGTGGGTTGCCATTCCCTTCTCCGGGGGATTTTCTCAACTCAGGGATTGAACCCAGGTCTCCTGCACTGCAAGCAGATTCTTTACCATCTGATCCACCAGGGAAGCCCAAATATGTCTAAGTTTATTATATTTAACCTATGAACAGCTCCTTTCCCCATATAGTATCTATCTCACTGAACTGCATAACCACCTAGCCAGTCAGCTAAGCCATCAGTAGGTCAATTTTTGTCTTTCTATGTCCTTTGATCCTCACATTCAGTTGATCACCAAGGTCTATGAATTCTGTCTCACAAATATTTCTCAAATATGTTTCTTTTCTCTCCCTCCACAGCTACTTCTTCAGTATTTTTTGACAGGTTTTAAATTTTTTAATTGGAGGACAATTGCTTGACAATGTTGTGTTGGTTTCTGCCATACAGCAATGTGAATCAGCCATAAGTAAATCAGAAACAGAAAAAAAAAAAAAAAAACAAGCATCATTTATTAACACATATATATGGAATAAGAAAAAAACAAAACAAAACAAAATGGTACTGATGAACCTATTTGCAAGGCAGGAATAGAGACTCAGACAGAAAACAGACTTGTGGACACAGTGGCGGAAGGAGAGGGTGGGAAGAATTGAGACAGTAGCATTGGCATATGTACCCTATATGCTTCCTCAATGTTTCTTTCTTGAGTTATTACGAGCCTTTCTAACATCTCCAGTCTTGCTTTTTTCGTATGTGTTTTCCACATGACAGCTATGTTCTACCTCAAAGCAAATCTCAAGTTGAGATGCCTTGTGGTTCCTTTCAACATGGAGTAAATGTTCACTCATTCATTTATTCAACCAATACTTGATGAGTGTGTATACAAGACCAAACACTGTCCCAGGAAACAGTGAGTAAAAGGGAATACAGTCTGCTGTCATGAGCTAACAATCTCTTGGGAGGGATGGAGGATGGCGATACTAATCATCACGGATTCTGCACAGTACTACCACAAACTGGAGTTTTATGATGAAAACAATTCCATGTTCTGAAAGCAGAGAGCAGAAACATCTGATTTAGTCTGGAGAGTGAGAGCATAAAGTGAGAAAAAGAGAGGAACGTAGGGCAGCTTTAGAGAACTTCAACCTTCCAGGGTTGGATAGAGGTGTATGGACGCACAAGGGAGCTTGTGAAGAACCAGTAAGAGGCACCCCGTGGTGTCACAGATGTGACAAGGAAGGGATCATTTCAACAAGGATCATCTTCTGTGACAAACTCTTCTTAGAAGTTAAATAGACGAGGTCTAGAAAATGTCCCTTAGATGCAAGAGCATCGAGGTTATCAGTGACCTTGGCTAAAGCTGATTAGATGAACTAATTGGAAATGAGCACAGATGGGAATGAGTTAAAAAGCCTGTACAATCTGAGGAAAAGTGGGTGGTGGGAATGGAAGCTTCCAAGGATCTCGGAGACCTGGCACCTGGCCTCCTCTTTAGTTTGTTCTTGCATCACCTCCCTACCTATTGTATGCTCTCCTGTCACCAAACACAGCCCCTTCTGCCACAACAAATGACTTGCAATTTGCTCAAGACTCCACTGTCTCTTTTATCTCAGGGCTCTAGAGCATGCTATTCTCTCTACCCGAAAGGTCCTTCAACTTTCTTGTACTTGGACAATATCTACATTTCCTTCAATGCTCAGCTCATCATCACTGCCTCAGGAAGACTTTTCTAATACCCACCTCAGCTTAAAAGTACTAACATCACCACCACAAACAAATGCCTAAGATTGCTCTTATGAAAGACTCAATTTTGAATCTGTCTGCCTGTTTCTCCTCTCCCCCCACAAGATTGTGATTCATGAGATAATAGGGACCCTTTGTCATTTTTATGTGCTCAGAATATGCTTGAAGAGTGAATGACATTAGACATTAGAAGTTTTATCCACAGAAGGACAGGGTTCTCATAGTATAGGCCCTCTGCAAACTACAGTAGTTGCCCCCTGGAATGTTCCATCTTGGGGACACATCTTCCCTGTACAGATTCAGAGAAAGGGTTTTGAGATAAGACAGACATAAGTCAATCCCAGCTCTTCTCTGACCCTCAGTTTCTTCATCTGTAACACCTACAATGCATTATTTTATGTGTGCAGAGGCTTTCCTGGTGCCTCAGACAGTAAAGAATCCACCTGCAATGCAGGATACCAGGGTTCCATCCCTGGGTCAGGAAGATCCACTCGAAAAAGGAATGGCTACTCACTCCAGGATTCCTGCCTGGAGAATTCCATGGACAGAGAAGCCTGGAAGGCTATAGTCCATGGGGTCAACAGGAGTCAATTACCACTGAGTGACTAACACTTATGAATGCAGAATTGTGGAACTCCATGTAGAGTATTTAGCCTAGTTTTCAACTTGCAAATAAATGAGCAAATGGTCAATACATGTTAGTTATTATTGGTATCCCTCATACTGGTTTCCTGTTGTTGCTGTAACAAATTACCATAAACTTGACAGTGGATGAAGCACAAGCTGGAATCAAGATTGCCAGGAGAAATATTAATAACCTCAGATATGCAGAGGACACCATAATTATGGCAGAAAGTGATGAGGAACTGAAGAGCCTCTTGTTGAAAGTGAAAGAGGAGAGTGAAAAACTTGGCTTAAAACTCAACATTCAGAAAACTAAGATCATGGCATTTGGTCCCATCACCTCATGGCAAATAGATGGGGAAACAATGGAAACAGTGACAAACTTTATCTTTTTGGGCTCCGAAATCACTGCAGATGGTGATTGCAGCCATGAAATTAAAAGACGCTTGCTCCTTGGAAGAAAAGCTATGACCAACCTAGACAGCATATTAAAAAGCAGAGACATTACTTTGCCAACAAAGGTCCATCTAGTCAAGGCTATGGTTTTTCCAGTGGTCATGTATGGATGTGAGAGTTGGACTATAAAGAAAGCTGAGTGCCAAAGAACTGATGCTTTTGAATTGTGGTGTTGGAGAAGACTCTTGAGAGTCCCTTGGACTGCAAGGAGATCCAACCAGTCCATCCTAAAGGAAATCAGTCCTAAATATTCATTGGAAGGACTGATGTAGAAGCTGTAACTCTAATACTTTGGCCACCTGATGCGAAGAACTGACTCATTTGAAAAGATCCTGATGCTGGGAAAGATTGAAGGTGGGAAGAGAAGGGGATGACAGAGGATGAGATGGTTGGATGGCATTACCGACTCAATGGACATGAGTTTGAGTAAGCTCTGGGAGTTGGTGATGGACAGGGAAGCCTGGAGTACTGCAGTCCATGGGGTCGCAAAGAGTCAGACGTGACTGAGTGACTGAACTGAACTGAACTGGCTGCTAAAATCAACATAGATTTGTTTCTTCTCTTATGGTTTTGGAGGCCAGCAGTTTGCAAAATGGATTCTAATTTGCTGAAATCAAGATGTTGGTTGCACCACACACTCTCTAGATGCTCCAGAGAAGAATCTATTTCAGTATCTTTTTCAGCTTCTAGTGGCTAGCTGTGTTTCTTGGTTCATACCCACATCCTCCTTTTTTAAAGCTACCAGTGTAACATCCCTTTCTGACTCTGCTTGTTTCCTTCACATGACCTTCTCTTCTGTCAAATCTCCTTTGGCCTGCTTCTTATAAGATCGCTGGTGATTATACTTAGGGTTCACCTGGATAATCCAAGATAATCTTCTATTCTTAAGAGCCTTAATCACATCACAAAGTCTCTTTTGCCATGCGAAGTAACATTCACAGTTCTAGGGATGAGGACCTGGTTAATTACGGGAGCCATTTTTCACCCTACCACATCACTATTGTTATTATTGTATTTGATATAGTAAGATAAACAGTAATTCTAGACAAACTAAATACCCAGAGTATAGGTATCTCTGCAAAATGTACAGTACTTACAATCTATTGTAGCAGAGCAAGGAATCCTTGTATCTCAAGCTTATACTAAAGTAATACACTTGATGAGAAAAGTACTACAGGACTACTAGCTTCCTCCCACTTAACTCATAAGAGAAAGAATCTGTTATGGTTTCCTCGAAACAGGTCGAGGTGTATATATTGCCTAAGGATCAGTGAAAGTGCTCAGGAAGGTCAAGAGATGGCACCCTCCCTTAGAGAAAGGAGCTGTTACTACCAATTCTCTATATGACACTGTTAGACAGGGTTGCATTCTCCCTTCCACCTGCAAAGTCAAAGCAAGATCTATCTGTGCCTAAAGTTGCCATCAAGGGGGAAATAGGAAATATTAGATTTCTTTTCGACCTAGACGTTTCTCTTTAACTTGTCAACTTGCTTTACAAAAGAAATAGAATAGGGCCTTGCTGTCATATTAGGGATTGTTGCCAAGTCTCTATGTACGGCATTTGTTGCAAATTTAGTGATTTGTTCTCCAGCCAACATGCCTTCTTTAACAGAGCTGTAGTTGGATTGGGAAAACATGAAGTTTAATAAAAATCAATAAAAGAAATTCTAAGAGCAAAAAAATTGCAAAGTGAATTTCTTCTAAGCCTAAGTCATTAGAGAAGACTTTACATAAAGATACTTATATTTCAATTTTTTTCTTATACCTCAATGTTAAAAAAATCAAATGAAAACAAGAGGGAAACTATACAGTTCTCAGTGGTAAAGGAAGTCTGGACAACTTACTTCCTAGTGGTGTGTAGATTATAATTTGTCCAAATTATAAGCTCAAAAATCAGAGATACTGACATAAGTTCAGTTCAGTTCAGTCTCTCAGTCGTGTCCGACTCTTTGCGACCCCATGAACTGCAGCACACCAGGCCTCCCTGTCCATCACCAACTGCCGGAGTTCACTCAAACTCATGTCCATCAAGTCGGTGATGCCATCCAGACATCTCATCCTCTGTCATCCCCTTCTCCTCCTGCCCCCAATCCCTCCCAGCATCAGAGTCTTTTCTAATGAGTCAACTCTTCACATGAGGTGGCCAAAGTACTGGAATTTCAGCTTTAGCATCATTCCTTCCAAAGAACACCCAGGACTGGTCTCCTTCAGAATGGACTGGTTGGATCTCCTTGCAGTCCAAAGGACTCTCAAGAGTCTTCTCCAACACCACAGTTCAAAAGCATCAATTCTTTGGCGCTCAGCTTTCTTCACAGTCCAACTCTCACCTCCATACATGACCACTGGAAAAACCATAGCCTTGACTGGATGGCTTAGTTTCATTGATGATGCTATGAAAGTGCTGCACTCAATATGCCAGCAAATTTGGAAAACTCAGCAGTGGCTACAGGACTGAAAAAGGTCAGTTTTCATTCCAATCCCAAAGAAAGGCAATGCCAAAGAATGCACAAACTACCGCACAATTGCACTCATCTCACACGCTAGTAAGGTAATGCTCAAAATTTTCCAAGCCAGCCTTCAGCAATACATGAACCGTGAATTTCCAGTTGTTCAAGCTGGTTTTAGAAAAGGCAGAGGAACCAGAGCCCAAATTGCCAACATCCGCTGGATCATGGAAAAAGCAAGAGAGTTCCAGAAAAACATCTATTTCTGCTTTCTTGACTATGCCAAAGCCTTCGACTGTGTGGATCACAATAAACTGTGGAAAATTCTGAAAGAGATGGGAATACCAGACCACCTGATCTACCTCTTGAGAAATTTGTATGCAGCTCAGGAAGCAACAGTTAGAACTGGACGTGGAACAACGGACTGGTTCCAAATAGGAAAAGGAGTATGTCAAGGCTGTATATTGTCACCCTGCTTATTTAATTTATATGCAGAGTACATCATGAGAAATGCTGGGCTGGAAGAAGCACAAGCTGGAATCAAGATTGCCGGGAGAAATATCAATAACCTCAGATATGCAGATGACACCACCCTTATGGCAGAGAGTGAAGAGGAACTAAAAACCCTCTTGATGAAAGTGAAAGAGGAGAGTGAAAAAGTTGGCTTAAAGCTCAAGAAAACGAAGATCATGGCATCTGGTCACATCACTTCATGGGAAATAGATGGGGAAACAGTGGAAACAGTGTCAGACTTTATTTTTCTGGGCTTCAAAATCACTGCAGATGGTGACTGAAGCCTTGAAATTAAAAGATGCTTACTCCTTGGAAGAAAAGTTATGACCAACCTAGATAGCATATTCAAAAGCAGAGACATTACTTTGCCAACAAAGGTCCGTCTAGTCAAGGCTGTGGTTTTTCCAGTGGTCATGTATGGATGTGACAGTTGGACTGTGAAGAAAGCTGAGTGCCAAAGAATTGATGCTTTTGAACTGTGGTGTTGGAGAAGACTCTTGAGAGTCCCTTGTACTGCAAGGAGATCCAACCAGTCCATTCTGAAGGAGATCAGCCCTGGGATTTCTTTGGAAGGGATGATGCTAAAGCTGAAACTCCAGTACTTTGGCCACCTTATGTGAAGAGTTGAATCACTGTCAAAGACTCTGATGCTGGGAGGAATTAGGGGCAGGAGGAGAAGGGGACAACAGAGGATGAGATGGCTGGATGGCATCACTGACTCGATGGACGTGAGTCTGAGTGAACTCCTGGAGTTGGTGATGGATAAGGAAGCCTGGCGTGCTGCGATTCATGGGGTCACAAAGAGTCGGACATGACTGAGTGACTGAACTGAACTGAACTGAACTGACTAGATGGACCCTTGTTGACACAGTAACATCTGCTTTTTAATGTGCTATCTAGGTTGGTCATAACTTTCCTTCCAAGGAGTAAGCGTCTTTTAATTTCATGGCTGCAGTCACCATCTGCAGTGATTTTGGAACCCTCAAAAATAAAGTCTGACACTGTTTCCACTGTTTCCCCATCTATTTCCCATGAACTGATGGGACCAGATGCCATGATCTAGTTTTCTGAATGTTGAGCTTTAAGCCAACTTTTTCACTCTCCTTTTTCACTTTCATCAAGACATACGAGATAACTGGAATAAGTAATGATGTCAGTGGTGTGAGGGAAAGAGAGCCAGAGACATAGAAATGGGGAAAAGGATATGGAGAAGAAAGAATTATGGACTATTAAATTGTAAATGTTCTTAAAAACTGTTTTCTTTCCAAACGATTTAGTGAATCTTATAATTTTGATTAAAGCAGAAAACAAAGGAGGAAATCAGAATTAGCTTCCAAAGTGTTTTTCTTCCAGTCTAGGCAACAAAGACATAGCAGACTATTAATACAGCTTAACACTCTACAATGCTTTTTTTTTAAAATGAGAATCTCTAATACATTCACAAACGAGTGTGGCTGTCTCCTTATGTGAGAAGCAAAACACTGAGTGAAAAATTTAGCATGTGGTCTTTGTGCAGCTGAATTAGGACTGGGCTCCTTTCCTGAGTTCTGAGACAGAGATCTATGCAGATCAGCATCTGGCATTTGTTCTGATCTCTCTTCTCAGAGAGTAAGAAAGTGCAAGTAAGTTCAGTGCAAGGTCATAGGGGCATAGGGAGAATTCCCCCAACTCAGGGTAATAAGATGAGGCTAGGAAAAAGGATGCTTTGCCCTCATACTGTGAAATCACTGCATTTTACTTCTGAACACTACCCTGTTCTGCTCATTCTGATTTCAAAGAAGAAATCTTGGGGAAGGAGCTCTACAGTTTATCAAAAAGTATCATGGGATGCAATTAACAGAGAACATACATTCCTCTTGTGTAGGCCATTTACATAATACCCAAGGTTCAGGGCTGGTGGCACTCAAGGAAGAAAAGGCTCAGATCCTAAACAGCTGGCACTGACCTGAGCTATGCAATGCCTCATTCCAGCTCCCCAGGTCAGGCCTCCATAGACATGTTGTCTGGGAGATAGAATGTTTAAGTCATCCTAAAGAGGTCACCAAATGGGAAAAATGGGTACAAAGCCCCTCCCTTGCCTAGGAACCTGCAGGTTCCACAGAAGTGCCCCTGAATAACAACCAAGTTATCCTCTCCAAGTGTGCTATTAAATTATTAAAACCCCACTACAATTACTACAGCTAATAAAGTGCTGGTGCAGAGCACAATCTTGGTAGTAATTGTGTGGCAGGATGATTAAACAGCAGGCTTCAATAATTGTTCCAATCCATCTTCAGAGATGGAGTCAAAGCTCTAACAATCAAATCAATCAATTAATGCAGAAAACTGTTAAGGAAGAAAAAAATCAATGAAAACAACTTTTCACAACAAAGTAATAAATCAATCCCAAATAATCATGCTATATCATTATATTTAAAAAATGGGATGATACCAGTTATTGCAATTAAATACCAAAGCAGTAATTTCATTGCCTATTACTCCTGCTCAAAGTGGAGGGAGATCTGATTTTTATTGGATTTTGTGGCATCTCAGTAAACACCCAGAACTCAAATTTTATGCTTAAGAGCAATGTAATAGCAGGGTATCTCTTTTGTCAGTAAGTCCCAGGCTCCTATCACTTTCCACTGCCAAGTACGTGAACAACCATGGAGAATGGAAAACTACCCTAGAGAAAAACCCAGAGCAGGACCTGAATGGATCTCATTATAGCATTTTACCATTTCCAAAGCACTTTGCCAACATTATCTGAAGTTTTCTTTCTCCATAAGTATGGAACGAGGTAGAGTAGATATTTTTAATTAATCTATTTTGCAGTGAGGCATATTGAGGTTCAGAGAAGAGACTTCCCCAAGACCACATGGGGTGAAACAAACAGATAGGGGCCATGTGTCTTTCTCTTTCCATCACTCTACCCTGCCTGGGGGAATGGTGCTACCGAAGTCCAGAAGGAAGGATTTAAGTCACCCTTAAAGTCTCCTTTCCCCTGAAGGTACCTATAAGACTGAGGGGGCAACTGGAAGTGGGCCCAGGGAGTGCTCAGGGGAGGTCTATGAGATACAGGTTTACCCCTGGGCAGGCTATCCCGGTCTTCAAATGAGACGTCTTGGAGCTTCTCGAGATGTGATGCCTCAAGGTCCAGATGGCTTTTGCTTCTCAGAAGAGATCTTGACAGTACCTCTGAGTTGCTTCTGTTGTATTTTTCATTAGCAACACCTACTTATACCATTAATCCAGCACTTAGAACATCCCTGGCACTATGTAAGTATATTATATGTGATCTCAAGTTAATTCCTAAAACTGTGTCCACAAGTGGGTACCAACTGCTTCCTCTCCCCTTATAAAAAACTTAAGATCAAGAAAGCTAATTTGTACAAAGTCACAGAGCAATTAAGTGGTGGAGCAGTTGGTACTCACTTGTCAAAACTTCTCTTGGGCAGTTATAAAGTCAACACATAATTTTGTGTTTTTTTTAAAATTAAAGTTATTAAGTGATGGCAGAAAGGTGGTACATCATAAGTTGCCAAGACCACTGCCAAGTCCAGTGACGTGCTAGGATTCAGGGGACTGAATTAGGAAAGAGAAAAGGTACATGGGGTGAGGTCCAGAGAAAACCAGGTACAAGATTCTAAAACTCTATCCTAGTGGAGTGTTGACAATTCCTTCAGCAAAAAACTATGGCGACGCTGTCCATTAGGAAAGCTCCTCTACTGAGCAGGTATCAAGTTTCTGAGTTTGAGTATGAGGATGACTTAAATCCTTCCTTCTGGACTCCAGTAGCACCATCCCCCAGGCAGGTAGAGTGATGGAAAGAGAAAGACACATACTCATATTCATACCCAAATTTCTGGCCATAAGGTGACCTGCTTCTCACTTGGCTCTACACTGCCAACATTTTGGCTGCAAGTTGTTTAATCAGTTATATATAACGTAAAGAACATTAACATTCCCTACTGGTCTCACCTTGCAAACATCTTAAAAGACTATTCATTCTGATCTCATTCTTCAGACAAAATAATGGGTATAGAAAAGATGAGTCAAAACTTCTCTTGGGCAGTTAAAAAGTCAACACACGGTTGTATTTTTTAAATTAAAGTTATTATGTGATAGCAGAAAGGTGGTACATCATGAGTTGCCAAGACCACTGCCAAGTCCAGTGATGTGCTAGGATTCAGGGGATGCAGCATAGAGTTGTGTTTGCTGCTATGATTTCTTACAGCAAAAGGATACAAAACAAAATTAGGAAAGAGAAAAGGTACATGGGGTGAGGTCCAGAGAAAACCAGGTACAAGTTTCTAAAACCCTATCCTAGTGGAGTGCTGACAATTCCTTCAGCAACAAATTGTGGCGATGCTGTCCATTGGGAAAGCTCCCCTACTGAGCAGGTATCAAGATTTCTGACTCTCAGAAGGCACACAGGCATTCAACATGCGCCAAAACATTTTCACAAAAAGGTCCGGCATGTGAGGCTTTCTTATCAAGAAATGATGAGAATCTTTCTAAATCTATGTTCCTATATTCCAGCCAAGGACCAGTCTTATAAGCAGGTCTTTCAAAGGACAGCAGTTTCAGGACTGTTACCATTACTCTCTTCTGCACAGGTTAAGTTTGTTGTGTCTTTTCATTTTATTTCCTCTCCATCCTTATTCCCTTCCTTCTTTCCCTCCTCTTCACAGAACTGGAAACCAAGACTTCTGTGACCTATTTAAGCTACTTCCATAGGGGTGGTCAGCAATAAGTTTTTGTCTTGCATCTCCTGGTTAACTCACTGTTAACTCACTGTCTTACAAAAGTCTGCTCAGCTTCATTCTGAGAATCAAGCTTTCTGGGTCTCAGGCTCATAGCTTCTTTCATCAGGGTAGCTTCTAGGTTTTGAGGAATCCTATTTTGGAGCTTTTAAACCAGGTAGCTCTCTGTGCAGGAAGAACTATTTTGTATCTACCTTTGATGGCTCCCAGGACTCACTGTCTACTCCACAATGAACTTCGAGGAATTCAATGCTGTTCCTAGAGGGAGTCCAAATGCTCATTTTCTCTTGAAAAACTATTAGACCCTTCTAAGGCCTCACTGAGAAGCACTAGGTGACCGCCCTGGATTAGCCATTTATAACACGTTCAAAGAAGGCAAGAAATGGTACCTACAGGGAGGAGCAGATGATACGAAGGCAAGGTACAGACTGGAGGTCAAAGAATGAGAGAAAGCAGTTTAAAGAAACAGAAGAAAAGAGAGCCAAAGGTAGCTTCAGTTTAGAGTGACATCGGGTCAGGGAAGATTCTGAGCCGATTCAATCCAAAAGGTACAAAACTGAGAATTTCTGTGGTTTTGGAGAAATACATTTTGTGCAGGTATTGAAAGAAATACAGAGTGAAGTAAGCCAGAAAGAAAAACACCAGTACAGTATACTAACGCATATATATGGAATTTAGAAAGATGGTAACAATAACCCTGTATATGAGACAGCAAAAGAGACACTGATGTATAGAACAGTCTTTTGGACTCTGTGGGAGAGGGAGAGGGTGGGATGATTTGGGAGAATGGCATTGAAACATGTATAATATCGTATATGAAATGAGTCGCCAGTCCAGGTTCGATGCACCATATTGGATGCTTGGGGCTGGTGCACTGGGACGACCCAGAGGGATGGTATGGGGAGGGAGGAGGGAGGAGGGTTCAGGATGGGGAACACGTGTATACCTGTGGTGGAATCATGTTGATATTTGGCAAAACCAATACAATATTATAAAGTTAAAAAATAAAAAATAAAATTAAAAAAATAAAAAAAGAAATTTTAGAAAAAAAAAAAGAAATCCAAATGACCTCACAACTCTGCCTTCATGAAACATTTCATGTGTTCAACCAGTCTGATCATTCTGTGTAAGAGGAATAAATGACCATGTAAGGCAGTATCTACATATGAACTGTTACAACAACCACACTTCACAAAGATCAGATCACATCAGATCACATCAGTCGCTCAGTCGTGTCCGACTTTTTGCGACCCCATGAATAGCAGCACAGCAGGCCTCCCTGTCCATCACCAACTCCCGGAGTTCACTCAGACTCACGTCCATCGAGTCAGTGATGCCATCCAGACATCTCATCCTCTGTCGTCCCCTTCTCCTCCTGCCCACAATCCCTCCCAGCCTCAGAGTCTTTTCCAATGAGTCAACTCTTCACATGAGGTGGCCAAAGTACTGGAGTTTCAGCTTTAGCATCATTCCTTCCAAAGAAATCCCAGGGCTGATCTCCTTCAGAGTTGGTTGGATCTCCTTGCAGTCCAAGGGACTCTCAAGAGTCTTCTCCAACACCACAGTTCAAAAGCATCAATTCTTCAGTGCTCAGCCTTCTTCACAGTCCAACTCTCACATCCATACATGACCACAGGAAAAACCATAGCCTTGACTAGACAAACCTTTGTTGGCAAAGTAATGTCTCTGCTTTTCAATATGCTATCTAGGTTGGTCACAACTTTTCTTCCAAGGAGTAAGCGTCTTTTAATTTCATGGCTGCAGTCACCATCTGCAGTGATTTTGGAGCCCCCCAAAAATAAAGTCTGACACTGTTTCCACTGTTTCCCCATCTATTTCCCATGAAGTGATGGGACCGGATGCCATAATCTTCGTTTTCTGAATGTTGAGCTTTAAGCCAACTTTTTCACTCTCCTCTTTCACTTTCATCAAGAGGCTTTTTAGTTCCTCTTCACTTTCTGCCATAAGGGTGGTGTTATCTGCATTTCTGAGGTTATTGATATTTCACAAAGATACTAACCAATTATTAGCCAGTTTTTTGAATATAAATACATTTTCATCTTCAGTCCAATATTCTTTGCATATATCTACTCTATGGATGCTGTTACTGCTGATGCTGCTAAGTCGCTTCAGTCGTGTCCGACTCTGTGCGACCCCATAGACGGCAGCCCACCAGGCTCCCCCGTCCCTGGGATTCTCCAGGCAAGAACACTGGAGTGGGTTGCCATTTCCTTCTCCAATGCATGAAAGTGAAAAGTGAAAGTGAAGTTGCTCAGTTGTGTCCGACTCTTCGCAACCCCATGGACTGCAGCCTACCAGGCTCCTCCATCCATGGATACTGAACAACAAATCTCAGGGTTTTGTTTTGTATTGTTTTGTTTCATGAGGATTTGCTACTTATCGAAGTAAAACAATATCCTTACTTTGAATACTGCATCCTCACACTCCTTCTCTCACCCTCAGGATGTGTTCCTTGCTACCTCTTATATCCTACCCCTTTGCTCCTCTTTGCCCTTCCACTGAGTCCAAAGCTTCTACAGGACCTGGTGACTTCTGTCCGGTCCTCCCCTCCAGCCATGCTCTGTGTCCCTAAGTCCTTGAAACAAATGACACGTCTTCATTAGCTTCTATAGCTTATGTGCTTGTTGGAAATATTCTGTTCCAAACACGGCTAGGAATCACCATGAAATCAGGCAAATGCTTAGCTGTGCTTCCCATCATCCATTTTGGATGATCATTTTTAATGTACCATGTTATTAAAAGAAGAGACCTGTTTTTTTAAATTTAGCATTGGTGTTGTCATGAGAAAACAACTATGCAAAAACATGTCTCAAGGTTTTTTCTGCTGTGTTACATGCCTAAAAGGCATTCAGAGACAGAAGGCCAGGAGCCAAGAGTGGGCACCAAAGAACTGAAGGCTGCTGCTCTAGTTCAAGGGGACAGAGAGGAATTTTTACAAATGATATGCAAAATAACAACCCTCCCAGAGAGAAACTTAAAAAGAGGGACTCTGACATGAGGCAGCCAGGCTTTCTCCGGTTCTTTGGTAGTGAGCTTACTGGATTACAATGCTTCTTTTTTAGTGCAGTTTTGACCCACAAGGAAGAAACGCAGGCATAAAGAAAGAAAGAGCCAGTATTCTGATGTCTGTGCACAGAGGGAAATGGAGCTGCCTCATCCTGATAAGCAAGCTGCTAAATGAAGACAGCTTCAGGGTCTTTTGAAACTCAGAGACATGTTTAGCCCAGACAGGGCTGAAGTAAAACTGTCTGCTAGAAGAGGCAGTGCCAGTTGAGGCCATGCCTTCTGCCCCTCCCCCTGCTCAGCTGTTCCCAGTTTCTGAGGCTACGAAAAGAGTCACTTTGCTTCCTAAGATCAGATAGCCAGTGACAAAATGATTAATTCCATCAACTCTATGTGTAAGTAAGTATCACGGCCTTTCCATAGACTATCCATTTTCTGAACTTTGAAGATTTATATGATTCATAAAATTACAAAATAGCAAAATTTAAACTGATGGTATATATTTATCTGGGTTCCCAGTTAGAATTGACAAAATTCTAAACCTCTCTGATCACCAGAATCTCTGGGAAGTTTAATACAGGGAGATTCCTGGGCTCACCTCTAGAGATTCTTATTCAGTAGATCTCATACCTATGTTTTTAAAAAATCTATTCTATTGACTTTGGTGTCAAATCAGATTTGGAATTCCCAGACCTGACTTTCACTACCAGCAGTCCATATTACCAGAATTTCAGGCATGGTTTATCACAGAGTTTATCAAATTAATGTGTGTATCAACCACCTAGGGATCTTGTTAAAATGTAGGTTCTGGTTATTATTATTGGATAGAGAAAGAGATTCTGCATTTCTAACAAGCTTCCAGGGGAGGCTGATGCTACTGGTCTGAAACTACACTTTGAGGATAACTGTGATAAACTAAGCCCCAAAATCTCAGTGGCTGAGCATGCTGAATGTTCACTTCTCATTCATGGAAAGCCCAGTACGGACTGGATGACCCTCCTCTGTCTCCTTGTTGCTGTCGTTCAGTCACTAAGTTGTGTCCAGCTCTTTGGGACAACACGGATTGCAGCACACCAGGCTTCCAAGTCCTTCACTGTCTCCAGGAATTTGCTCAAATTCATGTCCATTGAATCCGTGATTCTATCTAACCTTCTCATCCTCCACGGCCTCCTCCTCCTGCTCGCAATCTTACCCAGCATCAGGTGCTTTTCCAATGAGTCCGCTCTTCTCCTTTTGGAACTTTTGGCCTCCAAAGTAGGAGCTGAAAGGCATGGAAGTGGCAGCATGGCTTTTAAATGTCTCAATCTAGAGGCAACACATGACATACGTCAGGCATATGGCCCCAATATAACCACAAGGGAGGCTGAGGAATGCAGAGAAGCACCTGGAAATTGGGGGAGAAATAGTGGTTTCTGCATAAGAGTCTATTGCTGACCTGAAACAATGAATGAATTTCAGTATCTATTGAGTAAGTGATTCGTTTTAACTTTTTTTTGCTACTTTTATTTTACTCTAAACCACATTATTAAAACATAATTAAACCACTGCCTTTTTGATTTACTTTGATCCACAAAATGATTATCTTATCAGGTTATCTGCAGCCCGGGATATGCCATGATAATATGTTTGATTATTGCATCACATACAAAATTATATTTTGTTTAATTATAACATCTGCTTTCTGTAAAATGCATTTTTTATAAAGTGAAAACATCTAAAATCAGAGACTTTCCAATAAATGTTATCATGGGATAATGACAGACTTATTAGGACACCTGCAAATCCAGAGAGCAGGTAAACGGCATTATCATCGTGGCATGGTTCCTCAACAACCCTGTCCAGCCTGGATCCCTCCACTTTGTTGTATACTCACTCACTTCTATCCTCTCAACAATAATACTCAGACATCCTTTTCTAGCTTTCTTGCCATAGGTAAGTGTAACTCTAACTTTGTTGAGTCTCAATATCTTCACATGTAAACTGGGAATTCAGAAGATTATGCCTCATAGGGTTGTTACAATGATAAAATATATTAATTATTTTACATATTAATATATATTAATATTCTATATTATATTCACTCTATATTAATATTCTTCTCTTAGAAACAGATTATGAAGAATTAAAAGAATAAGTAGGAGAAAGTGTGGATTTGAATATATTTAAGGGATCTGTTCTGAATTCTATAGTTTTGGTTTTATGAGTCAGTGTTTATGAACACAATAAATATAGGGAATGTTGAGACAGCTGTGAAATCTACCTGGACATTCTTGGAGCTAGGGAAAAAAAACCCTTGGTGAGCAGAAGATCAGTTCTAATGGAACAGGCAATCTCTCAAGTGCCCCTTCTAAAGTATGATTCTATGATAAATACATTATTTTGACCTCATGTGCTCACGTTTTCCCTCCAAAGCTTGAGATTGTTTTTACACAAGCATAGTACCTCTTCTTGGTTTGCTGTCCAAAGTATATAATAGCTCTATAGGCAGTTGATTCTCAACATGTATTTATTATGAGCTACGTTATTTTGGACTAACATTTTATTTGACTTCTCTATGACAGGTATTTTTAATTTTTTGGAGATCATAGAATAATTCAAGACCTTTAAAAAACTACAATCCCCTCTTTCCTAGAAAAATTCACATTGTCTATACATATAAATTTTTATATATAATTTTAAGGGATTCATAAACCTCCAAAGCCATGTATGGATTCCAGCTCCCTAGAAAACAACATTATGCTAACTTTCTAAAATTTACCAATAAATGCTATTAATATTAACATGCGGTCATGAAATTAAAAGACACTTGCTCCTTGGAAGAAAAGCTATGACAAACCTAGACAGCGTATTAAAAAGCAGCGACATCACTTTGCCAACAAAGATCCATCTGGTCAAAGCTATGGTTTTTCCGGTAGCCAGGTTTGGATGTAAGAGTTGAACCATGAAGAAGGCTGAGTGACAAAGAATTGATACTTTCAAACTGTGGTGCTGGAAATGACTCTTGAGAGTCCCTTGGACTGCAAGGAGATCAAACCAGTCAATTCTAAAGGAAATCAACCCTGAATATTCATTGGAAAGACTGATGCTAAAGCTCCAATACTTTGGCCATCTGATATGAAAAGCCAACTCATTGGAAAAGAGCCTGATGCTCGGAAAGCTTGAGGGCAGGAGAAGAAGCGGGTGGCAGAGGATAAGATGGTTGGATGGCATCACCGATTCAATGGACATGAGTTTGAGCAAGCTCCAGGAGATAGTGAAGGACAGGCTAGCCTAGAATCCTGCTGTCCATAGGGTCACAAAGAGCTGGACATGTCTGGGTGACTGAACAACAACAACAATATTAACATGCAGGAAATACAACAGTATTTCCCATAGAATGAAGCAAGTAAGGAGATAATTAGAAAGGCTAGGGAAATCCCATAACAACAGGCTCCCTCTCATATTTTCCGAGACTTCTGGTCTCTGATACACTTGGCTTGAGAGGGAGAACTACTGTTTCCATCGCCTCTTTGGTGAAGCCTTCCCTGATGCTACCAAATAAAGTTCATCTTCCCCACATTATTTGTTGGGGGCCAGAGTGAGGTACTCCGCCTGTGGCAAAGGTCATGAGGAAGGAGGCTCGACATACGCAAAGGCGGGATCGAGCCTCAGGAGTCCCCCTGGAAATCCTCAAGCATCTACCCCCATAACCAGAGCCTGCCTACTTTACTACTTTGTGCTCTCACCTACACCTCTGACTTTACGGGGGGCTGTCCCCCACCACCTCTTTCGGAGAAGGAGTTAATCTAGAGCTCCAGTTAATAATAATTCCTGGGCGTGATAAGAGTGTTTTAACCCACAAACTCCTCTGAAGGTTCTCTAGCCTGCCTGACAGGCTCATCCGGCCACATGTGATTGCTCACAGCCTCCCAACCGTGAGAGGCACGAGATGCTTTAAACCTTCTAAAAACAGGTTCCTTAGAAAAGTTAGAAAACTATTAGTATAAGTATAATGGGCTGATTAGAAATCGTATTGGTGAAGGGTTTTTCATTTGTTGAGCCAACGTTTGTTGCTAAGTCTCCATATCCCCTGCCCTTACACACATTAATGAATATATAGAAGAAATAAGTATTAACCTTTGATATTAATCACGTTAGACCTTAGGCTAAGTAAATTCTTTCCTTAACTAAAACCCACTACACCCTCACCCTGTAGGAATGTAACTTTATTTGGGTGGCATCTGTTTTGAGAATAATCAGCCCTGGAGAAATAAGTGTCCTGATTGACTGACAGCTGTCACAAGGAGAGGGTCGTAAATTGTCAGCAGGACCCCCTGGCCAGAAGATGATGTAACACCCCTAAGACCTCTGTATACATTTGTATGAAGCACCTGACTTTGATAAAAGTCAGGACTGCTGTCCCCACGTGACTTTTGTATAACATCTCAGTGTATAAAAACAGACTCTGGAAAATAAAGAATGGGGATTAGTTTCTCGAAATACTGGTCTCCCCATGTCACTCTCTCTCTCACTCTGGCTGAGTCTCCATCTGGAGCGCGGAACCCACCATGCTTACTAATTATGCCTGGGCTTCTAAGATCCGACCGGGGAGGCCTCAGTGTCTCCTCTCCTTCGGGAGAACGGAAGGACGCCTGCGGCCTACGTAAGTGGTGCAAGCTTCTTGTCTTGAAGTTTTATTGGTCCCCCGCGTAAACCAAGCTACTCAGCCTCTTTTCTCCACTGAATTTTCCTACTGAGCTATCCTTATTCTATTACTCTTTATATCTCTAATTAATATCTAATTGAAGCTATCGTATCCTGATCTTCGCCTACGCCGTCTCTCCTTCGAATACCTGGATCAGCCGGGGCTGGTCCTCGGCAATTATTCATCCCCTCCTCAAGCAGCACTGTGGGCCAAGAGCTTATCCATTTCTACATCCTCAGTGTCCAGTCCAGCAGACAGAACACAGCAAGCATTTAGTAAGCACGTGTTTAAGTGTTCTGAAGGTTAAGTCACACTGATCTATTCTTTTTTGCACTGAAGGCAATTCCATAGGGCAGAAGAAGCAGAATACTCTTGACAGACTGCCTCACCAGCCCTCTTCCTCCAGATCCTGCCTGACCCAGCATAGGACAAATACCAGTCAAATTAAATTAAATTTCATTTAATATGTCAGTCATAGTTCTTCTGACAAAGAAGTTGCTTATACACCATGCAAAAACAAAAGACAGATTCTTTCAACTTGATTTAAGTTAGAGTGAGCAGAAAAAAGTAAGCAGCATTAGACAGAGTCAAGCCCAGTTACACAGTGGGGGCCCTGTGACTGAGGTTTTCTATTTCTCTCAAAAGCTTGAAATAAAGTTTTGCTTGGCATGGGAATGCCACTATTGATCTCAGGAGGATACTCAATCAGGAATCAGGAAGAGAAACACATTGTTGGATTTGGAGTCAAATCATCAGTAAAAAAAAATTACAAAAAATTAAGTTAAATTTGCATTTAGGTACATAACAAATAGCTTTCTAGTATCAATATGTCCCAAATATTGTCTGGAATATATTTATACAATTTTTTTTTGCTGTTCACCTGAAATTAAAATTTAACTGGGCATCTTCTATTTTTATTTGCATAATATTGCAACCTTAATCTAGAGACCAAAACCTTGCAGCCCTCTCTAAAGTTATGCAGCATCACTGTCTTCAGTCTCTTCCTATGAGAAACAAACAACTTTGATTTATATTCTTATTTACCATGCTCTAAAGACATTACTTTTACTTCCAAATTAACTGGGTTTTTCTGATGGCAATCTGTAACTTCCCAAATCTTTTACATTTGTGATAATTACATTCATGGGAAACAAGATTCTCTCAGCAGTTCTTTCCCCTCCCCCTTAATGGGTGGGTGGTTTATGAGAGGAGATGAGCGGGTGGTGCCATGCATTATCGGCTGGCACTTCTGAGCTTTCCTCCTTGCTGGTATGTGTTGGGAGAGGAGACCAGCTGTCATCCTGTGGTGTCAAGTTGTGGGGCTACCCATTTTGGGAAGAGTAGACAGTCCCCTCTCTCAAGGGGAAAAGGGCCCCAGAGGGCAGCAAAGGCCAGCACCTGTTGGGTTTTGATAGAGTTCCAAAGTGAAGTCAAAAGGCTTGGCCTTGCTATTTATATTGGGAAAGGACAAAAGGGCCTTAAAAGCGTGAGACAGCTGATCAAACCAGAGCACAGTTACATCTTGGTGAAAGAGAACAGATGTGGCTTCTCCTGAACTATGTATAGGATCAACCTGGGAGTTCTCCTCAAAATGATGGATGCAGAGCACCAGCATACGTGTCAACTCTCTACGGGTCATTGCATGGATTGCTCTCTGGTGTTTTCGTTTCCATATGAACCAAACAGTCTGGGTTTATTTTGCCCTCATGTATTCGGCAACGTGACATTTTAGTGGTATTCCATTCTAAATTTGAAAGTTATTGCTAGACTATTAGTCACTTTCCCGGACAGTGCTGGTGGTCTTAGTGGTGTTTTGAAAACAAAAACAAGGGTCAAAAAGCATATGAGTGTCTGTGACCAAAATCTTAATAATTTACTTAAATATTTGCCAAACTGTTTAATTTTTGATCAATGCTTGTCTGTCTGTCCAGTTTTGATTAATATCAGCTAAAGACTAATGTATCTCCTAGACTGCTTAGGGAAATTTTTAGGCTTGGAAACAACTAGGACCTTCTTATTCTTGAGAATTCTCAAAACAAAATATCAGGGTCACATCTGCTTCAAAGCAGAATCTGGTTCCAGGAAGATCAAGGGTTCACCCTGCACAGAACTTTATTTCGAGCTGACCTCAAAACATATGGAAGAGCAATTGGGATCATTGCACTCCAGGAGCATGACATATGGTCCCTTGTGAATGGCTTTTCAATGTCATTTCCCACCACTCCCTGGCATTTATCTGAGACTATTACATGGCTTTTTGCCATATTCTTTATCACTGTCACTGCTCAGAAACCACACTTACCACAATAATAAACACTTTTCCCAATTTCTTTTATTTTACAAACTTTTCCTCACACACAACTCAAATATCACTTCTACTGGGTCTCCATGTAGGCGCTCCAACCACAACATGGGCTGGTCTACAGGGACTGGCATTAGTTATGTTAACCTGAGGCAGTATAAGTGGGTGGAGAACAAAAAGGGTTGAGAGGAGCCCAGACTGATCTAAGGTTGGGAGTGGGGAGGTAACTCACAACCGAGTCAAAAAGCAAAGGAAGAACAGAATAGGTTTGTGGATAACTGAAGGCAGATGGGATGAGTTTTGAGGAGTGAGTCCTGCATGTCAGAAATTGTGAATCAGTGTGCTGGGATGTCCTTTTGTATGTAGTATAAAGTAGAGCCAACATGAGATGGCAAAATCTTCCCTGACTGATTATAACTTGTTGTTTCGAATGTTGATTATGTCTTCTCTCTGGTGTTGCTATTTTCTAGATCCAGGGTTCTATTCTCACGATATCTACCATAGCACAATTCAGGGAGTGTTTGTTGATTAATTCACTGCCAAGGAATCTCAAACCTCTTTAGGAGGGCACTGTAGGTTTCTGATTTACCCATTAGGTGTAGTTTTTACTTTCTACCTTTGCCATCAGTCAATGGTGAAGACTAATTCCCAGAGATTCTATGTCCATGGGAATGTTGGGTGATGCCATTTAATAGATTGCCATTATGTCTTCAACTCAGAGAATATGCTTTGTCATCAAAAATACTTGGATCAAATTTACCTCTTTCCCTGCCTTGTATTAGACTTATGTCCATGAGAAGCCAATTCCAAGGAAGTATGGAACACAAACTAAATAGAACTGTGATTCTGATTTCAATATCTGTAATAAGATGGAGCCAAGTTCATTCAAGGATAGAAAGGATTGTTGATAGGGTGGATATGTCAAAGGAGTATGAAATTAAGGGCTAAGACAAATGAAGTTAAAAATAAAAAGAACAAATTCTATAGCTTTGTCATAGTAGAAAGAGAAAGGGTTAAAGCTACAAGAAACTCGTGATGTTTACTGCCTCAGTGAGCCATTCTCTTCTCCTTCTGTGGATCTTTTCTAACCTGCCAACCATTTTCCAAAGGCCAAAGATACAAAAATTCCAATTTTAGTGGAATCAAAATGTTCTTGATCTTTGGCAACTTAGAATCTTGCTACTTAAAGTATATTCCTAAGGCCTTAGCATCAGCATCTCCTGGGAGCTTTAAAAGATGCAAAATCTCAGGACCCACTCCAGACCTACTTAATAAGAATCTATATTTTAGCATGTTCCCCAGGAAATTTATATGTACTTAATACATTTTGAAAAACTGACCTAGGGTAAGCAACCCATAGAGCTCTGAGAGCTGTTCAGAAAGTGACTTTTCTCAATGCTCCAAGTCATGGTTTCTCTCATTTTAATGACTGCTTACTAATCACTAGAGGGATCTTATTACACTGCAGAGTGTGACTCTGGTGTCATGATGGGGTCTGAGATCCTTGATTTCTAAAAAGCTCTCAGGCACTACCATTGGCTCTGATTACAGACCACACTGTAAGCTCCAATTCAAACCTATAGACCAAGCAGGGCAATAGTTTTCAAGTGTAGTTAGTCCTAGATGAGCCACATCAGCATCACCCAAGACCAAGCCTGGTACCAAGTCTAATTCTTGGTTTCATCCAAGACCTACTGAGTCAGAAGCCCTGGGGTGGGGACCTCTGCCTGTCAGCAAATCTTCCTGGTGATTCTGATCACACCTAAGTTTGAGGATTACTGAAACAGAAGACAGTACGCTTGCAATAACTATTTTTGAGGTCTCATTGTTTGAGCAACTTCACATAAAATAATGCAGATTATCTTCAATAAACCTACTCAATATACAGATAATTATATAATTTCAGAAACTATCTTAACCACATTGATAGAAATTTAAATTTCTGCCAGTGTCATACACAGCACTATGAAGCAAAAGAAAATCACCAATCAATGTGTTTTAAAAATAAATTCCCTCCAGTTATGGTTCATTTCAATCATATGTAGAACATGCAAGTCTATGCTAGATGCTGCAAGAGATGCAGATGTGTTAGTCAATCTTTGCCTTTTGGAACTTATGGTTTCACGAAGCAAACATTGAGCATGAGCTGAGACTACTTCAAGGCTGCTTTCTAGGCTTTAAACTATAAATTCAGCAAATGAGGAATGATTAGAAGTCTGTAAAAAGGGTACTTAGAGATAAAATGTTACCTGGACTTGAAGGGAGGTGGACAAGAATCATGTGATTCTAGGATAAAAGAGAGCCACAGAGATAAACACTATTCAGTTTTTCTGTCTGGTTTAGCCCTGCTGTGAAGCTGCTTTCAACTGGAATGCTTTTTGTACCAACCTTTAGAATCACTGCATTGCTCTGGTCACTTTTGCTATCCCAGTTTGTATATACCCAGAGGGAGAACACACTCTGGTATAACCAGTCCACCAGACAGCTGATCTCAGTCACAATGAATAAAGGCATTCTGGGCGCACTCTTGTGAGTTTTAGGAATTGTGTGGGTTTGGTTGACTCTGAAACACTGACAAGATAGAATTTCTGGGTAGTGAGGTTGGAATTATCATTAGGACCCTAGCAAATTCTCTACCTTAATGCTACCCATACAGTCCCTGTGTGGACAGGCAACCAGACTCTCTAGGTGATATCCATTTCAACACAGACCTCCTTTAAACCTCTGGAAGTACACAAGTACTTGTATGACAAAGCCACAGTATTGTTATAATAGAGTTTTGCTTAAAAGATAAAGTTTCAAAGGAAGAACTGAACACATCAGATTGGGGTGGATACTGAGGGTGATCAATAAAGCCTAAAGAGTTGGTAGAATGTTTTTGTTGAAGTATAATTCACTTACCATAAAATCACCCCTTTAAAGTATACAGTTCAGTGATTTTTAGTATCTTCAAAAAGTCATGAAACCATCACCACTATTTAATTTCAGAACATTTTCATGACTCCCAAAAGAAACCCCATACCCTTTCAAAGTCACACCCCATTCTTCTCCCCTACCTTCTGGCAACCATTAATCCATTTTCTATTTCTCTTTCTATACCTCTTCAGGACATTTCACATATATAAGATCATGCAACATATGGTCTTTGGTGTCTGGCTTCCTTAACTTAGCATATTTTTGAGATTCATCCACGCTGCAGCATATATCAGTATTTTGTTGCTTTTTATGACTGAATAATATTCTATTGGATGGGTATACCGTATTTTGTTCATTTATCAGTTGATGAACATTAAGACTTTTAATTTTACTATTATGAAAAACACTGCTTTCTAACGGTAGATCACTGACCAGAGTTTTTGAGTTACAAAAGTTGTTCCTGGGATTTATTTTAGAAAACAGTCACCACTGGTAGCACACTTCAGCAATACAGAATGGGTTACAAAACTTGTTTAACTGTGTGACATATTCAATCTGATCATCAAACTCAATCTGTCACTTCAGGGGAGAATGACAGTTGTGTTCAAGTCAGCAGATAAAATGGCTGCATTCAAAGGCAAACTGGAATCATGGGGGCAATGAGCAAACATTGGGATTGTTGACATGTTTCAAACATTAGCAGAGATTTTGAAAGAGACTGAGCCAGAGCCCTCTTTCTCCCAGCTGGTCGCATGATCACATATTTCAGCTTTCAAAAGAGTTTGAGCATTATTTCCCAACCACAAAAGACCCCCAAAGTGGGAGTTATCAAGAGAACAATCTTGATACAGTCTTGAACAAACGAATTCGTAAATTAACAACCGTGTACATTAATAAATGGAGAAAGAACCTTTTGTGGAGATGGGAAAGAAAGAGAAGAAAGAAGATAACTTTATATTGATTTTGAAAAACTAAGGGAGATAAGGGTGGAGATTATTCAATCAATAATTATCAAGCTGGAGAGACAGATCAAGAAAGCAAGAGTAAGAGTGAGTAAGAGATATGAGAGTTAAACTGTGAAGTAGGTGAGACCACCAAGGAGGAATGTGTGCAATGAGAAGAGAAATAGGTTATTAGTTCTGAAAGAGAAACCTAAGTTAGGAAAGATCAGTCAGGACATGGTCAGAGAAAAGAACAATACAGATCAAGGGTATTAAAAATAAAAGGTGGTCAGTAACATCAAAAATGTATTTTGTAATTATTAAATAATGTCTCTTCCAAAATTCCAAATAGAGTTAGGTCACATTTTTTTCTGCAGAGATCTATTTCACACAAGAAAATAAGTTAATTGAAAACTACATGTAACAAAAGCCTAATTAACTTTAGTGGAGGGTGAAGAAGAGATAATTAGAAGAAAAGAAAAAAGGTTCAAATCACCCATCCAAAACTTCAGACCAAGCAGCAAAAATCAACATATATAACAAACAAACAAATAAAAATAAATTTCAATTCCAAAATGTAGGTAGTGAAGAGGGAATCAGAAAGGAGAACTGGAGTAAGGAAAAGAGAAGGGAAAAAGAGTAGCATTAAAAAAAAAAAAAAGTGAGACTAAAAACAAAACAAAATCCAAGGAAACAATCTATTAGCCTGAAGGTTTGCAATGCTTGTGGCACATTAGAACCACCTGGGGAATTAAAAAAAAATACTCGTTCCTGGGTCCCTCCCTAGAGATTCTGAACTAATAGGCCTAGAATGAAACTTGGTATTGTGATTTAAAAACAAAAAACAAGGCTTCTAATCTGTAGTTCAAAGTGAGAACTTGCTGCCTTAGAGGTATTGAGGAGAGATGGAGAGGAAGCCATACAAGATAAATTACTTTTGTCCAATCTCATGGTCCACTTGGGCTACAGACTTCAAGAAATCTTTAAGATATAAATTAGCTAACTAACCAAGCATAGCTTAGCTGCTTCTTACTCTTTGAAATGAAATGCTTGAAGACCTAGTTTTAACACTAATGTAGGGCCCTACGCAAATCACTTAGCATCACTGAGTCTGTTTCCACATATTCAAAATGAAAAAGTTTAGGCAAGATGATTTCAAGGCCACTTACCACAACTATGATTTGAAGTTATTAGAACAGGAGAGAATAGGGAGGCCAGTCAAAATTAGCTCCTTCCAAGGTCTGTATTGGAGAAGGCAATGGCACCCGACTCCAGTACTCTTGCCTGGAAAATCCCATGGACGGAGGAGCCTGGTAGGCTGCAGTCCATGGGGTCGATAGAGTCGGACACGACTGAGTGACTTCACTTTCACTTTTCACTTTCATGCACTGGAGAAGGAAATGGCAACCCACTCCAGTGTTCTTGCCTGGAGAATCCCAGGGATTTAGCAGCAGCAGCAGCAGCAGCAGCAGCAGCAAGGTCTATATTGAATCTGCTGGGCATACTTAGCATGTTTGTAAGGGAAGGCAAAAAGGGGTGACGTGGAAGCAAAGTCAAGAAAATATAATATGGCACAATAGGAATTCTTAGCTTCCAGTCCCCCAATATAAATACTGATTTTAACAGCCATCCTTGGACAGAAATAACTTATTTGAGGTTTGAAATCCATAACAGCACATGGTGGAGCTCAGAACAAGAAAAGGTAAGAACAGTTTCATTGATCCATATTATTGCATTCCTAATCTGGCATAGTACAGGGCAGAGAGATCCCATTGGCCCACAAGTTCCCCTTTGGGTGGAGGAGAGAGTAGGTCCATGTGTGGCTCCTAATACCAGGTTCACTTGCCTGTGAATCCCAGTAGCAGATCTCCCAGTGGACACCACCACCAGGCCTGCCCAGGGAAGAGGTGACTGCTTCTTCAAAAATCACAGACACCAACACAAGGCTATAAAGGTCACAGAGAATCAAGGAAACATGATATCACCAAAGGAACAAAATAAAGCTTTAGTAACTGACCTAAACAAATGGAGGTTTACAAACTGTCTGACAAAAAATTCAAAATAATTATCCTAAAGAAACATACTGAGCTTCAAAAGAACACCGAATGACCTAAAGAAGTCTACACCAAGACATATTAAAATTCAATTATCAAAAGGCAAAGAGAAAATTTTGAAAGAAGCAATATAAAAGCAACTCATGACATAAAAAGAACCCAGATGATCATCATCAGATCACTCAGAAGAAACCATGCAGTCCACAAAAGAGTAGCATGACATATTCAAAGTTCTAAAAGAAAAAACGGCCAGCCAAAAACACTGTATCTGGCAAAATTGCCCTTTAAAAATGGAGGAGAGATAGACTTTCCAAAATAACCAAAAACTAAGAAGATTTGTCACTACTAGAAGTGTCTAACATGGAGTCCTAAGAGGAGTTAAGTTGAAATAAAGACACCAAACAGCAACACAAAAGCATATGAATCTCACCAGTAATGGTAAATATATAGACAATTATAGAGTAATATAATACTGTAATGATTGTATATATAAATTTTAACCCTAGTATAAATGTTAAAAAGACAAAAGTATTAAAAATAACTATAACCACAAAATTCTGTTAATGAATCCATGATATAAAAAGAAGTAAATTCTGATATAAATAACATTAAAAGTTAGTGATAAAAGAGTAGAGTTTTGTGTGCAATAAAGTTATTATCACAACTTAAATAAAGACAAAAAGGATAAAGAGAACAAAAGAATCAAAGTGTATTATGACAAAAAAAATCATGAAGGAAGATAGGAAGAGAGGAACAAAAGAACTACAACATAGAAAACAATGAGCAAAATGGTAATAGTAAATCCTACTTATCAATAATCTGTTTAAATGTACATGGATTAAATTTACCAATTAAAAGATACAGAGTAACTGTATACATAAAAAATAAGATCTAACTATATACTGTGTACAAGAGTTTCATTTTAGATTTAAGGACATACACAGACTTAAAGTAACAAAAATGGGGAGGAGAGTGGCAAAATTCCATGCAGATGTTAACCACAAGAGAATAGGAGTTGCTATACTTATATCAGACAAAATGGGCTTTAAGTCAAAAGTTGTTCACAAAAAACAAAGTTCATTACATAACGTCAAAAGGTTCAACTGAATGGGAAAATATTACAATTTTAAATACATACGTGCACTCAATACCAGAGCACTTACATATATAAAGCAAACACTAACAGATGTGATACAATGATAGTAGAAGACTTTAATATCCTGTTTTCAATAATGGATATGAATAAATCATCCAGACAGAAAAAACAAGGAAACAACAGATTTGAATACAATACTGCTAGACCTTAAAAGACATACACAAAACCTTTCACCAACAATGGCAGAATGCACATTCTTCCCAGTGTCACCTGGAACAGTCTAAAGGGTAGATCACATACTGGGTCACGAAACAACTCAACAAATTTAAGAAAACTGAAATCACTTCAAGTATCTTTTCTAACCATAATGTAATAAAACTAGAAATCAAAAACAAAACAGGAAAACTCAAAAATACGTGTAAGTTTAATGATACATCATTGAGCATCCATTGGATCAAAGACAAATCTAGAGGGAAATTAGACAGTATCTTGAGTCAAAAACACAATATATCAAACTTATGAGATACAGCAAAAGCAATGCGAACAGAGAAGTTCCTAGCAATAAATGCCTACAAATACCATATGATACCACTTACATGAAGAATCGAAGATAGTCAAACTCAGAAACAAAAAATATAATAGTAGTTGCTAGGGGCTGGGGTGAGGTGAAAATGGGGAAGTATTAATCAAAGGATATGAAGTTTCAGTTGTACAAGATCTGTCCTAGAGGCTAACTGTATAGCATAGTGGCTACAGATTACAATACTGGACACTTAAAATGCTGCCAAAAAAGTAAAGAGCGGTGTGTTCCCTCACACATTATCAAAATCACCACCATTGTAATAATACAAGCATGCCTTGGAGATATTGCAGGCTTGATTCCAGACCATTCCAATAAAAGCAAATACTGAAATATTTTGGTTCCCCAGTGCATTCACAAATTATCTTTATATTATGCTATGGTCCATTAAGTGTCCAATAGCATTACATCTAAAAAGACAAGCAAACTTTAATTAAAAATACTTTATTGCTAAAAAATTTTCATCATAATTTGAGACTTCGGTGAGATGTAATCTTTTGCTGAAGAGTCTTGCCTTGATTTTGATGGCTGTTGACTGATCAGGGTGGTGGTTGTAAAAGGCTGGAGTGGCTATAACAATTTCTTAAAGTAAGACAACAATGGAGCTTGCTGTATTGATTGACTCTTTCTTTCATGAATGATTTTTCTATAACATTTAATGTCGTTTGATAGCATTTTACCCACAGTAGATCTTCTTTCAAATTGGAGTCAATCCATTCAAACTGTGCTGGCACTTTATCAACTAAGTTTATGTCATATTCTAATCCTTTTTGTCATTTCAACAGTCTTCATAGTATCTTCATCAGGAGTAGATTCCATCTCAAGAAACCACTTTCTTTGTTCACTCCTAAGAACCAATTCCTCATCCATTCAAGTTTTATCATGAGATTACAGCAATTCAGCCACATCTTCAGGCTCCATTTCTAATTCCAGTTCTCTTGCTATTTCTATCAATTCTGCAGTTACTTTCTTCATGGAAGTCTTGATCCCCTCAAACTAATACATGGCGGGTTGGAATCAACTTCTAAACTCCTATTAATATTGATTCTTAATGGCATCTAGGATGGTGAATTCTTTCCAGAAGGTTTTCAATTTATTTTATCCAGATTCATCAGAGGAATCACTATTTACATATGCTACAGCTTTATCAAATGTGTTCCTTAAGTAATGACTTAAAAGTAAAAACGACTCCTTCATCCATGGACTGCAGAATGTATGCTGTGTTAGCAGGCATGAAAACAACAAGTATCTCACTGTACATCTATATCAGAGCTCTTGGGTTACCTGGTGCATTGTCAGTGAGCAGTATTTTAAAAGGAATCTTTTTTTCTGACCAGTAAGTCTGAACTTAAAATATTCAGTAAACCATGTTGTAAACAGATGTGCTGTCATCCAGGCTTTCTTGTTCCTTTAATAGAGCACAGACAGAACTGATTTAACATAACTCTTAAGGGCCATAGAATTTTCACAATGATAAATAAGCATTGACTACACTTTAAAGTAGCCAACTGCATGGCCTATAATTAGTCTCAGCCTGTCCTTTGAAGCTTTGGAGCCAGGCCCTGACTTCCCTTCTCAAGCTATGAAAGTCTTAGATGGCATCTTTTTCCAGTAGTATAAGGCAGTTTTGTCTACATTTAAAAGTTGTTTCTAATGTAGCCACCTTCATAAATTGTCTTAGCTAGGTCTTCCAGATAACCTGCAGCAGCTTCTACATCAACACTTGCTGATTCACCTTGCACTTGGACGTTATAGAGACAGCGTCTTTCGTTAGACCTCGTTAACCAACCTTTGCTGGCTTCAAACTTTTCCTCTTTAGCTTTTTCACCTCTCAACCTTCATAGAACTGAGTCAGTTAGAATCTTGCTCTGGATTGAATTTTAGCTTAAGTGAATGTCGTGGCTGGTTTGATCTTCTATCCAATCACTAAAAGTTTCTCCATATCAATAGTAAGGCTGTTTTGCTTTCTTACCATTTGTCTGTTCACTGGAGTAGCACTTTTAATTTCCTTCAAGTACTTTTTCTTTGCATTCACAACTTGGCTATTTGTCACAAGAGGCCTCACTTTCATCCTGTCTTGGCTTTCTACCTGCCTTTCTCATTAAGCTTTATCATTTATAGATTTTGATTTACACTGAAAGATGCAGAACTCCTCCTTGGATGAACACTTAGAGGCCACTGTAGGGTTATTAACTGGCCCAATTTTGATACTGTTGTGTCTCAGGGAACAGGGAGGCCCCAAACAAGAGATCTGGAGGAATAGTTGGTCAGAGGAGCAGTCAGAACACACACAACGTTGATTGATTAAGGTCACCATCTTACATGGGTGCAATTTGTGGTGACCACTCCAGAATTACAAGAATAACGTCAAAGATCACTGACCACAGATCACCATTTCAAAATAACAATAATGAAAATGTTTGAAATATTATGAGAATTAACAAAATGTGACACAGAGATATGAAGTGGGCAAATGTTGTTGGATAAGTGGTGCTGGTAGACTTGCTTGAAGCATGGTTGCTACAAACCTTGAATTTGTAAAAAACACAGTATCTACAAAGTACAATACAGTGAATTGCAATAAAATGAAGTATGTCTGTAGGAATCTTTTGAGATGATGGTTGTGTTTATGGTATAGATTGTGGTGATGGTTTCATGGGTGTAGGCCTACCTCCAAATGTATCAAGTTGTATACATTATGTATAGCCGTTTGTTCGTCAACCAAGTAGTTTTTAAAAAATCATAAAAGTATGAAAGGAAAAGCTTTTTAAATTTTAGTTTACATAGAAGTTTTGTGTTACTCTGAAATATGATTTTTCAAGGATTAAAATTTTTTAAAAAGAAGTATTAGAGAATGGGAACGCTCATTTTTTTCTTGCTTATGGCCTCTAAATTATTAATATGGCTCTGCTTTTTTCCTTATCAACTGCTGAATCATAGTTGCATTTTTAGATACTGATATGTAGAGGCAAGAAGGGAAGCATGAAGGCAGAAGTAGGACTAAGGATAGGACACATCTATAAGCCCCCTGCCCTATTACTCCACTATTTACGTACAGATGAGAGTCTCCAATCGGTCCTGGCCTTGAAGTCTCCAGCCAACCCCGTTCCAAGAGAAAGAAAGACTAATGTTTGCTTACACCAGAGGTGACTGTTCTGACTCTTTACCAAAACTGGTCTAGCTTGTGCTCCTTGAGATGCCCAAGGCTCAGAGGACATGGAGAGAATTAAGCCTCATTTAGTTGCCCTGCTTAGACTCACGGACCTTCCCATGTAAGCATAGCTCAGAAGCCACCTGGCACATTTTTAGGGTGGAGAAGATCCACACATTATGGGAATGTTTACATTAATGGATGTCTTGTCTTCATTTTTTTTTTTTAATCCAATTCTCAGTGGCTCCCTAGTTCAAGAAATGAATGTGAATAGAACAAAACTCAGTTTAAATGTCACGTCCTCTGGCTCTACCGGTCAGGATTAGTTGTCCCTTATCCGTGCCTCTCAGTTATTACAATAGTTACCTTTCATCATATTAGACACAGCAACAGGCCTAAGAATTTTACATGCACTAATGCTCACAAAGCCCTAGGCAATAAAAATTATTATTTCTTCATTTTTTCAGATATAAATTCTCATGCTAAAAGAGGTCAATCCATGTAACCAAGATTGCTCAGCTGGTAGATGGCAGAACCAAAATATAAACACAGAATGCTTAACTATGCAGTTTCATTGCTACAAAATACTGCCTCTATACATTTTCTTTAAACTGGCCTAATTTGCTGATCATTTGTAAGTCAAACAAGACCACTGTAGGGAATTTACACAAATCAAGAAAATGTTAAAATCTGTGTTAATTTTCTTTTTTTTTTTTCATTTCACTTCCTTGTTTGAACAGCTTTGATTTTTCCCTCTGTTCACAACAATTTTTTATAATCATCACTACCACCCACGTTAGACCTCAATTAATATTTTGATGATTTTGTGGTATCTTTAAGACTTTTATAAAAATTGTTTAATTTATTTATTATATCATTTGCCCTTTCCTCATATCACTGAATTCTTCATGAGCACAATTTTAACTGGCTTAATAAGAGTTGATCATACTTTACAGAAACATTCCCTTCTTACTTTGTCTGCTGCTGTAAATAATACTAGGGTGAGCATCTTACAAATTTTGGTTCCCATTTCTGATTATTACCTCAAGACACATATGGAGGTCCCCATACAACTTCTCTCTGGGAGCCACCTGCCCCACCCATACCTGTCTCCTACATTCACATTTAAGCTGTGGAATCTTGCCCTTCTGACTGTAACTAATTGTTGCAATGCTGTATACTAGACCCAGACCAATATATTTATTTTTGAAATTTGGAATTTTAACCTGAGAAACATAGAAACTTGAGTGTCACTCATAGCCAGGCCATATCATTGGCCCATTCTAGAAGGAAGGACCATAGTCTCCAGCTGATGAGGTCCCCAAAGATGCTCTGTTTCTTGTTCTTCCCAAAGCCTGGCTTTTCAACAATTTCTTGTGCACCAAGATTCATCAGTATCCTTCCAACTAATACCTCTGTTTGACACACTATTCTGGTTGGTTTCAGCAACTTTCAATTACAAGAAACTCAATTAGTAAAAAAAAATGCACAGCAATATTTCTTGAAGAGGTATTACTTGGCTAAACTAAATTTAAGACCATTCATGCATATGGCTCCACTGTTGAGAAAATTCTAGAGTTTGTATTCCTATCAGTAAACATGTGAGAGGATACTATTATGTTTCATATCTTTGCTAAATGTGAAGGCAGATCATATCATCTTATTATTCACATTTAAATTTATTTAATCACCAATGATGTTTAACATTTCAATATGCTTCTTATGTTTATCAACGTATGTACCTATTTCTTGTCTGCTTAGCTACTGTAGGCTAAAAGTTTTATTGTTTGTCTATATAAGATCTTCTATGTTCAGAATGTTAACCTTGATTAGACCACTTTTCATATTTTTCTCAAATGATGTAATTACGTATCTCTCTCTCTTTTTGTTTTATTTAGTCACCAGGTTGTGTCCAACTCTTTGCAACCCCATGGGCTATAACCCACCAGGCTTCGTGGTCCATGGGATTTCCCAGGCAAGAATATTGGAGTGGGTTGCCATTCCTTCTCCAGGGATCTTCTCAACCCAGGGATCAAACCCATATCTCCTGCACTGCAGGCAGAACATTTAAAACACTGTACCACCGGGGGCCCCATCTCCCTCTCCACTTGCTCACCAACGCTTTTCATTCTAAGCTTCTGCCAGTTGAACTTCACACATTGCCTGTAGACCAATATTTCAGTTGCTCAGCACACACACACAAAAGAATATGTTTGTTCAGATTTGTCAGAAGAGAAATTTTCCTAATTTTAACCACCCAGTGATCCAAGTTAATGAAGTCCCATCCTGACTAATGCCTCCATGAGAACTGTAACAGGTTGGGGAGTGAGGTGATTTGTGTGATCTTTCTGCCTGGAAGTAATGTACAACCCCTCTGTTCATGTCTCACAGACCAAAGCAAGCCACGTGGCCATAACAAACTTCAAATGGGCAGGGTATACAGCCTTACTCTGTGCCTAGCAGGAGGTGAGAACCAGAATATATGTGAAGAGCCCGAAATGGATACACCCCTGTCCATTCTTGCCATTTCTCGCTGTTCCAACTCCTTCTGCTTCCCTTATATATGTGCCTGTTTTGCTGTACTTTTATTGTTATTCTTAGCACATTGGTGGTCAAGTTCTCCCCACTAAAATGCACTGTCTTAAGGACAGAGATTTGGTCTTTTAACTACTATCTTGACGACAAGCAAACACTGCCTGGTACAGAGTATGCAGCAAAATAAATATTTTTTCAGATCAATGAATGAATGAATAAAACATTCTTCCTGGGATGACTGGGTGGACTGTGCTGTCATTCACTTGTAAAGAAAATGCAAAGGCAGAAGTAATTTCAGAGGAATGGTGAGTTTGTCTTTGAACATGCTGAGCTTGAGATTCCTGTGTGATATTCAAATGCAGATGTCAAATAGGAACCTGCTTCCATAGGCCTGAAGTGCAGATCAGGGAATATAGATGTGAAGATTATTTGCCCATGGGTAATAGCAGAAATCATGGTCATGGCTGAGACTCCTGGGCAGATATAGTAGCACAGTCGTGTCCTACTCTTTGCAACCTCATGCACTATACAGCCCATGGAATTCTCCAGGCCAGAATACTGCAGAGGGTAGCCTCTCCCTTCTCCAGGAGTTCTTCCCAACCCAGAGATGGAACCCAGATCTCCCTCATTGCAGGCGGATTCTTTACCAGCTGAGCCACAAGGAAAGCCCAAGAATACTGGAGTGGGTAGCCCATCCCTTCTCCAGTGGATATTCCCAACCCAGGAATTGAACTGGGGTCTCCTGCATTGCAGGCAGATTCTTTACCAACTGAACCATCAGGGAAGCCCTAAAGAAAATGCAAAGGCAGAAGTAATTTCAGAGGAATGGTGTTTGTCTTTGAATATGTTAAGCCTGAGATTCCTGTGTGATATTCATATGTCAAGTAGGAATTTGCTTCCATAGGTCTGAAGTGCAGATCAGGGAATATAGATGTGGAGATTATTTGCCCATGGGTGACAGCAGAAATCATGGTCATGGCTGGGATTCCTGGGCAGGTGTAGTAGCACAGAACAGAAAAGGACAAACTTTGGCCTCCCAGATCTCCTCTGTGATGTCTGCTCCTCCCAACAGCCTTAATAGGCAGAAGTCCCAGAAACCTTCCACTCTTGACAGTGTAAATGACCTTGCCTCTTTAATCTCATTGGCCTTCCTATCAACAAAGACAGCTCAGGAGAGCCAGCCCTGCATATTCTATTTACCCCAGTCTGTTAGACTCATGTTCGCCCCTGATGTTACAGTTGTAGGAGAATCAATACATCACACAGGGCCTTACGGAAGCAGAAAGCAGACCCCAGTTGCTTACCCAAACACTTGCTCTGAGTCCTTCTGGCAAAATTCCCAGGAATAAAAGACAGGGATGTGTGAAGAGTGTTTTATCGGTGATGCACAGCAGAAGCCAGCTGTCTCTCTAATGATTATTTGTATTCACACGGAGATCTGTTCAACAAAGGAATTCACACGCAGAAGAAACTCCTCCTTGGTAATACACACCACAGTCCCGCAAAGTGTTTTCATAATTTACTATAGCTCTGCCCTGGGGCTGTTCAAAGCACAGCATGTAATTCAAAGCTTTTAAGAATAAATAAAAGTTGAATACTGTTCTATAGTTAAGGACACCAAGTTACAGCAACCTGCCTGGTGACTCCTGAAGATCAATTCTGGCACCATAAATCACACTCCTGCTTCCTAATTTTCATTCCAGAACTCTTTCTATGTCCTAACAATAGTTTCCTAAAAAACTTAACCTACTTTCTAAAGGTTTTATAGCCTCAGCTCATGAACCAATATAATGCCACTCAAAGATTATCCAATGCCTATGGCCAATTCATATTGATGAATGGCAAAACCATCACAATATTGTAAGTAATTATCCTTCAATTAAAATAAATAAATTTTCTTAAAATAAATTTAATAAAAAACAAAAAAGATTATCCAGGAAGCACATAATCAGTGAAGGCTGATTTTATCCAGAAGTAGCCTCAGACTATACTATCTGTACCCTTCTCTGCACCTTTTATATCCTCTCCTTGAACATCAAATGCCAAGGTTAGACATTAGAGTCGTCTACTCAGATGTTGCTTAAATTTTCTCCTACAATTTGCTCATGGAGTGTTTATCCATTTCTCCTTGGACACCCGTGGAATGCAAAAATTATTATTTCCCTGGCTAGTACATTAATTTTTAGATAGATCGTTAGGCAATTCCACGCATTGAGTTGAAATAGTCCACACTCTATTATTTCCTTGTAATCTTTCATCCTGTACTCTGAGCCACCCAGAATAAGTCTGAAAATGCTCTTCCACAGACACATGAAGGAGGTTTGACAAGAGAATCATCCACCCTCGAGCCTTCCCCTTATCCATTGTAAATGCCCTCGGTTCCTTCAGCCTGTTCAAGCTCATTCCCAGTTTGCCAGTTCTGCTGTTCATCTGGGATCCTACATAGACTGCTCTTCCTCAAGTGTGCTCTGCCCAGCACAGCACAAAGCAGAGGCGCTCTGCTATCTGGAACCCCGTCAGCCTTTTTGGCAGGCATATCACACTACCGATTCAGACTGAGCTTACACCCAACTGTAACAGGATGTAAAAGTGTTTAACATCCTGCTGTTAAATGATGCCTCCTTTACCCTGCTCTTAGGCAGCCAATATCCTGATTCCAAGCATAGACTTTTGCATTTGCCTCTGCTAAATTTCATCTCACTGAATTCCCATTTTCAGTTTGCCATTCAATGTTCTCACTCAAGTCATGAATAATAATTACAGAGAGGACAGAGTCAAGAATAAATCCCTGTGGCAAGGGGATAAGATCAATGATGATCCATTAATTAATCCTTTTGGTCCCATTCAACTAGATACTAAGTCACCCTCTCCCCCACCACCCATACTCTTGCTGCCCCACAGCACTACATCTCGCCTCACAGGTAACACAGGAGACCTTGTCAAACACCTGGCTGACACCCACACCCAGCCCATTCACAGCATCCTCAAACAGTTGGATGAGTAACCTTATTGACTTAGCCTATATTTAACAGCTTAAAACCCATGGTAAATACATAATCTTTAAATACCAACACGATCCTCAATAACTTGGCTTTTTGGATGAGATCCAGGCAGCCTTTGAATGTGGTCCCTATAAGTAAACACACACCTAGGTACCACCTTGGGTTTCTATTAGAACCCACTTTGTATCACTCTGCCTCCAGGTTCTGTTGCGTCTTACTTTCAAGTCAGCATCAGAAACTTGAGAAGCTATTAGATGTTTTCTCAGTTTTCTTTGAAACATTACTTCCTCAGTGGAAGAAAACATAGCCTGGGGTTTCAACACTTACCAAGGGATTGGAGGATGAACGATGAAATAGCTATTGTGCTGTTCTGAGAGCAATCTCGCCACCTCGCATCACAGGGATCCCCTCTGACTGCCTTCCCTGGGACCTCCCTGGAACACTGGCAAAGAGGCACGTTATTCCACAGGTGGTTATAAAAATCCCCATTACCTTGGATGTAGACCAATTATTTATATATCTCTTGAATTTCATGGTTAAAGATGTGAAAATACTCACACCTTGGCTCCACAAAATGTCCAAGATGAGCCTAGAATTCTTGCTCCCAAACTATCATCTTTAACATCCACTAAAATATTATTCAGTGATCTCCATAGGACAGCCCATTGTTCCAGATCCAGTTAGAACTCCTGGAGGCTTGGGAGGTCACCACTAGGCTTTACAGCCATAGTAGAGTTCCAAAGAATCCTAAACATTCCAGATTCCTCCCTCTTCTTTTATAGATGGGAAAATTCCCAGAGACATTGGTTGAGTCGCCTAAGGTCACAAAGCTAGCTGAACACAGAGCCAGAATAAGAAAGCACATCCTTTGACACACAGTCCAGTTCCTTTAAAACAGAGAGAGCTAGAACAAGAGAAGAGAAGAGGCAGAGGCATCTTCTGACCGCACAAGAAATTTACCAGACCACTGCAGCCTGTACATCATTTCCATGCCTGAGAAATGAAGAGGGGAAGGGCACCTGCCTCTGATGCTCACAGACTGTGGGGTCAGAGAGCAAACTCCTCCTCTCCCAGAACAGGAGGTAATGGCCACTTGCACCCCTGTACCCGCACAAACCTTTCCTGGCTCACCAATGACCAAACAGCAGTGTTTCATCACCTTAGGGTGTGCGTTGGTGTAGCATGGGATAAGAAAGGAGCACGTTGCTGGCAAACAGCCATTTCCCTCTTTCTTGCCCAGCATGTGCCACTAGCAGAACTCCTCAGGTTTGTAGCTCTTCTCCAGCGTGTTTGTTGCTTACACTTCTTTACTTTGTACTCTCACGTACAGAAAAGAGAACCCCATGCTTCAGAAGTCTGTTTTGTTTTTTGAAAACAGGCCAGCACCACAAAAAGCCTTTTATTCTTTTTCAGAAATCTGGAAAGTTGCCTTTAATTATTTAGCTATCAGAGGGACCACAGGCTGGGGTAATAGATAAGAAGAGAACAAGGAACCATTCACTGATCCAACCAGATGAAAGATGGAGAGAGTCCTCCCACCTGACTCCAGGAGGAAACACCAGGTGCAAAACCCAAAACTCCCACAGAGTGTGGATCCTCAAAGTCTCATGTTACAAAGTCAACTCATAGGTACTAACTTAAAATTTGTACAGGTAAAGACAGCAGGATCTTCTTTGAATAGCGATTCCCAAACCAGACCAAATATCAAAGTCATCCTGGGTGTTTTATAATCAAGTTCAAACTCTAGCAGGAGATCTCCACGCTTGTATTTTAACAAAACACATGACTTGATTCTTAGTATAATTATCATACCATCTCTTAGAGATGATTTTACTTTATTTAGAATTTTTTATCTCTTGCTATATAAGTATCTTTAACAATAAGGAGATAATAATGACTTCTATGTAAAACAAGTCTGACATGGAGAAAACAGGGAGGGATTTGAACATGCAGAGGGTATTTTTTAGAGGGAATTACTGTCAAAGAGGCAAGTTCTCCTCATGAAAGTCAAACCAATCAAATCTATTTCTACAAAATAAGATGTGAACAATCGTTAGATGTTGAAACGATGACAGTACACCTTGCATTTAGTGACCCTCCAATATCAAAGGTTTCACTCAGTATAGAACCTAAGACAAATTCACTTATCTAGAGGGCACACTGACCTGTGTCCACCAGGAGGGGGGCACTCCTTACCCCAGGCTATACTCACCTCGTGTGTCCTCAGACGCTGCCGCTGACAGTGTCTCAGCTCCTCGGGGCAGAGGCAGTGCGGTGGAGACAGACTAGTTCTTTGTCGAACTCATATCCACATAGGTAGATTACGTTTTCTATCTTGCCTTGCAATTAGATGTAGCCTTTGAGGGGTCCTGGCCAATAGCACATGGAGGACATGAGTCCTTTGCCAGCAGTCTGAGACTGGGTATGGAAAATAGAGCAGTGGATTCAAGGTCTAGGAGATGACACTGCCCCAAGTTGGGGAGCCTGGGATCCTGAGTGCATGTGCTGAGAGGAGTCTTCCTGTACTTGCTACCCACTAGACTTGACATAAGGAAGAAATAAACTTCTAACATGCTAACCACTAATATTTTGGGATTATTGGTTCTAGCAGTTAGCCTTCTCTGTCTTACACAGAAATCAAGACAGAAAAACTGAAATGCTGACTTAGTGAAAGCCTAAAATGGCTGGTATGGTTTTAGCAGTCAGACAGCAGACAGTAAGGGGGTCAATATACCGAGCTAGAGAGCTGGAGGGTCTTGATGATCTCTGGCCAAACATTTCATATTCGTGTCATTGGCAATAACTTAAGAAAAGGATTACATGCTTCTGAGCCTGGAGCTGTGAGGAAAGTGGCTAGAAAGAGGTATAGTAAAGAGCGTGTTGATTATTCTTAAATGCCTTTAGTACTGGAGCTTAGGCAAGAAAGGAGAGATTTTCATGCAGAGATTAAAGGGGAAAAGTCCAAGGATCAAAAGTCCTTGATTTATAAGGACCAAATTTATAAGAACCAACTACTGCTGAACTCTAAATAATAAGAGATAAGACTGGAAAATATCCTGAGCTACCAAGACCCATAAGACTTCTTACTGATACACTGTGACTTTGGAGCAAAGATCAGGATAAGGGATTGTTTCAGCTAGCATCAAGTTAGCCAGGAATTTGAGAGAGGGATACAATGGGATGAAAGAGAAAAGAAAAAAATGAGGCTTGAGAATTATGTCTAGGTACAGGGAGCTATATTTGATATCCTGTGATGAACCATAATGGAAAAGAACACATAAAAAATGTGTATGTGTTTCATTTTGTTGTACAGTAGAAATTAACACAATATTATAAATCAACTATACTTCAATTTTCATTTAAAAATAAAAAAATAATATGTCTAGGAAAGAACTTGAGTGCAGTTACTGATGAGAAACAAATAGGTCAAATGTCTAGTGGGTCTCTGAAGAAATTATATTGCCAAACTAATCACTAACTTACTTGCTCTAATGAGGCTTCTAATTGTTGAATCCCTAAATGTGCATGAGTAGGAAGCAGGTTATTAAGCTCCCAGGGAAAATTTATTCCCACCATGCCCACTTCAGAGGTGACCCTGGAAGAAAACAGCAAAGGAAGAAACACCCAGCGGGTGGATCAAAGTTCATGGAGAATGAGGGACAGGGGAGTTCCTCTCAGAGAGGACTCTGTGTCTGACCAAGTCACCTCCTCAGTGGTCAGAAAGGACCTTTCACAATGCCTGGTCAGGAGGATTTCAGAAGAATGCTGGACCAGGGGCTGCTGTCTCCCACTCTGCCCTTCTCCAAACAAATGTTTTAAGTTGTACATTGCTTGACCATTGTCTACTGAGGGGTAAAGAGGAGGAACACATAAGTTATTTTTTCTCTTTGAAGGTCACCAGAGGCTCCACATCCAAGCTTGGTAAGGACTTTGCAATGCTCAGAGATCGTGGACTCAGCTGGATGCAGGAACTCTCTGGGACTTAGGGTTGTCTCCGTTGGATAGGGGAACAATGGGTTCTGCATATGGAAGAAACAGTGAAATCAATATTCAGTGACCAGAAAAGTAGACTGTGGCACAGACTGTCTAGTCACAAGACCTATTTCCTCCTGTGCTCTCAATCAAACTACTTTTCTGGCCTCTTTGGCATGTGATCAAATCTAGTGGTTTAGGAATATGGGGCAAAAATGATGTGTCCACTTCCAGGTCCGACCCATGAGTAATCTAAATGTGCCAAACTCACTCTTTCCCCTCATATGCTAGCTTCAGGCAGAGAATGCAACTGAGGGGCCACGACTGGCAAGAAGGACCCTTAAATGCAGAAGCTCCACCCCCTCCTCATTTATCAACACTGATTGGCTTTGATGTGTGAACAATAAACTTTTATGAAAAGCCATTGAAATCTATGGGCTGTTTCTTCTAGCAACAAGCCTTTCCTTACTAATGCAGGCGGGACCAAGCCAACCACTCATATGTAGAGCATCTTTAATTGAAGGAGAACACTGGCAGTTCATTAGCTCTCAGATACATGGACTTCTGGAATGCACATCTATTTTCCTCTTTTCTTTCTATTGAACACGGAGTCACAGGACAGGAAGTTTCCTATTGTGAAGTAAAGACCTGATTTTAAATCTAAGATCTGTCACAGATTAGCTACTTGTTCTTAAGTAAATCATTTAATCACTGTGAACTAGCTACCTTATAGAGCTGTTATGAGGAGGAAATCAGGAAACATGAAAGTTTTGAGCATAATCCCTGAAACATGATATGTATTCACAGTATGTGGAAGGTATTCTAAGTAATATCTATCTATCTATAATCTCATTTAATCTCACAACAGTCTTATGATGTTGGCACTACTCTTATTCAAATTATACTCACAATGGATATAAGGGCACAGGAGATTAGGAATTGCCCAAAAGAACTCCATCAGTAAATGAACTGAAATACAGGGGTCTGACTCTGGAGCCTTCCTTCCCCCTGCCTGTCCAACACCTCTGCTGCCTCCAGACATCTGGCCTAGCAACATCCCTTCCAGTTTCTGTGAACACACAAAAGTCTCCCATAAGGGAGCTCAGTAGCATGTCTCCTACACTGAATCCTCTGATCTGCTTGGATCTTGCCTTATTCTTTTTTCTAGTCCCTCCCCTAAACATATCACATACCCTGTTCCTCATTTCTGGAATGACACAGAAAAAGCAAGTTTAGCGTTTGTCTGGTATTGCCTGATGAGTGCACTGAAGGAAAAGTCAAACAGAAGCAGGTCACTTAGATCTCTGGTTTTTCCTCTATGACATTTGCTGAAATGGCCTTCTAATTCTACTCAACAGATATATGTGGTCAGGGAAGGGGGATGGTAATGGTCCACTTTTTGGGTGACCTGGGAACAGCAGCATAAGAGGCAAAGCTTATGTGAATGTAACAGATCCAACAGAACTGATCTTTCAAACATCAGGATATATTATGGAAAACTCCCCTCTACACACAGAAATGCACACACACACAAAATCTTGGTTGGCAAAACGGTTGTCTAAGGAGGCCTTACAAATAGCTGAGAAAAGAAGACAACTGAAAGGCCAAGGAGAAAGGGAAAGATGTACCCATCTGAATGCAGAGTTCCAAAGAAAAGCAAGGAGAGATAAGAAAGTCTTCCTAAGTGAACAATGCAAAGAAATAGAGGAAAACCATAGGATGGGAAAGACTAGAGATCTTTCCAAGAAAATTAGAGATACAAGGGAACATTTCATGCAAAGATGGGCACAATAAAGGACAGAAACGGTATGGACCTAACAGAAGTAGAAGAAATTAAGAAGAGTGGCAAGAATACACAGAAGAACTATACAAAAGAGATCTTAATGACCAAAAAAATCATGATGGTATGATCACTCACCTAGAGTCAGACATCTTGGAGTGTGAAGTCAAGTGGGCATTAGGAAGCATCACTACGAACAAAGCTAGTAGAAGTGATGGATGGAATTCCAGCTGAGCCATTTCAAATCCTAAAAGATAATGCTGTGAAAGTGCTGCACTCAATATACCAGCAAATTTGGAAAACTCAGCAGTGGCCACAGGACTGGAAAAGGTCAGTTTTCATTCTGATCCCAAAGAAAGGCAATGCCAAAGAGTGCTCAAACTACCACACAACTGCATTCATCTCACACGCTAGTAAAATAACGTTCAAAATTCTCCAAGCCAGGCTTCAACAGGACGTGAACTGTGAAATTCCAGATGTTCAAAATCCAGATGGATTTAGAAAAGGCAGAGGAACGAGAGATCAAATTGCCAACATTCGTTGGATCATCAAAAAAGCAAGAGAGTTCCAGAAAAATATCTATTTCTGCTTTATTGACTATGCCAAAGCCTTTGACTGTGTGGACCACAACAAACTCTGCAAAATTCTTAAAGAGATGGGAATACCAGACCACCTGACCTGCCTCGTGAGAAATCTGTATGCAGGTCAGGAAGCAACAGTTAGAAGTGGACATGGAACAAAAGATTGGTTCCAAATTGGGAAAGGAGTACATCAAGGCTGTATATTGTCACCCTGCTTATTTAACTTACATGCAGAGTGCATCATGAGAAATGCTGGGCTGGATGAAGCATATGCTGGAATCAAGATTGCCAGGAGAAATATCAATAACCTCAGTAATATGCAGATGACACCAGACTTATGGCAGAAAGTGAAGAAGAACTAGACAGCCTCTCAATGAAAGTGAAAGAGGAAAGTGACAAAGTTGGCTTAAAACTCAACATTCAAAAAACTAAGATCATGGCATCTGGTTCCATCACTTCATGGCAAATAGATGGGAAAACAGTGGAAACAGTGACAGACGTTATTTTGGGTGGCTCCAAAGTCACTGCACAAGGTGATTGCAGTCATGAAATTAAAAGATGTTTGCTCCTTGAAAGAAAAGTCATGACCAACCTAGACAGCATATTAAAGAGCAGAGACATTACTTTGTCAACAAAGGTCCATCTAGTCAAGGCTATGGTTTTTCCAGTAGTCATGTATGGATGTGAGAGTTGGACTATAAAGAAAGCTTAGCACCGACAAATTGATGCTTTTAAACTGTGGTGTTGGAAAAGACTCTTGAGAGTCCCTTGGACAGCAAGGAGATCCAACCAATCCATCCTAAAGGAAATCAGTCCTGAATATTCATTGAAAGGACTGATCCTGAAGCTGAAACTTCAATACTTTGGCCACCTGATGCGAAGAACTGACTCATTTGAAAAGACTGCCATGCTGAGAAAGATTGACGGCGAGAAGAGAAGGGGATGACAGAGGATGAAATGGTTGGATGGCATCACCGACTCAATGGACATAAGTTTGAGCAAACTCCAGGAGTTAGTGATGGACTGGGAGGCCTGGTGTGCTGCAGTCCATGGGGTTGCAAAGAGTGGGACACAACTGAGTGACGGAACTGAACTAAACTGACCTAAGAATCAGCAAAATGATATGTATTTGAAAGCCCACACTAAATAAGCAGAACTTGCTTGATAAAAGTAAAGCAGCTTTTTCCCTCCAACAATCTCCTTAATATGTTTTCATAAGATGAGAGGATGGTCTTTTATATGCCCATTGATGAAAAGTCAAATAGTTTCATGATTTTTTCAGTGACCCTTAGGTAATAATTCTACATGTACTGTAAATATCCAAACCTATTCTTGATGCTATATTAAAAATGCTTAATCTTACAATTACTTTAGTAGCGTGTGAGATGAGTGCAATTGTGCAGTAGTTTGAGCACTCTTTGGCATTGCCTTTCTTTGGGACTGGAATGAAAACTGACCTTTTCCAGTCCTGTGGCCACTGCTGAGTTTTCCAAATTTGCTGGCATATTGAGTGCGGCACTTTCACAGCATCATCTTTCAGGATTTGGAATAGCTCAATTGGAATTCCATCACCTCCACTAGCTTTGTTTGTAGTGATGCTTTCTAAGGCCCACTTGACTTCACATTCCAGGATGTCTGGCTCTAGGTCAGTGATCACACCATCGTGATTATCTGGGTCGTGAAGATCTTTCTTGTATAGTTCTTCTGTGTATTCCTGCCACCTTTTCTTATTATCTTCTGCTTCTGTTAGGTCCATACCATTTCTGTCCTTTATCGAGCCCATCTTTGCATGAAATGTTCCCTTGGTATCTCTAATTTTCTTGAAGAGATCGCTAGTCTTTCCCATTTTGTTGTTTTCCTCTATTTCTTTGCATTGGTCGCTGAGGAAGGCTTTCTTATCTCTTCTTGCTATTCTTTGGAACTCTGCATTCAGATGCTTATATCTTTCCTTTTCTCCTTTGCTTTTTGCTTCTCTTCTTTTCACAGCTATTTGTAAGGCCTCCTCAGACAGCCATTTTCCTTTTTTTGCATTTCTTTTCCCTGGGGATGGTCTTGATCCCTGTCTCCTGTACAATGTCACGGACCTCTGTCCATAGTTCATCAGGCACTCTATCAGATCTAGTCCCTTAAATCTATTTCTCACTTCCACTGTATAATCATAAGGGATTTGATTTAGGTCATACCTGAATGGTCTAGTGGTTTTACCTACTTTCTTCAATTTAAGTCTGAATTTGGCAATAAGGAGTTCATGATCTGAGCCACAGTCAGCTCCCAGTCTTGTTTTTGCTGACTGTATAGAGTGTCTCCATCTTTGGTTGCAAAGAATATAATCAATCTGATTTCGGTGTTGACCATCTGGTGATGTCCATGTGTAGAGTCTTCTCTTGTGTTGTTGGAAGAGGGTGTTTGCTATGACCAGTGCATTTTCTTGGCAAAACTCTATTAGTCTTTGCCCTACTTCATTCTGTATTCCAAGGCCAAATTTGCCTGTTACTCTAGGTGTTTCTTGACTTCCTACTTTTGCATTCCAGTCCCCTATAATGAAAAGGACATCTTTTTTGGGTGTTAATTCTAAAAGTTCTTGTAGGTCTTCATAGAACCATTCAACTTCAGCTTCTTCAGTGTTACTGGTTGGGGTATAGACTTGGATTACTAAAAAGCCTTGGAGGAACTAAAAAGCCTCTTGATTAAAGTGAAAGTGGAGAGTGAAAAAGTTGGCTTAAAGCTCAACATTCAGAAAATGAAGATCATGGCATCTGGTCCCATCACTGCATGGGAAATAGATGGGGAAACTGTGGAAACAGTGTCAGACTTTATTTTTTTCGGGCTACAAAATCACTGCAGATGGTGACTGCATCCATGAAATTAAAAGACGCTTACTCCTTGAAAGGAAAGTTATGACCAACTTAGATAGCATATTGAAAAGCAGAGACATTACTTTGCCAACAAAGGTTCGTCTAGTCAAGGCTATGACTTTTCCAGTGGTCATGTATGGATGTGAGAGTTGGACTGTGAAGAAAGCTGTGTGCCAAAGAACTGATGCTTTTGAACTGTAGTGTTGGAGAAGACTCTTGAGAGTCCCTTGGACTGCAAGGAGATGCAACCAGTCCATTCTGAAGGAGATCAGCCCTGGGATTTCTTTGGAGGGAATGATGCTAAAGCTGAAACTCCAGTACTTTGGCCACCTCATGCGAAGAGTTGACTCATTGGAAAAGACTCTGCTGCTGGGAGGGATTGGGGGCAGGAGGAGAAGGGGACGACAGAGGATGAGATGGCTGGATGGCATCACTGACTCGATGGACGTGAGTCTGAGTGAACTCCGGGAGTTTGTGATGGACAGGGAGGGAGGCCTGACGTGCTGCGATTCATGGGGTCGCAAAGAGTCAGACACGACTGAGCGACTGAACTGAACTGAACTGAACATGCAATTCCTATAAAGTGGTGATTCATTACTTCTAAGTTTTTCTCTGGTGGCTCAGGAGTTAAGAATGCCTGCAGTGCAGGAGATGAGGGTTAGATCCCTAGTTTGGGTAGATCCCCTGGAGATAGAAATGGCAACCCACTCCAGTATTCTTACCTGGGAAATTCCATGGACAAAAGAGCTTGGTGGGTTACAGTCTATGGATCATAAGAGTAGGATACAACTTAGCAACTACACCACCACCATTACTCCTGATCACATTACTTACTCCTTCTGAAGTCCCTAGGAATCCAGAAATACGCTGAACTTCTATCTGTCCCTTCAGCTCTCTACTGAGTGGGGCCTCAGGGATCCTATGCTGGCCCTTTTGCTTGTAGCCCACTGTGGACCACAGGAAATGATTATCTGCTCTTTATCCTTACAAGCTCTGAGAGTAGGGATGATACTAAAAACAGTCAATCACCTTAACTTAAGTTAACCTGCCAAGATCTAGACTGTCCATTATCTCTTTCAATTTTTCAGATGGGAGTCAGACATGAGGCCATCATCCTTCAACTAGAGGGTGACATATCAAATTTGTCCAGTAGTCCTCTTGAAACTCTCTCTTCTTGGCTAGAGAGGAAAGAGAAGCACGTCTTCCCCTCTCCTCCTTGGTGGGATGGGACCCATGGTACATGTCTTTTCAAAGAAGCCCCTCCAGAAACCCCACACCTGATTGTCAACATCTGACACTTGAATCCCTCACCATGGATGAGGTTATTAAAAGTTGTGAAACTGCTTTTGAAATGATCTTGATTTTGCAAGTTGGTCCAGAATCTCACTTTGGAATAACATACCCATTTATATCTTGGTGCTTCATGGGAAATTCTCATTCAACATTGCAATACACATATTATTAAAAATTGCGAACCTGTCAGATCACATGATGAAGAAAACAAAAGTCATTGATAATTTCACTTCTCACACAAATATAATCCCTGTCAGCATTTGGGGGGAATATTTGTTTTGTTTCTGCCTGGAAACACATTTAAAAGTATCTACTTTTAGAAGATGGAATTATACCCTCCATATTATTTGTAAGTGGGCTTCACTTGTAGTTCAGTCGGTAAAGTATCTGCTTGCAGTGCAGGAGATCCAGGTTCGATCCCTGGGTCTGGAAGATCCCCTGGAGAAGGAAATGGCAATCCACCCCAGTATCCTTGCCTGGAAAATCTCATGGACAGAAGAGCCTGGTGGGCTGCAGTCCATGGGGTCTCAAAGAGTCAGGCATGACTGGGTGACTAACACTTACTTACTTACTTATTATTTGTAAGTAGTTTTTTTTTCCTCCCTAATATATTTTGAACAACTTTTTCATAAATGTGTTTCCACATATTTTTAGATGGCTGTTCTAGATGTCACCTTTGGACATACACTGTTGATTCAACAAATCATTACTGTTATAATGATTCCATTATATATCCACTTTCACGAGTATTTTGGTAGACAAATTTTTGTGTTCATAATAAAATATAAATAGTAAAATTAGAAATATAATAGTATTAAAAGTTACAAGTAAAACATAAATCTCACCACACAGGAGTAGTATTTCAAGCTATAATCAGTAATCACTAGATTCACAGTAGTCTGAATTAAGGGTCTAGGAGAAGATTTCGGAGAAGGCAATGGCACCCCACTCCAGTACTCTTGCCTGGAAAATCCCATGGACGGAGGGGCCTGGAGGGCGGCAGTCCATGAGGTCGCTAGGAGTCGGACATGACTGAGTGACTTCACTTTATTTTTTCACTTTCATGCATTGGAGAAGGAAATGGAAACCCACTCCAGTGTTCTTGCTTGGAGAATCCCAGGGACGGGGGAGCCTGGTGGGCTCCCGTCTATGGGGTCGCACACAGTCGGACACGACTGAAGCGACTTAGCAGCAGCAGCAGCAGCAGCAGTAGGAGAAGATTTTGATTGAATGTCCCATGGAGAGATGCCAAGTCCCACAAAGTGCATTCCAGATGATTGGAGACAAATTTTACTCATATTCACAATTTTTCCTTCTAAACCAGTTCTTACTTTCACCATGTGCTTAAAAACGTCACTGAATACTATTAATTCTACTTTAGAAATATTTCCTGGATGCAGCCCCCTTCTCCATCTTTTCACCCATTATATTCACCCAGTACCTTTCTTCACCTAAACTGCTATATTCATCTTCATGCCCCACTCATCTTTCATCCACACTGACACCAGATTGGACTTCCTTAAAACACTTTATATTACTTCCAGATTTCAGTTCTATGTGGCTTTCAGATGGCTAAAGGATAAGTCTAAATGCACACTGCACAGCAGTTCAAGGCATTCTCATTCTCACCCTTGCTTACCCCTCACTCCTGTTGCACCTGCCTTGCACCTTATGCTTTAGCCACACTCAATTTCTCACTGGTCCCGAGATACACTGAGATTTCTCTAATGGTGATTGTACACTGCTGCTTTCTTTGTCTGGAGAGTCCTAACCTTCCTTATTCCCTTTTTCAAACTCTTACAATCCTGTGTCCAACTCCTGTGATCCCATGAGCCTGGCAGGGATTCTCCAGGCAAGAATACTGGAGTGGGTTGCCATTTCCTTCTCCAGGGAAACCTTCCCGACCCATGAACTGAATCCAGGTCTCCCGCTTTGCAGGCAGATGCTTTACCAACTGAGCTATGCAGGAAGCCCCTTTTCACACTAGGTGCTACTATCTCCTCTCTTTTCCTGAAAGGTCTTGGTGGTGATTCCCACTGCTCCCTCCTCTGGTTGTTCATGGTATGAAACTAACAGGTTTCTCTGTTTCATGCTTATCTTTATCACGTTGTATTTTTTTTTTTTTTCCAATTCTCATACTTGATTTTTTATTCTAAATCTGGTGCTTTTTATTTTTTTAACTAATTTTTAATTGGAGAATGATTGCTTTACAATGTTATATTGGTTTCTGCCATACAACAATGTGAATCAGCCATAAGTATACTTATGTCCCCTCCCTCCTATCCCTCTAGGTTAAGTGGTGGTACATAAATACAATGGAATATTACTCAGCCACAAAAAGGAACAAATCTGAGTCAGTTCTAGTGAGGTGGAGGAACTTATGGCTTGTTATATACAGAGCGAAGTAAGTCAGAAAAAGAAAAACAAATATCATATATTAATGCATATATGGAATCTATGGTACAGATGAACCATAAATGGTACAGATGAAGCTGTTTGTTGGACAGGAATAGAGACACATACCTAGAGAACAGACTTGTGGGCACAGTGGGGGAAAGAGAAGGTGGGACGAATTGAGATAGTAACACTGGAATGTATATGCTACCATTGATAAAATAGATAGATAGCTGGTAGGAAGTTGCTGGATAACACAAGGAGCTCAGCTTGGTGTGTTGTTTTCATTCCTTGGCCTGTCTCAGTAGACAGAGCTGCTGGAAGATAGGGACTTGAACACTCTTGCACCTCACACCGTTAAGCATGTAGAATATGCTCAATAAACCAGATTGATCATTTAGAAATCTTTTTGATACTAATAAATGACTGAACTGTTCTGAAACATAATGTAGAAACTGCTATTCCTTTCCCCCACTTCTTTTATAGCTTAAAAAAAAAAATAAAGCCAGTGGAGGAAGGAGTCACCGCATCATGGTAAAGCAAGGGAGAACCTGACTCAGGATGCTGGGGTCACGGTCCTGCTTTCCAGATCTTGAGATAATAGGATAGTAGGTCCGCCTTGATCCAATGGGGTACATTACAGGAAACTCATAGATTTACAGGTTAAAACTGAAGCCTAAAGAGTTTAAAATATATTTCTCCTCTCACTGTGCCAATTGTGTACAATGATAACATGCATAATATGTCTAAAATACAAGCCCAGATATGCATTTCTGGGCTGCATGGAATAAGCACTCCAGCTCCAGTAAACACCGTTTTTAAAGCACACACTCAATGATACATTTAAATTAGAATAAAAAGACAGAGAACATCATGTGAAACACTTCATTACCTTTTGCATTTCTATGAAGCCTAGGGTAGAGGCAAGCATTAAAATAACAAGACTGAAAAGTGGCTGGTGAAAAGGTCTTTAGCGCTTCTCATCTGACATTTTTAAAGGAGCTTATTAATGCAAAAACCCTGAGGCTTTCATCCTGTGCACACAGAAACTGAATCTCTGAGGCGTAGACAGACTGTAGAGTAAGTCGGCCCCACTGGAAATGTTCCATAGAGAGGCTGAAAGGAGGCTGCAGCTTCTCCTTCAGTGTCCCTTCATCCGCCCCACCCAACACCACTTTTCCCACAGCCAAGCTGAAAAATATCGTTTCAGCCCTTATTCCAAATTCTAGCTTCACCAAACTCAACAGGCTACCCTGCCCCTGCTGGCCACCTTACAGGCTGCTGGGTGGTGCCATCCACCCCACTGCTAATGAAGTTACCACCACACAAGTCTATCACTGCTCCAGGGGCCAAAGTGGGCTGTCAACCTGGCCCTCTCGTGTTTTGACTGTATAAGAAATCCCTGTATAGAAGCCAATCATTTCTCCTTTTCAAAGCCAACAGAAATGAGTTTCTACTATCTGAGAGAATTCTACCCAGTACTCAGACATAAAATATGAGGGACTGCTTTCCAGCGTTATTCCTACTGGTCTCATATTCTAGAATCCTGTTCCCTGTTTTATTGTGCTCTATCTCAGCACACTGTAACACATGTAATGTGGTCTCTATGGTGCTCACTGGAAGCCGTGTCTCATTCTGTTCCTCACATGCTTGCATCCTCAGACAGCTGGGGACTGGACCAGAGTTGTCAAAAGTCCTTTCATTCTTGAAAAATGCTTCTTAACTCTCCCTGAGAACTCTTGTCCTTTTGTTTATTTTGGACAACTGCCAAAACTTCGCTCTCTCATCCCAATCCATCCTAGCCTCACCCTCTCTGAGCATTTGAACCTCTCATCATGCTGGCAAGTAAGAGGGCCCTGGAGAATCCCCTAGAGAGGTCACAAGTCCTTCTTATCCCCACCCACATCAACCCAGACTAAGCCTCCCGTCACTGGGTTGGTGGAAAAAGAGAACTAGGTATAGAGAGTCTCTGCCCTTCAAACTCTCTTCATAAGGTAGAAGAACTTTTCAAAGATAGTTAAAATTCCAGTTAATATCTCAAGGAGCCACGTCAAGAATACGACAATTCACATGGAAGAGCTTTTATCGCCTTGATACAACACTGGTACTTGTTCTTCAGGCCTGTGCCTTTGAAAGGTCTCCTGAGTCTTTGTACCTCAGTAAAACAAACGTCATTACATCTAAAGCCATCTTGAACTCCCCTGATCTGTCCTCCTGACCACATGTGCAGAGCCACAGAGTCATAGAGCTTAATGGTAATCTGGAGACCATCTCTTAAAAAGTCCTCTATAGCCATTCCCTCCATTTTACAAAAGGAGAACATGAGGCAAAAAGGAAGAGATTTGTTTAAGTTGGAAAGAGAGGTAACATTTATTAGCATTTCAGGCCCCTGACTACTAAACTGCTGCTTTTTTCACCATTTAACCATTTCCTGATATTCAAGCTACTAAAGATGGCCCGAAGTGCTCTCTTATCAATGCAGAATTTGACACCCAGCACAAGATCTTGTGCTCAGTTGTCATTAATAAATAAGGGAGACTCCAAACAGCACAAGTTTCCTGGATAAGAAAGGCCTGAGGCAGTGGTTTTGTTTTTTGTTTTCTTTTCTTTTCCTGACCAATAATGGATTCTGTCAAGATCTTGGAGGATTTTCTACTTCTAACATCAGAGCAGCGACATCTTTAAGAGTGGTGCTGTAACAGCAGTGTCCAAATTGAGAACCTTGAAACTCAAGGGCATACATGAGGGGAAAAGCAGCTTGAGAGACTTCAAATTCCTAGGACTTTGTCAACAATCAACTCCTGAGGGTCTTCAGAGATGACAGGATGACTACAACATAAAATACCTGTTTTTTAACAAACATGGTGAAACCTAATCAAGTGAATTTGTGTTTTCTTTTTTCCGACCTCAGTCACTCTGTAAGAAAGTATACTTTATCCTGACATACAGCCATTTCATGAAATATTTTCAAACTTCTCTTTGGAAATTGCCATCAAAGCCTGCTTAGTATTCTCTTCAGGGTTTTCAGTGTTAATAGTTGCTTTTTCCTTAAGGTGGATTTGAATAATAGAAAAGGCCAAAAGTCACACCCTTAGTTAATTAAAAGAAACAAGGCAGATAAAATTATATTTTTTTCTAAAACTGTGTATTCTTTTAAATTGTATATTGATAAAGACATCAATTTTCTGGTATATTTTGAAGGTGTTTCCAAAGACATCATTTCAAAAATAACTGAAGGAATGTCAGTGTTATTGGAAGAAGAATATAATCTCTCTCAGTGATTAAAGCAGAGTCAACATTCATATAAACTTCAAATAAGCTTCAGTATTGTGTTTCAAAGACCAGGCACAAGTGTGACACATTCCCCCAATAAAATACATGCTGTCACATAAATGGAAATTTGAAAAGATGTTTAATAGCTTAGAAAATGCCTTTTTTACAACATTAAATGAAAAAAGCAGGGTATAAAACTATACATCACAGAGTTTCACAACCACATAAAAATGTTCATAGGATAGGAGGAATAGATACCAAGAAATCAAAAGTGATGATCTTTGGGTGGTAGACTAGCAAGTGATTGTATTTCTACTGTTCAGTATTGTCTAAAAATTTTTAATGAATGGGTATAACCTGTACAGTAATAGAAATAGAAATGCTTTCCTTTCTTAAAAAAAAAACAACAAAAAAAACACCTCAATTATATGTAAACATTTTCTCACAACCAATAAAAGAATTGTTTCTATTTGGCCTCAGATTATGATCACTTCCATGCATGATGTTTCGTCTGTAACATGAAGTAACTGGGTAGTTGCCATCACTCTGAAGGCTTTATAAAAGACCAAATGCAGCAACCATAGATGCGAAGATTAAACACCTAGAAAAGTTGCAGAATAATAAAATAGCATGATTTGGTTCTATTAAAGAAATATTTTATTTACTTGAACACCTTGTACCATAATAAGACTAAATTTATTACTACTTCCCTGGTGGCTCAGGTGGTAAAGAATGTGCTTGCAATGCTGGAGACCTGGGTTTGATCCCTGTGTGGGGAAGATCCCCCGGAGAAGGGAATGGCAACCCACTCCAGTATTCTTGCCTGGAGAATTCCAGGGACAGAGCAGCCTCGCAGGCTACAGTCCATGGGGTTGCAAAGAGTCAGACATGACTGAGCATGCACACATGCATTCATTAGACCAATGTGCTGCTAAGTTGCTTCAGTCGTGTCCGACTCTGTGCGACCCCATAGACGGCAGCCCACCAGGCTCCCCTGTCCCTGGGATTCTCCAGGCAAGAACACTGGAGTGGGTTGCCATTTCCTTCTCCAGTGCATAAAAGTGAAAAGTGAAAGTGAAGTCGCTCAGTCGTGTCCGACTCTTAGCGACCCCATGGACTGCAGCCCACCAGGGTCCTCCGTCCATAGGATTTTCCAGGCAAGAGTACTGGAGTGGGGTGCCATTGCCTTCTCCGAGACCAATGTGAACATGTTTATTAAGAAACTTAAATATAACCATACAGCAGCAGAGCTAGACTTTACCTAAAGACATGGTAGTCTTTAACCCAACTGGTATACTACATAGTTCATTCCTTTAGTAGGCATTTTCCAAGTGCCATAAAGAACCCAATAACCAGTGCCCAAAAGCTCTATGAGAAATTGTAGTTTATATATTTATGGTACAATACTTTCCTTGTTCACAAAACATGATTTGTTACCTCTAATTTTTCACACAAGTCTGTACTCATGATACAGCTATTATTAGTGCTCATCACAAAGAGTTAGAAATAGTTTTAGGTCTAATTGCAACACCCTAAGGTCAGGAGCCATGTCTTAATTGTCTTAATAGTCAATAAATTTGCCAAATTAAATTCCTATTGTATAGATTAGGACACTGAGGTTTGGGGGTGTCATATAATTTGTCCATGGTTACAAAGCCAAAAAGTGTTTTAGGACACCCAACTTCTTTTCTATTGCATATGCTTTCTATAATAATACCTGAACTTTGATAACTACAGTATATTTTAAATATAGATAACAAAAAATTTAATTCAACACTCAAGAATCTAAATTCCTAGAAGAGATAAAATTTACAATGAAAAGAGTGATCCTTTATAAAAAATCTGTAATAACCATATAAACAATTAAGGATGATTAAATACATTTGTAACTGGGCAGTTACAGAGAAAAAGTGCTATAAAATGTAAATAATAATGAACCAAGCAAATTGAGTTTATCTTCGCTGGAATAGTAATACTCTGAGCTGTGACATAATAGAGGTGCTCAAAACTCAAATCCTAAAAATATCAATATAGGTTGAGAGAGATAAATTACCATATGGGTGAAGTGCCAATAAAACTGTCTAGAGACTATCATCTAAGAATTACATGTAAGGACACACAGGATTTGAGGCAGTATATTTTGTTACAAAAAATAATAAACAGGGCTCCCTGGATTCAGTTAGTTCAAATGTTATATAATTCTTCTCCTATATACCCAAAATGAAGCCCTCTGTGCAGTGATGCACTAGTAGAAGTTCGCAACTGGATCTCAGGGGCTCGAGGGAGGTTGCGTTGTGGATGGATGCATATGTGCGTGTGTGCACGCTAAGTTTCTTCAGTCGTGTCCACCTCTTTGCGACCCTATGGACTATAATCTGCCAGGCTCCGCTGAGATTCTGAGATTCTTCAGGCAAGAATACTTGAGTGGGTTGCCATGCCTTCCTTGAGGGAATCTTCCTGACCCAGATGTTCAACCCGTGTCTTTTATGTCTCCTGCATTGGCAGGGAGGTTCTTTACCACTAGTACCACCTGGGAAGCCTGGATGCATGTATATACGCTTATTATAAATTTTACTGATACAAAAGGTATACTTCAAATAATTTAGGAATTAAAATAACATACATGATTTTTTATTGTAAGTTCTACATAGTCAAAAGATTCTCACAGAATGTGTTTGCTAGTTTTTATCATAATTTTGTAGCCATAAACAACCTATGGCTGCAATTGAATGAGTATAGTCCTGACTTGTTGATGTCACTGAACATCTACTTAGCAAAAGATGTACAGTAGTGCACCATTGTATAATATTTCCACCAAATAAAATAAATGTAAATAGCCACAAGAACATATATTATAGCAAAATCCAGTAAAATTGAGAATGTGGTGAATTCTGAATATGTCCTACTTTTGTTTCTAATATGACTTATTTTATTTTTAACTGAATGTAATTTTAATTTAATAATGGCTCTCTTTAGGGGCCAGTTCCCAAGATGGTGGAGTAGAAAGACCCTGAGTTTACCTCCTCTCATACTCACACCCAAACTTCTTTATTTACAGAACAACTATCAATGAAAAAGGCTTGAACCTAACAGAAAAAATCTCCCCCATCTAAAGATATAAAGAAGGAATCATAACAAAATAAGTAGAAGGCACGCAATTGTGTTATAGTCAAGACCCATACACCCAGGTGCACGATGCAAAAATGGAAGAACAATTATAATTGTAGAGGTTCTTGCTAAGGAGCAAGGGGTTTGAGCACCACATCAGGCTCCCCAGCTCAGGATCCTAAACCAGGAAGATGAGTCCCAGAACATTTAGTTCTGAAGGCCAGCATGACTTATTTGGTGAAGGGTTATGGAGGGTTGTGGGAAATAGAGACTTTATTCTTAAAGGGTGCATACAAAATCTTACAAGTTTCAGGACCCAGAGCAGAAACAAAAAATTGAAAGGATGCTGAATCAGACTTATGTGTTGATCTTAGAGAGTCTCCTGGAGAGGGAAGAGGCAAGTGGAGCATACTCTAGGGACATAGACACTAAAGTCAACCAATTTGGGAAGCTTGTTCTACCATATGGGCACTGGTACTGGCAATAACCATTTTGGAATCCTCCTTTAGCTTATCAGCCTCAGAACCCAGCCCTTCTCTAACCTAACAGCCTATAGGCACCAGTCCTAGGATACCTCAGGCCAAGCAGGTAAGGGGTAAGAACACAGCCCAACAACAGACAGGCTGCCTTAAGACTTCCTGAACCCACAATCATCCCTGTACATGTCTCTGCCAACCAGAGGTCCCAGGACCCAGCACCATACACCAGTACACAGGCAATAGACCTGGGACCCCAGGACCCAGCTCTGTCTACCAGTGGTCGGGTACCAGCTTCAGAATGCACTGGGCCTCAGCCCCACAACTGAGCCTGCTCTAGCCTTGGGACACATCTCACCCACCTACAAGTGTATACCTGCCGCAGAAAAACCACAGCCCCACATCTTCCATGGCAGGAGCCAGCAGGAACCATCCATCAGCAGGCCAACACAAGCTTCAGGACACCCCAGACACCACTGCCAGTTGCATCAGGAAGCAATCGAACTTACCAGTGGTCGGACACCAGCTCTGGAGCCCTAGGTCTGGCAGCCAGATCCCAAGACCTGGCTCTGCCTTCTAGTGGGCCAGCACTAGCCCCAGAATCTGGCTTCACCAACCAGTGGCCAGGAAACAGTCCCAGGATCTCCTGGATCCTGACTCCACTAACCAGTAAGTCAGCTCTAGTCCTGGGGCCTCCCAGAGGTCCACAGTCAGCTGCTTCATGACCCAGCCCTGCCAATCAACAGTTGGTAGCCTCCATACAAGGTGGGGCCTGGCAACCAACCAGACCAGGGGACATCTATGTCTATCAAGCCTATCATGGTAATCAACCCACCACAACAAAAAGATCCACACAACCTATATAGAAGCACTCCTACGGTATATACCTCTGGTGACTATAAGAGAGTATGCTGCCAGGACACACAGGACTTCTCTTACAGAAGGCCACTTATCCAAGATCAGGAGACATAACAATCTACCAGATACATAAAAATAGAAACAGCACGTTAGACAAATAAGGCAACAGAGGAATATGTTCATAATAGACAAACAAGAAAAAAGTCCAGTAGAAGAACTAAGTGAAATAGAAATGCAATCTACCCAATAAAGAGTTCAAGGTAATGATCATAAAAATGCTTAAAAAAAAAAGAAAGGAAAAAAAAAAAAGAAAAAAACTAGGGGGAAATAAAGGACAAACACAGGAGAAGTTTAACAAAGTGTTAGAAAATAGAAACAGAGCTGAAGAATACAATAGTCATAATTTAAAAAATACACTAGAAGGAATCAACAGTAGATTAGATGATACAGAGGAACAAGGAACAACAAAAAATGAAATGAACAAAAACAAAAGAACTACAAAAGCAACCCCAAAACAATAAAACAATGGCAATACGCACATTAGATCAGATCAGTCGCTCAGTTGTGTCTGACTCTTTGCGACCCCATGAATCGCAGCACGCCAGGCCTCCCTCCCTGTCCATCACAAACTCCCGGAGTTCACTCAGACTCACGTCCATCGAGTCAGTGATGCCATCCAGCCATCTCATCCTCTGTCGTCCCCTTCTCCTCCTGCCCCCAATCCCTCCCAGCGTCAGAGTCTTTTCCAATGAGTCAACTCTTCCCATGAGGTGGCCAAAGTACTGGAGTTTCAGCTTAAGCATCATTCCTTCCAAAGAAATCCCAGGGCTGATCTCCTTCAGAATGGACTGGTTGGATCTCCTTGCAGTCCAAGGGACTCTCAAGAGTCTTCTCCAACATCACAGTTCAAAAGCATCAATTCTTCGGCGCTCAGCCTTCTTCACAGTCCAACTCTCACATCCATACATGACCACAGGAAAAACCATTGCCTTGACTAGACAAACCTTTGTTGGCAAAGGAATGTCTCTGCTTTTGAAAATGAACTATAATATATAAAATTTTTGAATCACTATTTGAAAACCTGAAACTAATATTATATTTAAATAAACCACATCTCAATTTTAAAAAAAAGGAAAAAATTATAATGGCCGTAACAGTGCCTTGCAAAATTCCTGTGAATTTAACAACAGGTTCTTATGAGGCAGCATGCAGCAGCTCCAGCATACCACCACCCTACTTCACCCCTATTACTCTCTTATTTTGCTTATTCCTGTTTTATTTTTCTAAATGGCATTCATCATCAGACAGCATTAGATATTTGTTTCTTGCTTATTCCTCCCAATAGAATATAAGCTCAATGAGGGAAGGAATTATTTGTGTCTCAATCATTACTGCTATGGTATCTGGCACATGGCAGACAGAGGTGAGAGGAGCCCAGGCTTAGTCTGAGGAATCAGGGATAGCTTAGGTCAAGTAATTCATGCTATCATCACTGTATGCTCAGTGAGCAGAGTATGGTATGGAGATTAAAGTGAAGGAATTCTTTGGGAAATGTTTTTATTATCAATATCTATGGGGGAAGAGGGACTTCCATGGTGGCTCACATGGTAAAGAATCTGCCTGCAATGCAAAAGACCTGGGTTCAATCTCTGGGTCAGGAAGATCCCCTGGAGAAAGGAATGGCAACCCACTCAAGTATTCTTGCCTGAAGAATTCTATGGACACAGGAGCCTGATGGGCTATAGTCCATGGGGTCCAAAGAGTCAGACATGGTTAAGTGAGTAACACTTTCACACTTTCACAGTAGGGGAAGGGAAGGAAGAAGGGCTGGCAGAGGAAGAGGTCTAGCTATGACACAGTGCAACCAAGTCTTCACCTTATCTCACAGAAGCTCTAGAGCTGAGAAGGACCATCAGAGTTGCCCCGGTTGGGGCAGTGTGAGTCTTCATACCCTCACAGTTATTAGGTATGGGCTGCCCTCAAAAGGGGGGGGTGACCTTGGAGAAGGTGATTCTTTTATTGTTAAGTGTTGATAGCTAAGGAGTGTCTGTTGGCAGCACTCCAGCAGCTGGGGAACATGTCTTGTGCGGGGTTAGAGTCAAGACAAGGTGCTAGTGTCAGCAGGAAACTGGAGTGCAGTGAGAAAACGGAGAGGGAGCCAGTCATGGGAGCCACAGGAAGGGAGCACAACCGGTGGGATTGTGAGAAAGACTGCAACTTCTGAAGAGTTCACATTTCCAGGGCTTGTTCCAGGATCATTGTTTCCTGGTGATATGCGGCAACAGCTGAAGCAGGGTGGGAAGACACTCCTGCCGCTCTCATTTTCCTGGTATACCTGTAAACCTCACAGAACCCCTAGCCAGTTCAGCTATACTAGGATTCTCATTCAAAAATATCTATTATGTGTCAGGCCCTGTGCTGCACTCTGCAAATGCAAGGGTGAGTGAAATTAACATAGTCCCTGCCCTAAGGGAGCTCACAGCTACTGCGGTGGTTCTTAATCATGACTGCACAGTAATATCACCTGCAGGGTTACTTTTCAACATGCCAATGCCTGAGCCTCATGGCCAGAGATTCTGATACAACTGGCATCAAATACGGCCCTAGGAGCAGTATTTTCTAGTTGATATTCATGTGTAGTCAAGGTTGAGAATCATTGCTGTAAGCCATTGAATGAGAAGAAAGGATATACCCAGTACTCTCAAATTTGAACTGAAAAAACAGAGACCCTGAACACAGAGAAACCAAAACCAAAAAAAAAAAAAAAAAAATCTAAACAATGGCCTGATCCAAAAATATGATCTCACCTAGTCCTCTGTTCTCCAGTCTGAATCGTCACTCATGACTAAATTAAGCTGTTGATACCACGTCGCTAGAGTTGCTAGAATGGATGGTGAATCTTTCTGCTGACTGAATCTTTCTGGCTGGGATTACAAAGTGTATGTATCCCCTGTACTGCCTTGATGGCACAACTAGAAGTGCCTTTCACACGTCAACAGACATCGGGGCAACCCAGACAGGGTCTAAACTGCTCCTGCTGAAAACTGGCAACATCTTGGGGTTTTTGGCTCCTGATATTGTTACCAGTAAGTCAGCCTTTCTCTCTGAATTCCTGACTCCAGTTCCCAGACATGGTATTTAATTAGTGTCTCAATTATCATTTAAATGTTGGCACATCAAGTTCAATAAAGATCAGGCAGATGAATTTTGGTACAGCGGTTGTATCATCAGTGATTTCCACAGAGATAGCTTATTTGAAGGTTAAGAATTCGAGCAGAGGGCTTTACCAAGTTGTTAATTGGTGTAAATACTTTTTCAGCTGCAGAAATCAGCACTGTAAACAAGTGACTGGCTCCTTTGATCTTAATGATCTAAGATGTTTTTCATGCATCACAGCAGCTGCTTGGGTCCTACACTGCAGTTACCAAGAGCACAGAGGTAGCCTCCTTCTAAACAAGTTTTCATATTGGCTACATTGTACACAATTAGTCAGAGGATTATCAGAACAACTTTAGTGCCTGGAACTATTTTTAAAATCATACAAATAGTAAAATTTGAATGGAAATGATTTGGAGTGGAAAAGTCAGCTTTATATCACTATCAGAAAATGAAAAAGAAATGGAGGATACCCATAATCAGACTGGCTGCTAATTTTATCTACTTTTGTATTAACCTTGCTTATAATCAAAAGAAATGTAGGGGAGGTTAAAGGAAGAGAGGAGAAAGGAAAATTAAATGGCATACCTGTCCACAGCACTTCATCAGGACTAAAATTACTTTCAATACCATGTAGATTAAGTGAGTTTGCACATGTTGAGAACTCTACCCACGTTTAGGGAGGTGCAGCTGGATTTTCATTCTGAGTTTTCTTGCCTGCAGGCCTTAACAGGTTTTTGGTTAGTTTTCAACTCAGGTTCAGTATGGAGAAGGGAATGTTTAATAATCCACTTCTAAATGAGAAAAATGGATTTCAGAAAGCAGAAGATCCCAGAACAAAGGCAGATTACCTGGGGATTCCTCAAAATGGAATCTCTTGGATTTGCACAGCTTCAGGCCCTGTCTTCTGAATATCTCATTATTAACGGGGAGGTGGGAAGAAACCACATAACGTGTTTCAATCCCCCATGAGTCATTTCTCCAAAATAAGGAGTCACCCTTCAGATTCCAAGGCATAACATCATTCAGTATTTTAGAAATCTTACCAGGATTCTTCTCGGACTTCACTACTCAGTTTGAGGTGGTTGTGGTGGCTTTTCATTTCCCCAAAGGAATTTTCCTGGCTTCTAGCTGCCTTTTCTCAATGCCAGAGACTTTATATTTTTAAACCTCTATGTCATGTTACCTCTTTATTACTTCATCCATCAGAAGACAGAATTGGACAGGATCTTGAAACTGGAAGCTACCTCATGCATCACCAACTTCCTTATTTTATAATACCATCAATGCTCAAAGGGTTAGTTGAATCTTTCAAGGCCCAACACTCTTTGGGGAAGCAATGACTGAGAATTCCAGCTCTAGAGTAATACACGCTGGTTTAGATTCTAGCACCAATATCTATTGGTTGTGGGACCTTGAGCAAGTTAGTTAACTTTCCTGAGTCTTGACTTTCACATCTGAAACAGAAATAAGAAATAAGAACTCTCCTCTTGGAAATGTGAAAAGGATCAAATGATGTAATCATGAAAAGCTCTTAGCCCAATATCCAATACAGTGTGGTTGTTGTTGATGTTCAATCACTAAGTTGTTTCTGTCTCTTTGCAACCTCACAACCTGTAGCACACCAGGTTCCTCTGAAGTGAAAGTCACTCAGTCATGTCTGGCTCTTTGTGAGCCCATGGACTGTAGCCTGCCAGGCTTCTCCTTCCATGGAATTCTCCAAGCAAGAATACTAGAATGGATTGCCATTTCTTTCTCCAGGGGATCTTCCTGACCCAGGGATCGAACCTGGGTCTTCTGCATCACAGGAGGACTCTTTACCATCTGAGTCCCCAGGGAAGGTTCCTCTGTCCTCCACTATTTCCTGGAGTTTGCTCACAGTGTGCACTTGATAAGTGGTGACTCATAATTATTGACAGAACCCAGACTAGAATCAAAGATCCTGACTTCCATCCCAAGGTTCATTCCTTTTTATCACATTGGACAACTTTTTCAGTTATTAAGAGTTCTACCATCAAAGTTCTAGGCCTTTTTGCTCTAGAAAAAAGTTTATTTCCTTTCTTTTGTATTATATCGATATTTCCTTCACTCCTATGAAGAAAGGAGTTAAGAAATTCCTTTGAGGTGGCTCTTCCAAAATGTCTCAGCAGAAGCAAAATGAAGTGTGGGGTCCTTTCTTTGGAGGAGGTAAAACCACTTGTGTTATTTGTAGCTGCACTGCAGTAATGCCACGTCGGTGTTACTTTCCCCTCTAACTTCTTGTTTATTTTTTCCCATCTACATAGTTCAGCACAGTTCGTACCTCTGTCTCCAACAGCAACTATTTCATAAATTAATTACGCTCTCTGAAAAGGCAACAGACACCTGGGGTGCAGAAAGCTGCTCCAACATGAAGTGGAAAGGCCATTCTGTCTCCTTCTGAAAAATGACATTGCCATTCCAAGGGTTATTCTCGGGATCATTCATTTAGAAACTGCACCATCTTCATAATAAAGAAGGCAAAACAAAACACTAAGCCCACCACTAACCTTGATTACGTTGTCAGAAGGAATAGCTTCTGAAGTGTATCAAGCATGAAAAGCAGTTAAGGTGGAACATTTTCAATTTTCGACCCTGGTTCGTACAAAATGAGTTTTCCTCTTCTGATCTGCGTCGCTGTGAGTAACTGCCACCTCTGACTCACGCATCAGCCTGCTGGGGGAAGGTAGTGCAGTTGGTTCAGCTGCCTCAAAGGCTTTCAGAGAAGCTCAGCAGTTCTGTTACTATGGAAAAGATCGAGGGCACTGGCTCATACCACTGTTGTCAACGCTCAGATATAAAAATAAAAGTGATCTGAGAGAACCGTACTCCCAACTTTGTCAATGTGGAAGAAAAAAAATAATAATAACATGAAACTCAAACTGAACCGGTGAGACGCTGGTATCTCGGAATCTCACTGATTCCCCAGTAATGAGCTTGAGTATTATACTTTTGGAGGCTGGTTCACAACCAAAGAAATTTTAGAAGCCACATTAGATAGAATCCATATGCCCTCTCCCACCTTAGCTCTCTCTCATAGCTGCTCCCTTTTCTAGATGGTCATTGCATTCAGCAGCCCTTCCTCTTCCACATTTCTCAGATCTGCCTGTTCCTTTCACTTCCATCACAGGCAAAAGTCTTCAACATTCACATCTCAAGTATTTCAACAGTCTCTTTGTCTGCCTTCTTTGCAACCAGTTTCTTTATGACCCAAACCAGCTTGCATTGTGCTACAGGATTAATCTCTTAGTCTTCATGACATTTTGCCTGTTTACACACACACAATAGTTCTTATTCTGTGCATGTATTCATACCCATCTGTCTGAGTACACACAGCTCCACTTCCACTACACATTCATTTCACCACGTATTGAATTTGCCTCCAGCCTTCTTATCCCTGGGCTGTTTGTTGCTCTGTTTTCTGATGCAAGATAACCTTTCCTTTTCCTGCATCACTTTCCTTCTGAAGGATCCTTTGGTGGGAAAGTAACTCCAGCCACTTCAACATCAGAACTTCATCTTTCATTTCAGCTGCTTCTCAGGAATCTTTTCTTCTCTAAAATATTGTCACTTAGAAATATTTATTTATTTGGATGTGGTGGATCTTCACTGTGTCATGTGAGATTTTTTTGTTTTTGTGCACAGACTCTGGTTGTGGTGTACAGGCTTAGTTTCGCCAAGGCATGTAGGATTTTAGTTCCCCAACCAGGGATAGAACCCACATCCCCAGGATTGCAAAGTGGACTCTTAACCACTAAATCATGGGAAGTCACAAATTTTCCCTTCTTTACCACTCCATGTCTTTCTTGGTAGCTCTATCCCTGCTTCTTCTCCAGCAGCCACAGATTCTCCAAAAGTTTCCTTTCTCCCACAACTTTGTGCCTAAACCACAACCAACTTCCTGGAGTAGCATGAACCATAAACCAGAGTACAATTCTGGAAAAGGCACAAGAGAGAGATCCCAAAGACACCTCTATTTTCACCAGTATTGTTGGGTACATGGAACACCTAAAAATTCTGGGCAATAAGTAAAAAGCCTTTATAAAAACACATGGCTACAATGGCTAGAAAGTAAGAGATGCCCTTAGAGGTCAGAATAAAAATGAAATTTCAAATCCAGAAATGGATTTGAAATCTGTCATCCAGAATTTGTCATACAGAAATGAAACATTAGCATGTGTCCTCTTCCAATCCAGATGGACTATAACTCAGCTTTGGTAGACCACAAGGAGACCACCTGAGGTATAGGCATCGTGGAAATGCAGATCAAGGGTATCTGTATCAAATGAGGTCCCTGGAAGTTTCCGTGGGTCAACTAAGAAAAAAACTTTCACACAAAGAGCTGATGGGATGTTTATCTGTTTTGGCCTTGGTTATGGGAAAAGGGGAAAAAAGAAAATGATTCCTCAGAAATCTGAACCACAACTCTTTCCTCACACAAAGTTAGGGCTAAAATTCACACTGATTGTAAGATTCATGAAAGTGAAAGTGAAGTCGCTCAGTCGTGTCCGACTCTTTGTGACCCCATGGACTATAGCCTATCAGGCTCCTCCATCCATGGGATTTTCAAGACAAGAGTGCTGGAGTGGATTGCCATTTTAAAAATTTACTTTAAAACAGGCGTTGGTATGGTCGATGGCCAAAACCAACCTGGCATCTACTTTTGTACAGTCCATGAGCTAAAATGGCTTTTGCAGGTTTATAAGACTGAAAGAAAATAAAAATAAGAAAATACATCATGACACAAGAATATTATGTGAAGTCAATTTCAGTCTCCAATCGAACATTTCACCGGAGCGGTCACGCTCACTTGTTTACACGCTGCCTATAGGTCCTTTCACTCTGCAATGGCAGAACTGAGTTGTTGTGACAAAGGCTGTATAGCCACAAAGTCTAAACTATTTACTCTCTGACCTTTTACAGCAAAAGTTTGCTGACCCCTGGTTTAAAGTGATTTCAGTGATCTCTTTAAACACAAACCTCAAGGAGTTCTACAGATAACATACTAAGGAATAAAGGCTCACATTTTTTTTTTAAAGGCAGTCCTAACATTCAAGGAGTAAGATAGGATGGGTGACAACAGAAATAACTAATTAGAGAATCCAAGCTACAAAGAATATAGATATCCAAATTATCAGACACAGAATTCAAAATATGTTGTTATCACATTTGCCTAAGTCCATCTGGGAACCTCTATGCAGTCATATTTCTATATGCATTTGTTTTCTCACTCGTCTACTTTTTGCCTTGTCTTCTTTCTTTACAGAAAGTGACTGGTGGTAGTTTTTTCCCTAGGTGTATTATAAATGCCATCTCTTATAGAGCATGATATTTAGGGATAATTTGAAATTTTGTTTAAAATAGATCCTGGGACCACTTTAATACCTAGGCACTTTATCTATTCAGAATTTAACTGTCCTTAACAGAACCAGGAAATTACTTACCACTAAAAAGTACTAGGATCAGCAGTGATTCCTAACCAGGAAAAGTTCACAATTTATGCTCAACAGGTAATCACTGAATTGGGAAATCCTCTATCCACTTGACCTACAAATATGTCAGCCACCTCCAGTCACTGAGCCATGCTTGCTAATGTGGTGTGTCATGATCTTTGCCAAGATCATTGAGGACTCACTCAACTCACCTTATAAGAGAGGCCTTCCTGAACACTCCTTTTAACAACCCCTACACACACACACACACACACAAACACACACACACATATACAAATTGTTTTCCACATTTCCCTATTTAATTCAAAGTTCTTCACATTCAGTTCAGTTCAGTCATTCCATCGTGTCTGACACTTTGGGACCCCATGAATCACAGGACGCCAGGCCTCCCTGTCCATCACCAACTCCCAGAGTTCACCCAAATTCATGTCCATTGAGTCAGTGATGTCATCTAAGCATCTCATCCTCTGTCGTCCCCTTCTCCTCCTGCCTTCAATCTTTCCCAACACCGGGGTCTTTTCAAATGAGTCAGCTCTTCACATCAGGTGGCCAAAATATTGGAGTTTCAGCTTCAACGTCAGTCCTTCCAATGAACACCCAGGACTGATCTCATTTAGGATGGACTGGTTGGATCTCCTTGCAGTCCAAGGGACTCTCAAGAGTTTTCTCCAACACCACAGTTCAAAAGCATCAATTCTTCGGCATTCACTTTCTTTATAGTCCAACTGTCACATCCATACATGACTACTGGAAAAGCCATAGCCTTGACTAGACGGACCTTTGTTGACTTTGTTGACAAAGTAATGTCTCTGCTTTTTAATATGCTGTCTAGTTTGGTCATAACTTTCCTTCAAAGGAAATCACCATCTGCAGTGATTTAGGAGCCCCCCAAAATAAAGTCAGCCACTGTTTCCACTGTTTCCCCATCTATTTCCCATGAAGTGATGGGGACCAGATGCCATGATCTTCGTTTTCTGAATGTTGAGCTTTAAGCCAACTTTTTCACTCTGCTCTTTCACTTTCATCAAGAGGCTTTTGAGTTCCTCTTCACTTTCTGCCATAAGGGTGGTGTCATCTGCATATCTGAGGTTATTGATATTTCTCTCGGCAATCTTGATTCTAGCTTGTGCTTCATCCAGCCCAGCATTTCTCATGATGTACTCTGCATATAAGTTAAATAAGCAGGGCGACAATATGCAGCCTTGACGTACTCCTTTCCTGATTTGGAACCAGTCTGTTGTTCCATGTCCAGTTCTAACTGTTGCTTCCTGACCTGAATACAGGTTTCTTAAGAGACAGGTCAGGTGGTCTGGTATTCCCATCTCTTGAAGAATTTTCCACAGTTTGTTGTGATCCACATAGTCAAAGGCTTGGCATAGTCAATAAAGCAGAAATAGATGTTTTTCTGGACCTCTCTTGCTTTTTCGATGATCCAGGGAATGTTGGCAATTTGATCTCTGGTTCCTCTGCCTTTTCTAAAACCAGCTTGAACATCTAGAAGTTCATGGTTCACATATTGCTAAAGGCTGGCCTGGAGAATTTTGAGCATTACTTTACTAGCGTATGAGATGAGTGTAATTGTGCGGTAGTTTAAGCATTCTTCACATTACCCAAATATGATTTATTCAGATAGTCACTGTCTAGCTTTCCTTTCCAGAATGTAGATTACATTAGAAATGAATGCTGTTTTTCTCACACATCCACATTACTCTTGTATGCAGGGTACTTGTATCCTTAGGACCTAGAAGAGTAGCTGGCACAGGAGTATCCTGTGTTTAGCTAATTAATGGTATCTTCCCTGAAAAGATGAACGCAGACAGGTGGTCCATCCCTTGCTTGAGACACCTTAGAAACTATACATTTTTGGGGTCTCTCTGTAAAAGCCAGTGACCTCTGGTTTATGTTCATCTCTGCCTAAGAGTTCAGGATGGTTGTGCCACATCAGACTCCAGATTTCATTTATTTTCAGCATTGAGAACCCGGAGAGAAGAATTTATAAGTTTTCAGGTTCAATTGCTCTTGAATTGTGAACTCTGTCCTTTCAGTCTGCACTCTCTCCAGTCGGGTGATCACAGCATCAACAGTTGAGTGGCCATTCCCAAGACCATGAACCCCTGCCCCGACTTCAAAGCTACATTTACAAATGGCCATGAACAAAGCACCTTGCCTCTTCCATGGTCAGTATGCTGGGCTCCTTTTCTCAGCGGGGTCAGCATTCATCAGACTGCACCCCTGGAGATTCTGTCCTTGTTGGAATTAAACTGGTCTGAATTTTGGTGCTTATTTCTCTGTCTTGTGGAATAAAGATGCATACACATTTATTATCCAGTTACCACACAGGTGACTCGTTCCAGTCACAACTGCTGTGTAACTGTCTATCCCAAAATGTATAGAATAATAAGCACAGTAGCAGCCAGCACAGAAGGGATGGTTTGTCTCTGCTCCATGAAATATAGTACTTTACCTGAGAAGATTCCAAACCAGGGATGACTTGATGGCTGGGACTGGAGAGATCACTTGGAGGCTCTTTCACTCACATGATCCGCACTGACCTGAACTGCCCTGACATGTGGTTAGTCCATGTGACTTGACTTCCTCAGATGGCCTCAGGATGGTCAGACTTGATGGTCCAGGGTTCCAAAGTAGAACCTTATAGTGAAAAGGCAGGGCTGCCTCACTTTTTATGAGCCCGGCCTGGTAGTCACACAGCATCATCACCACCACACTCAATGGTCAAAGAGGGCTCTCCACACACAGGAGACAGACCTCAGCTCTCAATGGAAGGAGTGTCAAAAAATTTGCAGCCAATTTTTAAAAATGCTACACTCTCCTTTCCTCTTAAGTTTACTCCTCTCTTAACATAGACTAGTACATTTTCCACTAAGGCTAATAAAAACTTCCCTTACAGCCTCTTCAGGTTTGGGTAATGCATCTTTTGTTCATTAATCTGCGTAAAGCCTGAGCAACTCACCTTTTGTTACTTCACCTGCATAATAAAGGAGTTGGACTTGATGACTAGTTTTCTCCCTTCCAGCTCCTACACTACATGCTTCTGCTATTGTAATGGGTTGAATAGCATTATCCAAAAATTCATATCCACCTGGAACCTCAAAACGTGACCTTCTGGGTAATAATGTCTTTGTAGATGTAGTTAGTTAAGAGTCTCAAGATTAAAATATCCTAGATTTAGGAGAGGCCCTAAATACAGCGACAGCTGTCCTTATAAGAAGAGAGGACACAGAAGGACACAGAGAAGAGGGCCATGTGAAGATGGAGGCAGAGATTAGAGTTAGGCTCCCACAAACCAAAAAATCCCTGGGGACACTGGAGACCGAAAGACATAAGGCAGGCATCTCAGAGCTTTCAGAAGAGGCAAGGCCCCACTGACACCTTGATTTCAGACTTCTTCCCTCCAGAACGCTCTGAGAGTAAACTTGTGTAGTTTAAAGCCACCAAATTTGCGGTAATTTACTGTAAGATCTCTAGGAAACAAATACGACTGCCTTGTTCTGTCTCTTCCTTTCCCAAATCAAGCCTCAGTCACCACAGGTAAAAGGCTCCTCTCTTTTCCCTACTCCTGACCTGTTCCCCATTCCTGACCTGCTCCCAGCAACGCATGACTCCATGAGCACCGCTACAAGACATGAATTGAAAGGACAGAGACTCTGGGGGATAAGCTCACCATCTAAAGCCTTAGTGCACCTAGGTCACCTCTGAATTGCTGCTTGTTTTCATCGGGTAAACAGTGCAGTTGAAGCTGAGGAGCAGAAGTCCCAGTGTGTGGAAGACACAGATGTGCTCTAATGCAGGCTCCAGAAGATGGGCAGAGAGGACACGAAAACATGTTGTGCTGCGTCCCCGGTAGATGCTACTTCTTGAGAAGAGACACCCAGCATGGCACAACCTCCAGGCTGAAGTACAATTACCAGTGTTCTCAAGACATGGAACAAAGAAAAAGTAGAGTATGTAGAATGATGAAGCCTAATCGATTCAAGTGTTTAAACTTTTTTTTATTATTAGAAGCTGAAAAAACAAGAAATAATAAATTTAATGGGGGCATGAAAGATGATGCTGTGAAAGTGCTGCACTCAATATGCCAGCAAATTTGGAAAACTCAGCAGTGGCCACAGGACTGGAAAAGGTCAGTTTTCATTCCAATCCCAAAGAAAGGCAGTGCCAAAGAATGCTCAAACTACCGCACAATTGCACTCATCTCACACGGTGGCAAAGTAATGCTCAAAATTCTCCAAGCCAGGTTTTAGCAATATATGAACCGTGAATGTACAAGCTGTACAAGCTGGTTTTAGAAAAGGCAGAGGAACCAAAGATCAAATTGCCAACATCTGCTGGATCATCAAAAAAGCAAATGAGTTCCAGAAAAACATCTATTTCTGCTTTATTGACCATCCTAAAGCCTTTGACTGTGTGGGTCACAACAAACTGTGGAAAATTCTTCAAGAGAGGGGAATACCAGACCACCTGACCTGCCTCTTGAGAAATTTGTATGCAGGTCAGGAAGCAACAGTTAGAACTGGACATGGAACAACAGACTGGTTCCAAATAGGAAAAGGCATATGTCAAGGCTGTATATTGTCCCCCTGCTTATTTAACTTATATGCAGAGTACATCATGAGAAATGCTGGGCTGGAAGAAGCACAAGCTGGAATCAAGACTGCCGGGAGAAATATCAATAACCTCAGATATGCAGATGACACCACCCTTATGGCAGAAAGTGAAGAGGAACTCAAAAGCCTCTTGATGAAAGTGAAAGAGCAGAGTGAAAAAGTTGGCTTAAAGCTCAAGAAAACGAAGATCATGGCATCTGGTCCCATCACTGCATGGGAAATAGATGGGGAAACAGTGGAAACAGTGTCAGACCTTATTTTTCTGGGCTCTAAAATCACTGAAGATGGTGACTGCAGCCATGAAATTAAAAGATACTTACTCCTTGGAAGGAAAGTTATGACGAATCTAGATAGCATATTCAAAAGCAGAGACATTACTTTATCAACAAATGTCCGTATAGTCAAGGCTAAGGTTTTTCCAGTGGTCGTGTATGGATGTGAGAGTTGGACTGTGAAGAAAGCTGAGCGCCAAAGAATTGATGCTTTTGAACTGTGGTGTTGGAGAAGACTCTTGAGAGTCCCTTGGACTGCAAGGAGATCCACCAGTCCATCCTAAAGGAGATCAGCCCTGGGATTTCTTTGGAAGGAATGATGCTAAAGCTGAAACTCCAGTACTTTGGCCACCTCATGTGAAGAGTTGACTCATTGGAAAAGACTCTGATGCTGGGAGGGACTGGGGGCAGGAGGAGAAGGGGATGACAGAGGATGAGATGGCTGGATGGCATCACTGACTCGATGGACATGAGTCTCAGTGAACTCCGGGAGTTGGTGACGGACAAGGAGGCCTGGCATGCTGCGATTCATGGGGTTGCAAAGAGTCAGACACGATTGAGTGACTGGACTGAACTGAACTGAATAATCTGTAAGAAAATCGTAAAACTGCAAATGATTCAACTGCTCCTGTTTAGACTTCGGAAGACTCTGCTAGCTGCCAAAGCCTGCCTGCTCGTTCTTGACTTGAAAGATGCTTTCATTCCTCCCTCCTGACCCTAATACAGCTCTCTCCCTGCCCCCTTGACTGCTGAGTCCAGAAATGTGTTGCATCCTCATGGGAGAACTCCCCTTCTCTCTCACACATCTCATTTAAATTTCTAATTCCCCAAAGCCTAAAAAAATGGATGCCTCAAGACAAGCTGAACTCAGAAAGTCAAAGTGAATAGTAATAAGGGGTTCAATTACAGACCATGCACTTCCCTTATCTGGGTGACAAACACACTCATGTCATTTGAGTTCCTGCCCTCATTTTGCTTTAAAAGTGATTAGGAGGTCTTAATATATTTTGAAAGAAAGTATCTCCCCCACCTTTATATTTTTTCACAGACCACATGCTAAGCTAGCCGGCAAGAAGAAATTTCATTTCAAAGCAAGATTAGAAAGTGCCTTTTTGAATGCTATCAAAGCTGACGCTAAGATGTGAAAATACAGTTAACCAGATAATTTAGAATATAGATGCTTGCATCATTAAGAGGGTATATTTTTCATTTATGCAAATCATTTTCAAGTAGATGGTGAGGGAAAAGAACATATGTAATAAGGACATTAATTTTTAGTTTATAAGACAGAAGCTCACAAGGGGAGCAGCAAATGAGCTGAGCTGTTTATCAAAGAGCTGCAATGGAAGAAGAGCACAGGCGGTTACCCAGCACAGCAGGCAGGTCAGTGAACATGGAGGCCCTGCTCACAGCCCTTCTGGAAACTGCAGAAATTAAGCCTTTTTGTCCTTGCATTGTGGCCTGGTTGACTTTGCACCAGGTCGAAGCAATGATGTGTATAATTGCAAAGCCTCCCCTATTACCAGAGCCTGTCACTTCACAAAGTGATATCTGGGCTCCAAGCCAGATTTTTGGTTTCACCTTAGTTTTCAGGATACTCCATATTGATGAAAGGAAATATATTATGGTGTCTAAAGTGGGGAGAGAGGAGGTCAGGTGGTGAGAAGGAGAGCGAGAAAGGAAGAGAGGAGAGCAGGGAAAGGAAGAAAGACAAAAGTATAGGGAAAGAAAGAGAATGAACACTGGGAGAGGAGCTTGGGTCAGAAGATGGCCTGTGAGGAGTGAAGTGTTTTAGAAACAGCAAATCTGTATTTGTCAGTTTGTGGAAAAGCAGTGTGAGGAAGGACAGCAGCTTACCTTCTAACCAAGAGGGAAAATGGCATAAAAGGATATCGGTCTCTTGGTATGCTCTGCTATGCCTATTCTTCTGGATAATTATCACCCTTATTCTTAAGATTTGCACTCAAAGAGTAATTGTCTTCTTCAGTCATGCATCATTCATTATTTAAGTTAAAAAGTAAGTGCACAGAAAACATGGCAGTGTGGGAAGGTACAATTTCAATTTGGTGGAGGCAGAAGATGTGAAAGAACCATGTGGTGGGATGTGATCACAAGTCCACTGAGTCATTCTGGGGAACTCATTTCTTCTGAGAACTATTTATAAACCATAAAAGTCTCTAATAGAAAACAATGGCCCATCACCCCTAGAAACTCAAATCTCCTCATAGGCTGCTGCCATCCTTTTCCTTCGAGAAACACTGATCCATCTTCCCCTTAACTTCTTTTTGTCTCAAGCTGTTAGTTGGGCCACAATGAATGGCAGGAATAATCAGGTGATCAATACTGGTTAGTCCCTAGTAATAGGGAATGTTTTCACATTCACAGGACTGGGGAAGAAACAGTAATGCGATTGCCCTTCTCACTGGCAGGTGAGCCACTCAGTGAATGGTGCACCAGATCCCATTACATATGCCTGTTTCCTCAAGGGGAAAGCAACAATGTATCTTCATAAACCCTTGGATGGACAAGCTCTCCCCTCCATATCCTCTGTGGAATCTCCAAGGTGACCTGGTCAGGTCCTGCACCGCTCAATAGCTAGTTTTCTCTGTAATAGTTCTTTTCGGTTCTCAAAGTACATCATTCTGCTTTCTCCAGGTGAAGAATGCCTCAGAGAGAAGTGGTTTATTCAAGACTCCTTGACTAGTAAGAAGGGATTCTGGACCAAGAATTTGGGTTTCTCACATTATAGAAGAACTAGATGTACCTAACTACTTTGCAAATATCATTTTAGGCTGGACAGTGGGCCTAAGTAAATAAATAAGTGAATAAATAAATGTTTTAAATTACAAAAGGTAAGTAGGAAATGTGGCTGAAGATAAATCTCTTGAACCTAGGGAATAAGACAAAATAAGAATTGGGGGTTGGGAAATATTAGCAGCATAATCTCTACTCAAGTAAAATATACGTATATATCTCGGTGTCCTTGTTTTTAAATTGATGGAAGGGATTAAAGAAGGAGTCATGACAGATCTTCTAGTCTCACAAATGAAGTGAATCAGGGCACATTTTACTGACTGAAATGACCTTAAGGCTATAAACAATATATTAGTGTTCTCTAAGTTATGCTTATGGTAATTAAAGATGATTCTGTGGTTATGTTTGATAAATGGGGAAGAAAGCAATTATAGCTTTTTATGTCCCCATTACTATGACCTATGAAAATTAGATAATTAATAGCTCTCTGCAAGAAGCAGCCTACCCCAATTTGGCATTTCTTTCTACTCATCTAAGCAAAGCTCCTCACCAGTACTTAACTTTCTTCCCATCTGTCTGAAAGCAGATTCATATTATTCTGCTTCTGCTGCTACAAACTGAAATATGCCTTTTCATCAGTAGTTCAGCCAGCACACCTACTACAATATTTACTGAGAATACACCATGTCAGGTCCCAAGGGCATAATAGTGATTAAGGCATCAAAAGTAATCATTCCCACTATGATTATGGGAAAAAGTACCTATCTTCTAAATAGCAAAATGGATGGCTTAAATCTAACCATTTTATTTCTTATTGAAGTAGAGCTGATGTGTAATATTGTTCATTTCAGGTGTACCACATAGTGACTTGATATTTGCATACATTATGAAATGATGGCCACAATAACTCTAATAACCATCTGTTTCCATATAAAATTATTACAGTATTACTAATATGCTGTATATTATACAACTGTGGCTTATTTATTTTTTAAGTTTAACCCTTTTAATCTCCTTCACCTACTTCACCCCTTCTTCCACCTTCCCTCTGGCAATCATACTTTGTTATTTTATCTAGGAACCTATTTTAATTTTGCCTTGTTTTTTTAGTTTTAATTTTGTCTTTTAGATTCCACATATAAGTAAGAGCATACAGTATCTGTCTGACATTTAATTTAGCATGATACCTTCTGGATCCATCCATGTTTTCAAAAATGGCAAGGTTTATTTTTCTTTGTTTGAGTAATATTCCATTGTCTAAATATACCACATCATCTTTATCCATTCATCTGTCAAAGGGCACTTAGGTGACTTCTATACATTGACTATTGTAAATAATGCTACAATGAACACTGGTGTGCCTATATCCTTTCAAATAACTGTTTCTTTTTTACTTTTTCAACAGCTTTATTGAGGTATAAGTTACATACCATAAAACTTACCTATTTTAAAATGGTGTATAGTTCAACAAATTTAGTAAATTTATACAATTGGGTAATCATCACACAATCCAGTCTTAGAACACATCCACCACCCCACAGGATTTTCACCCTGCCCATTCCCTGTTTCTATTTTCTTCATGTAAATATTCAGAAGTGAAATTGATGCATCATGTAACAGCTCAATTTTTAGTTTTTTGAAGAAATGCCATACTGTTTTCCACAGTAGCTGCACCAATTTACACTCCCACCAGTACATGAATGTTCCCATTTCTCCACATCTTCATCAACATTAATTATTTGTTGTATTTTTGAAAACAACCATTTTGACAAGTATGAGATGGTATCTCATTGTGGTTTTAATTTGCATTTTCCTGATAAGTAGCAATGTTGAGAATCTTTTCATATGTCTGTTGGTTATCTGTATGTCTTCCTTGGAAAATGTCTATTCAGGTCCTTTGCTCATTTTTAACTGGGTTGTCTGGTTTTTTCAATAGTCATTTATGGATGTGAGAGTTGGACCATAAAGAAGGCTGAGTGACAAAGAAATGATACTTTAAAATTGTGGTGCTGGAGAAGACTCTTGAGAGTCCTTTGGATTGCAAGGAGATCAAACCAGTCAATCTTAAAGGAAATCAACCCAGAATATTCATTGGAAGGACTGATGCTGAAGCTGAAACTCCAGTACTTTGAACACCTGTTGCAGAGAGCAGACTCATTTGAAAAGACCCTGATGCTGAGAATGATTGAAGGCAGAAGAAGAAGGGGGTGGCAGAGAATGAGACACTTAGTATCACCAACTCAATGGACATAGATCTGAGCAAACTCAGGAAAATAGTGGAGAACAGAGAAGCCTGGCATGCTGCAGTCTTGCAAAGAGTTGGACATGACTTAGTGACTGAACAGCAACAACATGCTTTTTTGAAGTTGAGTTGTATGAGTACTTTGTATATTTTTTATATTAAATCCTTATGGAGTATATCATTTTCAAATATCTTATTCAGTAGACAGCCTTTTTATTTTGTTGACAGTTTCCTTTGCTGTGCAAAGCTTTTTAGTTTGATGTAGTCTCATCTGTTTATTTTTGCTTTTCTTTCCCTTACCTTAGTACATATATCAAAAAGAAAAGAGCAGAATGCATATTTTTTCTTTTAGGAGTTTTATAGTTTCAGGTCTTACATTTAAGACTTCAATACATTTTGAATTTATTTTTGTGTATGGTATGAGAAAGTAGTTCATTTTGATTCATTTGCATGTAACTGTCTAGTTCTCCCAACATCATTTTTTGAAGAAGCTGTTTTTTTCCCCATTGTATGTATATTCTTGACTCATTTGTCATAGATTAATTGACCATATAAGCTTGGGTTTATTTCTGAGCTCTATTCTGTCCCACTGATCTATATGTGATTTTATGCCCGTACCACATTAATTACTGTAGTTTTATAGTATAGTCTGAAATTAAGGCATGTTATACCACCAGCTTTCTACTTCCTCAAGATTGTTTTTTTTGAGCTTTCTGAGGTTGAGTTTAGGGGTCTTCTGTACTTTCATACAAATTTTAGAATTATCTGTTCTAATTCTGTGAAATACGACACTGAAATTTGTATAGGAATTACCTTAAATATGTAGACTGCCTTGCATAGTATGAACATTTGTTTCTGTCATCTTCAATTTCTTTCATCAATATAATTTTCAGAGTATATATCTTTTACCTGTTTGTTAAATTTATTCTTAGATATTTTATTCTTTTTGATGAAATTTTAAATGGGATTTTTTTATTACTAATAGCTCATTGCTCACAGAAGGCACTGGCACCCCACTCCAGTACACTTGCCTAGACAATCCCATGGACGGAGGAGTCTGGTAGGCTGTGGTCCATGGGGTTGCAAGGAGTCAGACACGACTGAGTGACTTCACTTTCACTTTTCACTTCCATGCATTGCAAAAGAAAACGGCAACCCACACCAGTGTTCTTGCCTGGAGAATCCCAGGGACAGAGGAGCCTGGCAGGCTGCCATCTATGGGGTCACATAGAGCTGGACACGACAGAAGTGACTTAGCAGTAGCAGTAGCAGCAGCAGCTCATTGCTAGTTTATAGAAATGCAACAGATTTCCACATATAGTTTTCTACCCTGAAGTTTACTGTATCCATAATTTAGTTCTGTAGTTTTTGGTAGTGGCTTTAGGATTTTCTATAGAGTACTATCATGTCATCTGCAAATAGTGACAATTTTACTTCTTCCTTTCCAACTTGAATTCCCTTTATTCTTTTCCTTGTTTGACTGCTGCAACTAATACTTCTAATAGTAGATTAAGAGGTGATAGTAGGGATCCTTGTCTTAAGAGATCTTAGAGGTCTGATCTTAGAGAAAATTCTTTCAGCTTTTCACTATTGGGTTTGATGTTCACTGTAGTTTTGTCCTTCACAACATTTATTATGTTGAGGTGTAGTTCCTCTGTATGCATTTTATTGACAGCTTTTATCATAAGTGAATGTTGGATCTTGTCAAAAAATTTTCTGCATCTTTTGAGAAGATCTTACAATTTCCATTCTTCAACTTATTAATGTAGTATATCATGTTGGCCGATTTGCAGGTATTGAACCAACTTGCATCTCTGGGATAAGTCTCACTTGATCATATTGTGTGACTCTTAATGTATTATTGAATTTGGTTTGCTAAAATATTGTTGAGGATTTTTCCATCTATGTTTATCAGTGATATTGGCCTGTAGTGTTCTGTCTTTGGTTTTGATATTAGGATGATGCTGACCTTATAGAATGAATCTGAAAGCATTCCTTTCTCTTCAATTTTTTTTTTTGAATAGTTTGATAAGAATAGATGTTAACTCCTCTTTCAATGTTTTATAGAGTCCACCTGTGATTCTATCTAGCCCTGGACTTTACTGGGAGTGTTTGAACTATTGATTAAATTTCAATACTGATAATTTGCCCATATTTTCTACATTTTCTTAATTCAGTCTTGGAAAATTGTACACTTATAGGAGATTATCCATTTCTTCCAGGTTGTTCGCTTTATTGGTATACAATTGTTCACAGTAATCTCATGACCTTTGTATTTCTGTGTTGTCAGTGGTTAATTTCTCTTTCATTTCTGATTTTATTTGGTCTCTCTTTTTATATTGATGAGTGTAGCTAAAAGTTTATCAATTTTGTTTATTTTTTCAAACAACCAGTTCTTGCTTTTATTGATCTTTTGTATTTTTTAACTATTTCATTTATTTCACTTTCATTTATTTTTTTCTTTTCTTCTATTAACTTTGGGTTTTGTTTGACTTCTTTCTCTAGTTTTTTTGGATGTAAGGTTAGATAGTTTATTTGGGATTTTTCGTGTCTCCTGAGGTAGGCCTGTATTGGTATAAACTTTTCTCCTAGAACTGCTTTTGCCGCATCCCATAGATTTTGGAATGTTGTGTTTAGATTTTCATTTATCTCTAGGTATTTTTTAATTTCCTCTTGATTTATTCAATGATTCATATTGTTAGAAGCATATTGTTTAGACTCCACATGTTTGTGTTTTTTAGGGGTGTCTTTGTAGTTGATTTCTAGTTTCATATTGTTGTGGTTGGAAAAGACGCTTGATATGATTTCTATCTTCTTAAAGTTACTGAGATTTGTTTTGTGCCCTAACATGTGATCTATCCAAGACAATGTTCCTTGTGCACTTGAAAAGAAGGTGCATTTTGCTGTTTGGGGATGGAATGTTCTATATACAGCTATTAAGTCCATCTAAAGTGTTGCTTAAGGCAAATGTTTCCTTACTTGATTTTCTGTCTGGATGATCTGTCCATTGATATAAGTGGAGCGTTAACATTCCTTACTATTATTTTGCTACTGAAAATATCTCCCTTTATGTCGCTTAATGTTGTCTTTATGTATTTAGATACTCCTTTGTTGTGTGCATATATATTTACAATTGTTATATCTTTGTGGATTGATCCTTTTATCATTATGTAATGCCCTTCTTTGTCTCCTGTTATAGTCTTTGTTTTAAAGATGATTTTGTCTAATATAATATGGTTACCCCAACTTTCTTTTCACGTCTATTTATACAAAATATCTTTTTAATTTCTATCACTTTCAGTCTGTATTTTAGATATGAAGTGATTTCTTCTAAGCAACATATATTCTTCTAAGCAACAGAAATCCATTTAGTTACACTATTCCCTTTGATTAGAGAATTAACACATTTAAAATTTATGGATAGTCATATATTTATTGCCATTTTATTCACTGTTTTCTGGTCTCACAGTTCTCTATTCCTTTTTTCTATTCTTGATCCTCTTGTTATTTGATTTTAATCTTTAGAAGTATGTTTGGATTTCTTTCTCTTCTTTTCTGTGTATCTATTATAAATGCTTGGTTTGTGGTGATTATGAAGTTCATATACAAAAAACCATATATATTTTAAGTTAATGATCTCTTATGCTCAGACACATTCCAATAGCCCCACATTATCACACTTCCTGCCCTGTTTCATGATTTTGATGTCAT